>NC_062571.1:80770881-81076881 GCF_022837055.1 Prionailurus viverrinus
TCCGCCCAGAGCCCGACGCGGGGCTCGAACTCCCGGACCGCGAGATCGTGACCTGGCTGAAGTCGGACGTTTAACCGACTGCGCCACCCAGGCGCCCCCCCTTATTTTTTTTTTTTAAAGTTTATTTATTTTGAGAGCGAGTGTGATCAGGGGAGTGGCAGAAAGAGAGTGAGAATCTCAAGCAGGCTCCACACTGTTAGTGCAGAGCCCGGGGCTCAAACCCACAAAGCTGTGAGATCATGACCTGAGCTGAAATCAAGAGTCAGACGCCCAACTGAGCCCCCCAGGAGCCCCTCTTTTTAACTTTTTGTCATGGAACATTCCAAGTATCTATGCAAGTAGGGAGAGTAGCATAATGAGCTCCTTGTTTCCCATCGCCAAGCCTCACTAATTATCAACTAATAACCACTTTAAAAACTTATGTGTAACTGTTCATTTTGAAGTAATTTCACACTTACAGAAGTCGCAAAATTAGCACAGAGAAATTTCCATCTGCCCTGAAGCCAGCTTCCCCAAATGCTAACATCTTGCATAACAATCGTGGGAGAATTATAAGATCAGATGTCATCATGGGCCAGCGCATCCGCATCTTTGTATGGGACACGTTGCATTTAGCGGTCCCTTCCCCTGTGTCCTGCCTCCTGGGCCAGTCCCTCAGCCTTTCTGGTCTCTAAGGACAGTGGCATTTCTGAATAGTACTGGCTGGTTATTTTGTAGAATATCCCTCAACATCAGGTTTTTTCCTGATGTTTCCTTGTGATTTCATTTAATTTTTGGCTATGCGCTTTGGGCAGGAATCTCACAGAAACAGTGCTGTGCCCTCTCGGTGTGCTGCATGGGGACAGGTGCGTGATGGCACTTTGCCCCCCTTATTGGTGAGGTTCACTTTGATCAGTGTCGGAGGTGATAGGTGCCAGGGTTCTCTACTGTGAAGTTACTCCTTGTCCCATTGACTAGTCAGTATCCTGTGGGAAAGCATGTTGTCTGTGTAAGTATCCTTTCCCATTATTCTTTTCCCGTCTCAACGTTTGCATCCATTGATCAATCATTCTTTTTAATTAATTAATTGTTTGATTGATTTGAGAGAGAGAGAGTGAGCAGGGGAGAGGGCAGAGGGAGAGAGAGAATCGCGAGCAGGCTCCATACTCAGTGCAGAGCCAGATGTGGGGCTCGATCCCATGGCCCCGGGGATCATGACCTGAGCCAAAGTCAGGAGTCAGATGCTCAAGCGACCAAGCCACCCCGGCGCCCCTCCAGTGATAATTTTTGCCTGAAGCAGTTCTTACTGTGGTGTTGGCCGAATGGTCATTTTGTATTTCTGTCATTCCTTCTGTATTTGTTAGTTGGAATTTACTGTAAGAAAGAGCTTTCCTTTTTTTGTCCCCATTTACTTGTTCATTCCAATATGGACTCAGGGCTATTTGTTTTATTCTCTAAGTTACAATTCATTCCCGTTGTTATTTATTTTGTTGTCAGATTGTCCCGTATTTGGCCATTAGGACCCCTTTCAAGATTAATACCCTCTTGTTTAATCTATACTCTACCCATTCTTCTCCCCTAGATTATTTTGATAAATTTTTTTTAACATCTATTCATTTTTGAGAGACAGAAAGAGACCGAGCACGAGCTGAGGAGGGGCAGAGAGAGAGAGGGAGACAGAATCGGAAGCAGGCTCCAGGGTCTGAGCTGTCAGCACAGAGCCTGATGTGGGGCTCGGACCCACGAACCACCAGATCATGACCTGAGCCGAAGTCGGAGGCTTAACCAACTGAGCCACCCAGGTGCCCCTCTCCTAGATTATTTTGAAATGTTTGTGAATTTATTTTGAGAAAGAGAGTGCGCACGTGTGTGTGTGTGTGTGTGTGTGTGTGTGTGTGTGTGCAAGTAAGGGAGGGGCAGAGAGAGAGGGAGAGACAGAGGATCCCAAGCAGGCTCCCAGCTGTCAGTTCAGAGCCAACCACGGGGCTCGATTTCACGAACCATGAGATCACGACCTGAGCCAAAATCGAGTCAAATGCTTAACTGACTGAGCCAACCGGGCGCCCTTGCCCTAGATTATTTTGAATCATATCCCAGAAATCTTGTTACTTTATGTATGAATATTTCGGTGCCCCTAAAAGATAGGAATTTGTTTCAAAATCATAGATAATGCCATTATCACGTCTAAAGAACACCAACAATAATTCTTTAATATTATTAAATGTCCTGTCATTGTTCACATTCCCTTGTTGGTCTTATAATTGTTTCATGTTGCTTGCAATTTGTTTGAATCAGACTCAGATGAGGCTCTTGCATCGTGATCGGTCTGTGAGATTCTCAAGTGGTGTTTTTATCTACTGATTCCCAACTCGACCCCACCCCCATCTCCCTCTTGTTTTTTCCTTGCAACATTATGAAGCAGAAACTGGGCAGATTGTCCTGTGGAATTTCCCACAGTCTGGATTTTGTTGATTACACCTCAGAAGTATTCCTTCACGTGCTCGTCTGTCCTCTGTTCTCTGGAGATTGATAGTTAGATCTAGAAGCTCGCTCAGAGTCTGGTTCAGTTTTTTCATGATTACTTTATAGGTGGTGATGTGTCCTCCATCAGTAGGCACAGAGTGTCCCCTTTTCTCCTTTTGTGTTGTTAGCTGCTATTCGTGATTGGTGTTGACTCCTTTAATTCATCAAAGGCAGCAGAATGGTGATATTTGAATTCTGTCATTCCTTCTTCGTTTTTCCCTCTGGATTATTTCTATATAGGAAAGCTGCTCACCAACTGTTTGTTACCCTGGGGCACAGTTCATATAGGGAACTCCAGATAAATGCCTGTTTTTTTTTTTCATTGTTTATTAGTTTTCAGAATAATGAGTTGATTCTCTAGCATCTTCCCAAGGTAACAAAGGATTTTTTTTAGGGGCACCCGGGTGGCTCAGTTGGTTTAAGCGTCTGACTTCAGCTCAGGTCATGATCTCGTGATCCATGAGTTCGAGCCCCAGGGACAGGCAGAGAGAGAGAGAGAGAGAGAGAGAGAGAGAGAATCCCAAGCAGACAACACACTCAGCACAGAGCTCAATGTGGGGCTTGACCTCACAACTGTGAGATCACAACTGAAGCAGATATCTAGACTCTGATGCTTAACCAGCTGAGCCACCCAGGTGCCCCTTTAATTTTTTTTTCATGTTTATTTATTTTGATGGGGGGGGGGGAGGAGCAGAGAGGGAGGGAGAGAGAGAATCCCAAGCAGGCTCCTTGCTGAGTTGGACTTGGGCTCATACTCCTGAACTTAGATCATGACCTGAGCCGAAGCTGATGGAGCCACCCAGGCGCCCCTCAACATTTACATTTTTTTTGTAGTTATGTAAAATATTTGCTTGATTTCAAAATCAAATCCCTGGGGCGCCTGGGTGGTGCAGTCGGTTAAGCGTCCGACTTCAGCCAGGTCACGATCTCGCGGTCCGTGAGTTCGAGCCCCGCGTCGGGCTCTGGGCTGATGGCTCAGAGCCTGGAGCCTGTTTCCGATACTGTGTCTCCCTCTCTCTCTGCCCCTCCCCCGTTCATGCTCTGTCTCTCTCTGTCCCAAAAAAAAAAAAAAAAAAAAAAAAAAAAAAAAATCAAATCCCTAAAATAAGATACAGTTAAGGGAGTGGAGCTTCTGTCCTTTTCTTTCTCTTCCCACTCCTCTCTCGTTGGCAGCCCTTTTTATAAATATTATGGCTTATCTTTTTTTCTGTTTCCTTTTCTTAACATTTATTCATTTTTTGAGAGAGAGAGTTAGAGCACAAGTAGGGGAGGGGCAGAGAGAGAGGGAGACACAGAATCCTTAGCAGGCTCCAGGCTCTGAGCTGTCAGCACAGAGCCCGACGCGGGGCTCGAACTCACAAACCGCGAGATCATGACCTGAGCCGAGGTCGGACGCTTAACCGACTGAACCACCCAGGCGCCCCACCTTCCCATTTCTTAAATGTAAACAACTATGTATATATTTATATCCTACTGATTGGATACGGTTAAGAGGGAATCAGTTCTGAAGGTGATTTGTTACAGGGCGGAAGAAAGGCTCCCATAACGTGGATTTAAAAGCCGGTATTTAGATTTTTTTTTTTTTTTTCAATGTTTATTTATTTTGGGGACAGAGAGAGACAGAGCATGAACGGGGGAGGGGCAGAGAGAGAGGGAGACACAGAATCGGAAACAGGCTCCAGGCTCTGAGCCATCAGCTCAGAGCCCGACGCGGGGCTCGAACTCCCGGACCGCGAGATCGTGACCTGGCTGAAGTCGGACGCTTAACCGACTGCGCCACCCAGGCGCCCCTAAAAGCCGGTATTTAGAATTATATGAGCAGTGTGATCATAGTCGTCTCAGAACCTCCTCCAAACAGACAACACAAGAAAAGCTGCCCCTGTCTAGAAAGTAAGGCCGGGGGCACCGGACGTCACATTATCGCTGGATGTATTTGGAGAGTTTGACCTGGGATGATTTCCCCCCTCCTCTTTTTGCTTTTTGGCATTTTTCAGTTATTTTCCCCGCCGGCACCTTTTCCATTCTGAATGAGAAACTGTCCTCCCCAAACCCCAAAGAGCAGCCGAGGCCCGTATGGGCGTCCCGTTAATCTGGGCATCTCATGTGGCGGGTGCTGGGGCTGTGGGCGTTGTGTTTTAGATTCCTGGTGAGTCTTTGTGTGTGATGAGGTCAAGGTCCCTCGGCTGTCCAGTCGATGGCGAGCATCGGATACCCTGGGCAGCTAAGGAATTGTTTTCTCTGGTGGCTCTGAGCACATGTGGCAAAGCTGAATCTTATTTACTTCTCACATTATCATTCTCCCTTCCACCCTCAAATGTCATTTCTGTCTCTCCCCTTGACAGCTGAGTGGCAACTTCTGTGTGCTGTTTAACACCCTCACCCCACCGTTTTTCTAAAACGTTCATTAACGTTACTCGAGCCTCAGGATGTGTAGACCTTTTAAGGCAGTATTTCAAAATAAGGCCATTTCAAATGAACTGTGTCTTATGCACAAGGTAATAATTCTCTGATCCTGCCTCTTTATTTTTAATGAAAAATGCCTGTGAGGAGCAGTCTTGCTGTGGAAGTGCCAGGGCTGTGGCAAACCTTAAATTTTTCAAGCCGCTTTAATCAATAAAGTTATCAGCAGTCATCTCCCTTGATAACTGCTCCTTCCAGGCCAGGGCCTGCTTCCTCTGCTGAGTCCTCAGCCTGCGCTCAGAATGGACATAACCACCCAAATGCAATTTCCATTCTAACCTTTCCTCGATCGCCTAGAAATAACAGATTGCTGGTATTACTCTAATAGATTGGAAATTCAAACCTCTTAGAGGTAAGCAGGCCCTTTCCAGGATTCAGTAATAAGGCAAAGAATAACATACCTTAAAGGTTGCTTCTAGAAATACCTAATTTCTCATGGCTTAAGGCTTCGGAATCAGTGGGTGGTTTTATAGCTTCGTACTACAGCCCGAATGGTGTGAAGGTTTTGGCAGTTTTCCATACACGTAGAAATTCCGTCCTTTGCAAATCATGCAGGTTTCATGGAAATTGGGACTGTTGAAACCAGAGGGCTTAGTTAGCATGGGAGTCGGTACACAGCAGCCAAGAAGCTGGGGGTTGGGGGGCGCCCATCTCACTGATGGGGAGCCCAAGGCTTGGAGAGGAAGGACCTCGAATACGTGAACCGTCACAAACCTATTTATTTCTTTAAAAAAAAATTTTTTTTAACGTTTATTTATTTTTGAGACAGAGACAGAGCATGAATGGGGGAGGATCAGAGAGAGAGGGAGACACAGAATCTGAAACAGGCTCCAGGCTCTGAGCAGTCAGCACAGAGCCCGACGCGGGGCTTGAACTCACAGACAGCGAGATCGTGACTTGAGCCGAAGTCGGACGCTTAACCGACTGAGCCACCCAGGCGCCCCACAAACCTATTTATTTCGTGGAGTCCTTGCTCCAGTCCTCGTCATAGGCATTTGCACCTCCATATTGAGGTCAAGGCAGGATTCCCCACCTTGGCATTCTTGACATTTGGGAGCCAGATCATTCTTTGTGGTGGGGAGCCACCCTGTGCATTACCGGATGCTTAGGACCCCCTTCCCCCAGTTGTGAAACCACAGCTGTCTCCAGATGTTGCCAAAATCCCCCCAGGGGCAAGGTTGCCCCCCAGGTGAGAACCACAGCATTAGGGAATAGTCACAGAAATCCTAGTGCCGAAACCAAGATTAATCTGCTGATGAGGCCTGTGGCCAGGACCCCATCCCCTCCAGGCCTTTGCTGTGCCCCAGGCCTCCAGGGGGGCGTCAGCCACATAGCAGGATTTTTCGGTTTGGTGATTGGACTTTTTAAAGGCACATGAAGTAGGACAGTATCACTTCCTAGTTTCAAAAATACTAAATATTGTTGACTGAATACCAACCACAGAAAATAAAGTTAGACAGGATCTTAGGGGGTGAGGGTAAATGCCCTAGGGATGGTCTATCAAACATGTGGGCAAGGGTTGTAGGTTTCTCCCAAGAGGGCCGGGCATAAAACGCGGACTAGGCTCTGTCATTCTGCTGTCATTCTGCTGTCATTCTGCTCACGGTTCTCAGATCGTTCATTCTAGCTACGCGGCTACGGGGACAGGCTGTGGGTGGGGAGACCTGTGGGTGGGGAGGGAGTGTCCAAGCGGGGCCACTCATTTCTCTCATGGCCTCGTCCCCCTCGGGAATTTCCACGGAAGGCCCATCCCCAGTCCCCTCCACCAGCTCAGGCCCGCCACCCGCGAGTCTTGGGTGTCAGTTCAGGGAGACCTTGCAGGGACCATGTGAGCCCAGAGCACCGGGAGAGAGCAGACCAGCTCCTGCAACCCGGATTTGAACGTGAAGCTCTGTCTCCAGACAGGGACAGGCCTGACACCACAGCCCCGGGTTTGACACTGTCTGGAGTTTCGGGAAATTGTGGCTCTGAGGTTGTCGTAGGCATGTATCCCAGTCACAAGGGGTCTGTAAAACCTTTAATTACTTATTAACGATATTTGTTTGTTTTTGAGAGAGAGCAAGGGTGTATGTGAGCATGAGCGTGGGAGGGGGAGGGGCAGCGAGAGGGGGTGCAGCGCATCCAGAGCCTTCTCTGGGCTGTCACCACAGAGCCCCCCACTCAGGGCTCAAACTCACGAACTACAAGATCACAACCTGAGCCGCAATCGGATGCTCAACCGACTGAGCCAACCAGGCGCCCCAACAGCCTTTTTAAAAATAAGATTTTCTTCTCCTCAAAGCACAAGAATTTCATCGTGTGAAGTAAGTGATGTTTGTTAAAGGCAACGGGGAAAATTCAGAAAGTACAAGGAAAAACACTGTTCCTCATCCCACGAACCAGAATAACACAAATCCCGCGTAACCCTTCCAATATTTTAGTTTCTACATATACATTGTTTTTTAAAGTTTATTTTTATCTTGAGAGAGAGAGCACGCAAGAGGGGGAGAGGGGCAGAGAGTGAGGACAGGGAATCCCAGACAAGCTCTGCTCTGTCAACACGGAACCCACCATCGTGGGGCTCGAGCTCACCAACCGTGAGATCGTGACCTGAGCTGAAGTCAAGAGTCAGACGCTTAACCGAGTGAGGCACCCAGGCGCCCCATCTGTGTATACATTTTTAACACACAGTTTGAATGATCTTCTTTTTTTCCAATATTAAGTATTAAATACAATATTGTATTGGGAGCAGTTTCCTTTGTCACAAAATAACGTCTGTGGCTCTGTGGTGTTCTTCCATATGGGCTAGCATAATGTTCTTTATATCCCCTGTCGCTGGATGTTAGATGACTCCCAATTTTCCTATCATACCAAACCCTATGAATACCCTTGTATGTGTGCCCTTTTGTACAAATCTAATTATTTGTGGAGAAATCTTACCTAGAGGGTAGTTGTTGGGCCATGATGCACATTGCTTCTTTTTTTCTTTTTTTTAATGTTTTATTTATTTTTGAGAGAAAGTGGGGGAGGGGCGGGGAGAGAGAGAGACAGAGAGAGACAGAGGATCCAGAATGGGCTCTGCACTGACAGCAGAGAGCCCGATGCGGGGCTCGAACTCACGAACCGGGAGATCGTGACCTGAGCCGAAGTCGGACGCTTAACCGACTGAGCCACCCAGGTGCCCCGAACATTGCTTATTTCTGTTTCAGAAAGGTGGTATCCGTTTACCTTCCTTACCAGTTGTATCCCCCCACCCCCCCATCCTTACCACACTGTTTCTTACTTTGTTATGACATAGCGGTCTTTGAGTTGTGACTGTGGGGGGATTTCTTAGCAGTGGGCCATCTCCGGGTCTCTGAGGGGGCCCGGGTGCCTCCAAACCCGCAGGCTGAAGACCCGGGACGCATCGAGTGCTAGATGTCCTCTTGAGGCATCTCCCTGGAGGGGTGTGTGCCCCTCGGGGCTGAGATCCGGACTGAGCCCCCTGCTCCTTCACCACCAGCCCTGCTGGGCTGCCCTGGGAGAGGGAGGAGAGCTCCTGGGCAGAGTCCTGGGGCGACCAGAAAGTGTATGACAGGTGGGCTTGCTCCCAAACACGGTCACCTGTCAGCGCGGGTTCTTCCCCTAGCAGACGGTAAGGAGGTGCTGGCAGGCAAAGATTGAAGAAACGTGAACGAAGCTGCTCGAAAGCTCAGACCGGAAGACCTGCTTGCGGGGCTCAGCGCCCCCTCTGGCTCTCCGGGTCTCCGTGTTCCCTGGGAGTCCAGCCTCGCCGGGTGCCTCTGCCCTGCCTTCACCGTATTGCAGTCAGAAAGGAAGTGCATCCCGGGCCTGACAGGTAGGGTTTTTTATTTCCCCCGACGGCGCACCTCTTGACCTCTATCTTCTTGCCAATGATTTTTTAAATCCTAAATGATTTGGCAATAATTGCCCCTCGTCACGTGATCATTGCCCTTCACCGATAGTAAATCTGTGAAATCCCCAGAGGCCCCAGCGCATTTTGGTTTGCGGAGCCCACAAGCTGGCCCGGACAGGCATCACTGCTCCGGGCAGCTGCACGCCCCGCGGCGTCCCCGGCACCCCTGCGCTCCCCCAGCCTCACACGCGGCTTCGGGGCGCCGCCCGGATCGGGCATCGGCTCGTCGTGACCGAGTACAGCGGCCGCTTCTCCAGAGTTCTTCCTCCAAGGGCCCAGATCTCTGCTTCCGCCTTTGTGGGTCACAGCAGCAAATGGCCTTGCCCAGGAAGCCCCGGGAGGCTGTGTTCTGAGGGCGAAGACTTTCTACTGCCTTGGGGGAACATGTGCACAAAATCTTCTTTTCCCCAGAAGCGTGGAAGGCATCAGGCTTGACACGGATTCGTTGGAAGACCTGTTTCTTTTTTTTTTTTTTTTTAATTTTTTTTTTTCCAACGTTTTTATTTATTTTTGGGACAGAGAGAGACAGAGCATGAACAGGGGAGGGGCAGAGAGAGAGGGAGACACAGAATCGGAAACAGGCTCCAGGCTCCAGACATCAGCCCAGAGCCTGACGCGGGGCTCAAACCCACAGACCGTGAGATCGTGACCTGGCTGAAGTCGGACGCCCAACCGACTGCGCCACCCAGGCGCCCCTGGAAGACCTGTTTCATTTCCAAGTTACTTCTAGCAAGATGGCCCCCGGAGCCTCCAGTAGCAATGGACAGGGCCCTAGGTTGGAAGGTTAGGAACGTTCAGAGGCCTCGAGAGGGCAGAAAGCAGAATCTCATTCTGGGGCTCATGGCTAGTCCGGCGCCCTCCTCCTGGATGAGTCGTGTGGTGGCCCGGGTGACCCTGGCTTGCAGGACCACCCATGTGTGAGCCCTGCTGCTCTTCCCTTGTCAGGAGGCACACGTAGCCCCCTGGCTGTTTCTTCTATTTGGATTTGGGGGCCTGGGTGGCTCAGTCAGTTGTGTCCAGCTTCCACTCAGGTCATGATCTCGTGGTTCATGGGTTCGAGCCCCACGTCGGGCTCTCTGTGACAGCACAGAGCCCGGAGCCTGCTTCGGATCCTGTGTCTCCCTCTCTCTCTGCCTCTCCCCCCTCTCAAAAATAAGTAAACACTAAGAAAAAAAAAACCCATTTGTATTTGGCAGTGCTCTCCCAAGCCAACAGTCATCCTAGAAGAAATTTCCAATTTTTACCGTACCTGGGTACTTGCCACTGGCACTATTACTCACTTAATTTTTCTTTAAATCGATGGAATTAAAAGTTTTTTTAATGTTTATTCATTTTTTGATAGAGACAGAACATGAGTGGGGGAGGGGCAGAGAGAGAAGGAGACACAGAATCCGAAGCAGGTTCCAGGCTCTGAGCTGACAGCACAGAGCCCGACGCGGGGCTCAAACTCATGGACCGTGAGATCAGGCGGCTGTGGCCACTAGCCGTTGGCAGAGGTCTCAGTGCTGGTGGTCATTGTCCACGTCCGAGCTTCTACCTGGGGCCTCCCTGATGAAGGCCCCTTCAGCCTCTGCTTGAATATGATTGAGTGGTACCTCCGAGGCAGCCTGTGTTTGTTGTTAGAAGAGCCTCGTGTTTACCTGGAACTACCTCTCTGACCCCCAGAGTGGCACCAGCTCAGTCTTTGTCCTTTTCCACAAACTCTTCATCATTTCTCCAGTTATTCGAATGCCTGTTCAGATGTTTCCAAGGACAGTCGCTTCGGGCTTATTAGCCTGTGCTTTGTGGAATGCATTGTATGGCCCTGCCCTGGGGAAGGGCGGCAGATGGGTTGTTAGCACACATATGGGGTCCCCTGCTGGGAGTGCCCCTACCTCCTAACCTGGCTGGCCCCTCGTGCCCTTCAGGTTGAAGCTCAAATCCTCACGTCTTCCAGGAAGCCTTCCCCGACCACTACCCCTCACAGCCTCCTGTACCTTATTACAGGTCTTGGCTATGTATTTATGAAATTGTCTGATGAACGTCTGTCTTCTGTATTCAACCAGGAGCTTCATGAAGGCAGGGACTGTGTCTCTTTGATCCCCTGTATCCCCACTGCCTGCCCCCCACAGGGGCTTAATACAAAAGTGCTGGGTCACTGGAGGCAAGAGTGCCATCATAGAGACTGGACTATCTCCAACAGGGCTAGATCAGGAATTTCCCCAACAAAACATTTCCTAGTGTGTTTTTCCTTTTAAACATATGCAGATAACTTATGTGCAGGCACTGTCCTCGATGCTTAATTGATATGGTTTCATTTAAATGCCACACCACTTAGACCCCTTTTACAGATTGAAGCAGAGCCTTGCCCAAGACCACAGAACTAGCAGATAACAGAGCTGGAGTTTGAGCCTGGTTGCTCTGCCCCATCTGAAACCTGAGCTCAGTCTGTCCATTCTGCTGGTCACACAAGGCCTGCCTCTGCTTCCACTGCCCTATATCCCCCACTCTGAGATGGGAGACATGTTCCTTGCGGACTCCTGTCCTTACAGGCAGAGTCCAAATTCATTCCCCCAGTGTGAATGCCTCACAGCCATCGTTTGGATTGTCCTTGATTTTGGCTGGTGTATCTATTCACTGATTAGCCACCCACACCTGGCATCTGAATTCCAGAGGGGAGACTTGTGGAGTGACTGTCAGTTTCGAAGCTTCCACCCTGTCGGCATCAGGACACCCGTCTTGTCACGTGGAGTCCGGTTTCTCAGACCCATCTGGCCTCCAACCGCATAAAATCCCAACTGGACTTGAGAACAGATCTGGAGAAATGTTTGATGTCTAAGGCGTCCGATTTTTCTTCCACTAGCAGAATCTTGTCCTGAGAATATCTTGAAGCTTTTAATCAGAGTTTTGTGGTAGTTAAGTGAGGGAAGCTGTTCTTTTTTTCTTTAAAAGTACATATGTGGGGCGCCTGGGTGGCTTGGTCGGTTAAGCGTCCGACTTCGGCTCAGGTCATGATCTCACGGTCCGTGAGTTCGAGCCCCGTGTCGGGCTCTGTGCTGACGGCTCACAGCCTGGAGCCTGTTTCAGATTCTGTGTCTCCCTCTCTCTCTGCCCCTCCCCTGTTCATGCTCTCTCTGTCTCAAAAATAAATAAACGTTTAAAAAAAAGTACATATGTAAGAAAGTATGAATCAACGTAAACAATAATGTTAGTAATACATGTGGATATCGCAAAAGGAGACCCACTAATGACGAAAGTTCAGGCAGCACTGAAGTAGACTCTACTTTGGTGACCAGTGAGGAGACCTATTGGCTGTACCTCCTAAGTGTCTCCTGACGTCGGCAGCCATGCCTTAAATTAGGACACTGATCCACTCCACTTTTTGGATATCAGCTAAGTGCCAGCATCAGCCCATAGCCCTGCCTGCAAGGGCTCACACGTTTCTAGAAAAGAACGATGAGTGAGCCAGTACAATGCAGTAGGGGACGTGCCAGGGGGTAACCGGAGGGTTTTGGGGGGGGGTCTCAGATCCCACCTGGGTTCAGAGGTGGTGGTCTTGAAAGCCTGTTAGGAGTTGGCTGGTAGAAGAAGGGATCAACATATGCCTTGGATCACTCTTTCTCTGTCCTTTTGTGCAGATCCATATTTCCACTTAGTACCATTTTCCTTTTGCCTAAGAGACTTCCTATTACATTTCTTTTGTGTGGATATGTTGGTGATGATGCCTTTAAGCTTAAGATATCTGAAAATGCCTTTATTTTGCCTTTGTTTTTGAAGGACACTTTTGCTGGGTATAGAATTCTAGGTTGGCATTTCCCTCTCTCAGTACTTTAAAGGTGGCGCCCCACCATCTTCTCACCTGCAATGTTTCCAGTGGAAAATCGCATGTCTTATCTTTGTTTCTTACTGTGTAACACTACTTTTTTCTTGCTTCAGCAGCTTTTAAGATTTTTGCTTTGTCCCTGACTTTGAGTAGTTTATGTTGTGCCTTAATGTAATTTTCCTCATGTTTCTTGTGTTTGGTGATGATTGGGGTCTTGGATCTGTGGATTTATCAGTTTTATTGTGTTTAGAAAATTTTTAGCCACTAGGAAGTCACATTTTATTTCTGTCACCTCCTCGCATCTTCCAGTTACACCTGTATCAGGCCCTTTGAAGTCATGTCCTAGCTTGATGATGTTCTGTTCGTTTTTGTTAAGTTACTTTTTTCTCTTGGTTTCATTTTGGATGGTTTCCATTGCTATATCTTCAAGTTCGTTAATCTTTTCTTCTGTGTTGTGTAATTTCATTCGGCAGATTTTCCATTCCAGACATAATGTATTTCAGGTGCTACCAGTATAAATAAAATGTAAGCATTATTTAGTACCGCACACTTGCGATTAGTTGTAAATGTCAGTAAATTGCACTGTTATTAGTAATTAAAAATAAAAGCAGTTCTCTGTCGGAAAAACAATCTGATGTAGTTTCCATCTCTAGAGGTTCCATTTGGATCTTTTCTTTTATCTTCCATGTCCCTACTTGACATTTGGAACATATGTAAGATAGTTGCAGTAACTAATTTAATGTCTTTGTCTGCTAATTCCCACATCTGTGTGAGTTCTGGGTCAGTTTAGACGGATTGAGTTTTCTGTTCATTATGTGTGATGTTTGCCTTCGTTGCATGTCTGATCGCTTTTTTAAATTAGTTGCCAGACGTTGCAAATTCTACTTTTCGGCGGGGGAGGGTTCTGGATATTTTCGTATGCACTTTGTTCTGGGATGCACTTAAATGACTTGGAAACAGTTTGATCCTTCCAGGTCTTGCTTTAGAGACTTGGGAGGCAGTGCCAGAGCAGGGTTTGGTCTAAGGCTAATTACTCCCCACTACGAAGGCAAGATGCTCCTGAGAACACTACCCAGTGCCCTGTGAATGATGAGATTTTCCAGTCTGGCTGGTGGGAACAGGCACTATTCCCAACCCTGTGTGAGGTCCGGGCACTGTTTTCTTTCATTTTGCAGTGTGATTCTTTCCCTGGCCTCGGGTGGTTTCCTCACTCACGTGTGCTGATCAGCAGTCTGCAGAATGCTGCCTCATTCAGAGGGACCTCTGTGGATCTGTGGCCTTCTACTCTGGGTAGTCCCCTCCTCTCTGATACTGCATCCTGGGAACTTCAGCTGCCTTGGTCTCCCAGCCCTTAGCTCTGTCCCTCCATTCGGGGAGTCTGCCAGGCTCCGTGTGGTTCTCCCTCCCTGCACCCGCAGTCTGGAAACAGAATATACTCGTGGGGCTCACCTCCTATGTTTCCTGTGTCCCAGAAATCATTGCCCTGCATTGCTTGATGTCCAGTGACTTGAAAACTGTTGTTTCACATAATTTGTCTGGTTTTCATGTTGTGTCGGGTGGGAGAGTATATCCCAGAGGCTGCTTTTTGAAATGATCACCGGGCTGCAAGCGTTTCCTTTGTGTGTGTGTGTGTGTGTGTGTGTGTATTTTTGTTGGCGTATTATTTTGGTTTTATAGGTAGTACCCTCATTATTGAAAGCAAAAAGTCCTAAACTGTGAGCTACAAAGATTTGCCAGAAATTTAGTTAATTTTCACAGGGCTAGTGGTTGGCACCTGGTTACGGAGTTTTTAGCTGCAGGTGAAGTTCAGCCCGTGTTCAAGGAGAGGCGAATCTGTGTCAGCCTCCCCACGTGGCCTTGTGACACCGTTATCACTTTGACACCTGAGGACTGATTTCAGATTGCCCACGTATGCGCTGTTCAGAGCCACTCGGCTCTTGGGGGGTGGGAGAGTGGGCAGCAGGAGATATACGCAAGGTGGGTTGACTTTTAATCAATACGATGACAATATTGCCTTGCCTAATTTGTATGGTAGTAGTTTTAAACATGAAATCAAGCAGTTGATTATGTCAAAACAGCTGAAGGAACACAGGAATAAACTCCCCTGACATCACTTCTGAGCTCATTTCCCTGCCTGGCAGGCCGTCATGATTGGAGACGATATCGTGGGTGACGTCGGTGGTGCCCAGCGGTGCGGGATGAGAGCCCTGCAGGTGCGGACGGGCAAGTTCAGGTGAGTGTCCCTGCACGTGGTCAAGTTCATCTGCCTGCCTGCCTCCATGGATTCCTGGGGTGTCCCAGTTTTCGTTTCGTTTTCTTTCCAAAAAGAACAGGATGTGGTTATCTGCTGACCTTTATACAACTGCCCTCTAAGGAGGGGCCTAGCTGACCTTTTCCTAGGTCAGGTAAAGTATCAAAAGATACGGGCGCCAAGTTTCACAGCTGGGGTTTGAATAGGGTTTAGTGTGGAGACGAGAACAAAGGCTCCAGCTGCCCCAGGCCACAGAGGGGCAGGCCCAATTTGGGCAAAGTAGTCAGTGGGGGGGTGGGGGGTGGGGCGGGCGGTTTACAGATTGTGGGCCGTCGGCCCTCCCTGATCACCCTCCGTCTCCTCTTGCTCTGTCTTCTCAGTTCGTGGGAGACAGAGAAGCTAGAGAGAGATGGCATGATCCTTGGTCAGGGACACCTTGGAACCGAACCGCTGTGTCCAGAGAAGCCGTGTTTCTTTCCTGGGTCACAAGTCAGCCTAGTCTTGGTCAGGTGGCCGATGGGCACCTCTCAGGGGTCAGGTACTTGTGGGCACGTGGAGGTGCCCTGTGGTGTCCGGGTTTGGCTTGTGGGGCCTTTGAGGGTGTCTTAGACATGAGAGCATTGTCTTGACTTGTTCCAGACGGTTTTGATGGTGGCCATGAAGAGAAAGTACAGTTTTGTGGATGCTGTAGAGACTTGGTTAAAACACGGTTACCCAGGGGTACTTGGATTGGGGTGGGGGGTTGCATCTGTCCCGAGCGATCTGTTTTCACAGGGTCCGGGAAATGGATTAGAGGCCCCGTTCACTGTGAGGCCCCTCTCCCGTGTGCGAGAGCCAAGAGACCTGTGGGTTTGGGACCCAAGTGGATACAAGGGGAGTGAGGAACGCTTGCCCCGCCAGCCACCTCCTGGACCCTCCCGGGGCACTAGAGACTCTCTTAAAGCCCCTTGGCACACCTGAGATCTAGGCCCTCTTTCTTCCCCAGGCCCTCAAAGGAAGGCACCCCAAAATTTTGTATCTTTTTATTTGTTTGTTGTAAGGACGTAAATCAGCTTTTGTCAGCACACAGGGCAGAGTGAGAAGACCACTGTCACAGGTAAGGCAGCAAATGAGCCATCTGAGAAGGAGGCCACAGGGCAGAACAGGAGGCTGGGCTCTGTGTGCAGGAGGGCAGGTGGGAGACCTCTCGGCCCTGGCCGCTCTCCAGAGCCACGCTGTTGAGGACGGTGGTCATGTGTTGCCGGTGGCTGCCGAGTACTTGAACTGTGGCTGGTCGAAATCGAGATGTGCTGGACGCACAAGACAGATTCCCAAGACTGAATGGTAGAGAAAGAATGTGAAAAAGCTCGTGAGTAATTTTTTGTACCGATTACACGCTCCAGTGCTAATATTTTATGTTAATTTCACCTGCCTGTTTTAATTTTTGCCAGTATAGCTGCTAGAAAGTTCTTGCTTGCCTCCCCGGCTCACATCAGGGCTCAGCGCATTTCTGTTGGGCACGGGGGTCCCTGCACCTCCCCCTGTTCCCTGCAGATGGCACTCGTGACACACAGACCCCAGCGAAGAGCCAGAGAAAACCTTGTGCTCTGCGGCCCCCGTGGGGCTGGAAAGCCAGAGGCCTCCATGGCACCCTGCCTGGGGACTGCTTCGCGGTGTTCTCTGTGGTTCTCCCATGTGGTCGGCTTCCCCCAAGAATGCAGTTGGGTTTTCCTGGGCTGACCTTCATCTAACTGGTATTACTGCCTGTTTCACCTGGCCATAGCTGGTTCATCATCCCTGGTATGAACACACCTCTTTCTTCCCCTCCCCCGGAGGGCACACTTGGGTGGGTCCTGGTTTAAGCTTTCTTTGAAGTACTTCCAGGAACGTTTGATCCATGTTTCGTGGGTACGTGGGCATGAGTCCTTGTAGTGTCAATCCGCTAAAGCTGGAATTGCCGCGTCGTGGGGAATACGCAGGGTCAGCTTTACCAGACAATGCCACACTTCCAAATCGGTTGTGCGGGTTTATGCTCCCCCCGCAGTGGGCAGGGCCCCACTTGCCTCCAGCCTCTTCACCACTTGGCTGTCTTGCATCGGGAGGCCCGTGTTCTCCCCAGTTTATGCGCCTAGAGCCCTCAGGGGCAGCGTCGACACCCGGTACTCTGTCCACCCAGAGACTGGGGAGGGACCCAGAGGGACCTCGGGAGAGAAGGCACAGGAGAGGCAGAGGTGGGCACGTGTGGTGGCATCGGTGGCTGCGAGGGTGGGACAGGCAGGGGCAGACACGCCCATCTGGGCCCTGCCCTCTGGCTTTGCCTGGGTTTGGCTCCCTCCACACCTGCTTGGTGTGCCTGCTCTTTGATTGGCTGGTGGTCGGGGGACAGCCCTGGAAGTAGTAACCCTTTCTGGTACCTGACCGTCACTATCCTTCTTGGTCCCTGACCCTGCTTCATGTCCAGGGTAAGAGGGAAAGGTTTTCAAACCGTGGACAGCTTGGCTAGGCCCTGCGGGCACTGGAACGGGGTCCCAGGTGAGGCCGGGAGGTGGCCACAGAGTGAGGCCCTGAGGCCTGGGGGCGGCCCAGAAGTTAGCCTCCCAGCCCCTGGAGCTAGCTTCCTAGGAACCTGTGGTGCCTGGGACAGCCCCGAGAGGCTTGTCCTATCTCCCTGCTGACAGGCACAGAGATTTAGTGGCCCCACTTCCCATTTGTAGAAGTGGAAACTGAGGCCCAGACAGGGCAGGGGTGTCGGTACACCTATTTTGATCTGCGGAAGAATGGCCACCCAAGGATGGGATCCCAGCCTCCCCGGCACAGAGAGGGTGCCCGGGCCATTTTCTCTGGCCTTTTGGACTGTAGACCCCGAAATGGGGTGGGGGGTTAGGGTGTGTCCCTGGCAGAGGGGCCTGAGCCAGCCCTGACTGGAGGAGGGGCATCGGAAGGTCTGGAGGCTCCCCTAGCTGAAGGGCCAAGCCAGCCCCATGGTGTCGTGTGAGGCCAGTGCCCCGGGTCACCCAAGAAGGTCAGTGTCAGCCTTGAAGACACATTAGTCCCTGAGGAGAACCCCGGGAGAAGGGCAGCCTGGCCTTCTCTGCGTTCTCCTCCGGTTTTCTCCTCTGCTCTTTCCTCCTGTTCTCACCCCCTGCCCATCGCGTCTGCCCTGGGCCTCACCGCCTCCTTCCCGGTCGGCTAGGGCCCGCTTTCACTTTCCCTTCCTCGCACACTGCTTCCTGCTGCGGCCGCTAGAGGGCGCCGTGCTGCCGGTACCGGGAGGGGCTGCGTGCACACCCACGCACACGTGACGCGCCGTGTCCTCTACACTCACACCCGCAACACACTCACGGCTGGGTCCCGCACCCTCACATGTGCATACCCAGGTCCCACACACACAAATACGCACCCAGCCCTCCCCCCCCCCCCCCCCCACGCTCACACCCAGGCCCCCTCGAGCAGCACACGTGGATGGGCGTGCTGGCACACCCACACGCACTCGCACCCAACCCACATGCCGGCCACACCTGCCTGCATGCCCCGTTTTCCTCTTGCAGCAGCCGGGGTCTGTGCTGCGACCAGGGCAGCAGGCCTGGGGGTCCTCGAGCTGCTCCAGCCCCTTCTGCCCCATCCCACCCCTAAGTCTTCGTTCGTGCTGTGCCCCACCACCTGTCCTACCATCCTTCCTCAGTTGCCTGAATCCTGCCTTCAAGGCCTTCCCTAGTGAAGGAACTCCCAGGTCCTCCCACACGGAAGGGCCCTTAGGGGACCCCTGGCTTCATATGAGGATGAGCTGAGAGTCACAGAAGTGTCTCCAGGGCAGGGGTCACCCCATGGCAAGCTGGAGCCCCGGCTGGACCTCACCCCAGGGCCCTGTCTGTTGTGCCCCAGACACACCTCACCTCCAGGAGAATCATCTGCCACTGCCGGGGCTTCCCGCGGCCTCCTTGTTTCCAAACCTTTTCTGAGATTTCCAGAATAGAAACAATTCCACGTACTGGTCTCCCAGGGCTGGACCTGGGAGGTTTCACCGGTAGATCCGTGATGTTCTTTGTAGAGAGGAGCGTCTGGTCCGGGGGCAGGCAGCTGTGTGGTCCTGTTTCTAGACTGCTTCGCTGGCCCTTGCCTCAGCTCTCAGGACGTCGACACCTTTGAGGATCACGGGGCGCCCACTTCACCTGATGTTTCCCCGCGATACGACCTGCGTTGTGCCCTTTGGGCCAGGATATCACAGAAGTGGTGCTGTGTGCTTCTGGGCGCATCCTGTCGGGAGGCCTCCACCAGTATCGGTGGTGTCGATGTTGACCGATTAAGATGGGGACCGCCGTAAATTTATGCAAAGGTATGGGCTTTTCTCCCCCTTTGTGAGGTATGACGATTTGCGGGGTGATACTTGGAGGATGTACAATCCCAGTCCTCACCCTGCTTCTATCCGTTGTCTCTTAAGGTCTGTTACTGCTCCTTGAATTAACTATTTCTGTGACGGTTGCTAAGTAATTGCATTTTTCGTTCTTACGCTTGATGTCGGCATTCTACCGTAAAGAAGAATGTTTTCTCCTCCCTGTTTATTTATACCCGTGCGGACTTGCGGAATTCTGTTCAGTTCAGTGGGTTATCATCTGGTCCTACTGTCATTTATTCTGGTGCTCACGTGGTCCCCGACATGGCTAGCGGCAGCCGAGTCCTTTGGACACATCCCCACCGTTCTCTGAGCCCTTCCTTACTTTTCTGGCACCAAAAGATGTTTCAGGTTCCTAACATTCTGTCTTTGCGTCAGCCCTGGAGCCGGCCATTTCTCAAGGAGCCCTAGTTCCTTTTAGTGGAGAGTGATATTTAGAATGGAACCCTAGGGCACGAGGCGTTCTTCCCATGCCTGGGTGGGGGGGCAGGTCGCTGTTCTGAGACCCTCTGAGCGGACAGAAGTAGGACACAGGCACTTGCAACTCACACGTCTACCCATCAGCACCTGTGTGTCTGTACTACCAAAAACAGCACCCCCGCACCAGTACCTCTGATTCTGGTCCGACACCACAGGGTTCATCCCAGCCTTACGCTTTTGCACATTTGTGCCTTCCTTCTACAGGGAGAAGCCTGCTTTACGTTATTCTCTCTCCATTTACGTATTTGCTCAGTCCCCCTGCATGTAGCCAACCTGACCTTGCCCGGCTGCTGAGTACCTGCTCCTCCCCCGCCCGCTGCCCCAGGGCCCCCTCCCCTGGGTCCCTGGTCCCCTTCCCATGCCCAGGCGCCACGGGCTACACTCCTACAAGGAAGGGGGGAAGACCCCAGACTTCCGCTGCCTCGTCCGCCTCCCTGCTGCCTCCCGCCCTGCTTTGTACGTGAAGGGATGAGTCTTGGCCAGTTTTGTTTTCCCCACGATGCCTTGCACGTGTCGGACGCTCTGCCTTTGTGAAACTGAGCGGCAACCGTCTTCCATTGGCAGGGGCCTTTCGGCTTCCCAGCCATTTTCACGTTGGGGGCCCCCTTCCGAGCCTCAGGGTAGGCGGAGAAAGTCTGCTGTTTTCTGGGGAAGACGCCCACTCATCTAAGGTCACCCCAGCCAGTAAGGCCGTTCCAGGGCATTCGTCTGTCACAGTTGTCCCTATGCCTGGATGAAAGCCTAGCCCTGTCGTGTACGTGTTCGTGTGGGAGAAGGGCCCATTTGTCCTTGGCTTCCGGGCACTCACCTGGGCTGCGGCTTGGAAGGGTGAGTGTGGAAGAGCATAGACAGAGGGGAGCCCCAGGCTCATGTCCTGGCTCTGCCACTTACCAGCTGGAAGAAACGCCGAGCCTCAGTTTTCTCATCTGTAAAATGAGGGTTTAGGGGGAAGTGCGCCCTTTGGTGCAAAGGAGGAGCCCAATGAATACCCAGCTGTGGGGGGGATAGGTCAGTGACATGACAGGTGTGCACAGCACAGCCGGGCCCGACCCTCCAGAGCTCTGGGGCCTCCCTGAGGGCAGGCCCAGCCAGGCCCCCCACCTCTGGGTGGAATCACGGTCGCGGCTCCGCTTTGAAAATTCGCCCCTAGAGACCACGTCCTCCGATTTCCAAGACATTCTCGCAGACCAGCCCTTGGCCTCCCCGTGTGTGGGGGGATGGCGGTGCTCATGGACGGCGGGGCGGGAAGAGTCCGGGTACAGCCATGCTCACTTCTCTTCCTGCCTGTAGCCTTGTGGCAGCCCGCCAGCATGGCCCGGCACACCACAAGCCTCCCTCGGGGGAGAGACGCTCGATTGGAAAAGCTGGCTTTTCTTTAAAAAGCACGAGTGCGGTAGGCTCTACCCCAGCTTACTGGGGCACCTGCTCTCTGCCGCCCTCACCCCCGTGCTGGGAGACGTGGCCCACGTCGGCTGCCTGCTGCTGCCACCGGGAGCACATCTGAGAGGCAGCTCGGCTTTGCAAGCACCTGCTGTGTGTTCAGCAGCGTCGAGGAGGAGGAGTTCCCAGGCCGGTGCTGGGCACAGAGTGTTTGTCCAGAGGGGCTGGGAGGAGGGGTGCTCAAAGAGGACCCTGTGAGATGCAGAACGCAGGGGGTGAGGGATGTAGGGTGAGGGTGGCCGCCCAGGGGATCACCCGGTCGGCAGGGACCGGGTTTGCCCTGCGTCATGTCCCGCCCCGAGCGGGCACAGGGCTGGCCGCACTGCAGGCTCTGAATGATGGAGTTGGCGGGTGGGGGCTGAGGACGCAAGGGGACCCGGGAAGGGAGCCTGGAGATGGCGGGCTGGCCAGAGCAGAGCCCTTCTGCCGCTGCAAGAAACCCTTAAAGGCCCCAACGCGTGACTGAGAGGTGGGCGGGCTGCAGGAGAAAGGCCCGCGGTACGGCCGCCCGTGTTTCAGGAGCAGACGCCTCTCGAGGAGCCAGCTGGGTGGCCACTGCGGGGGACTTGTATCATTGTCCCCCCCGCCCCGGAGGCAGGTGGAAGCAGGTGCAGGATCTGCCTGGGTCTTTTGTAGCACAGCACCAGAGCCTTTTCTCCATTTTTTTTTTTTTTTTTTTTGCATGTCCTGTATGTGGGGTTGTAAAGAGAGCTGATGGCAGGGAGGGGACAGCAGTGGCTCATCAGAAGCTGCAGCGGCGAGGGCAGGAGGCCTAGGTGGGCACCTTTCAGCCCAACCGGCCCTGGCCCAGGGGCAGGGGGGCCTGGGGGCCTGGGGAAGGGCCTGGGCTTCGCAGCCCAGGGCAAGGGATGGAATGTCTGGCGTTGTGACCCCACGCGGGCTGCTCTCTGTGCTCCTCTGGGCTTTACGATGCCGTGAGGTGCAGGTGAGCCTGCCATGAGCCCGGTCCCCTCCCTCCCTGGTGCCTGAGTGGAGGTCTCTCCTGGCTTCTGGCTCTGGCTTACACAGGGCTGGGAAGAGCTCATCGATCAGGCTGCATAAAGTAGCAGTTAGGCGGGGCGCCTGGGTTGGGTCAGTCGGTTAAGCGTCTGACTTCGGCTCAGGTCCCAAAATCACACTCTGTGAGTTCGAGCCCCGCATCAGGCTCTGTTCTGATGGCTCAGAGCCTGGATGGAGCCTGCTCGGATTCCGTGTCTCCTTCTCTCTCTGCCCCTCTGCCTTTCATGTTCTCTCTCTCTCTGTCGAAAATAAATAAACGTTAAATAAATAAATAAAGCAGTAGTTAGGCCTTGAAAATAGTTCCAAATTAAGACTTTGCCAGAATCTGAGTATTTTCTCATGTGCCCTGGTCTTTGGAGCCTCGTGGTTAAGCACACAGGTTCCGGGACCTGCCGGGCTGTGAATCCCAGCTCAGCTGTTTCGCCAGGGGCTGGTTACCTAACCTCTCTGTGCTTTAGCTTCCTCACTGTGGGTGATGAAGTAAGGTGTCTTCTTCCTAAGGTGGTTGGGAAAACACAAACTGGCCGCAGCAGAAAAGGGACCCCCTGCACCAGAAATTGGTTCATTTACTCTCAAAGCAGCTGTGTGGGATGGTTAACTGTTCTTTTCTTTGCTTGTGTAATATAATTTATTGTCAAGTTAGCTGACATACCTTGTATACAGTATGCTCTTGGCTTCCAGAGTAGATTCCCACAATCCTTTGCTTCCATACAACACCCAGTGCTCATCCCAAGTGCCCTCCTCGATGCCCACCCATTTCCCCCTCCCTTGCCCCGCACCCCTCCCATCAACCCTCAGTTTGTTCTCTGTATTTAAGAGTCTCTTATGGTTTGCCTCCCTCCCTCTCTCTTTGTAACTATCTTTTTCCTTTCCCCTCCCCGTAGTCTTCTGTTAAGTTTCTCAAATTCCACATGTGAGTGAAAGTATGATATCTGTCTTTCTCTGACTGTCTTATTTCACTTAGCATAACACCCCCTAGGGGATGGCTAACTATTCTTATTTCCGAGAGGTTGAGTAACTTGCCTGGGGTCACATACTGGTGAGAGCTGGCCTTTGAACCCATAGTCCACCACGTGCAGGGTTCCCTGTGATTACTGTCTCTCCATTTGTTTCTGTATGGTTTTAAGTTAGTCCGGTGGATTTTTATTTTTATTTTTTTAATGTTTATTAATTCATTTTGAGAGAGAGAGAGAGAGAGCCAGCAGGGGAGGAGCAGAGAGGGAAGGAGAGGGAGAATCCCAGGCAGGCTCCATGCTGTGAGCACAGAGCCTGACTCGGGGCTCGATCTCACGAACCATGAGATCATGACTCGAGCCTAAATCAAGAGCTGGACGCTTAACTGGCTGAGCCACCCAGGTGCTCCAGTCCAGTCAAGTCGGCCACCAGGGACGTGTGCTGTGAGGTCCTGCTGGGTGGGGGCTGGTGCCAGGAGGAGCCACTCACAGCTGCCAAGGGAGCCCCGAGCCACAGGGCAGAGAATGTGGCTCAGGGTCCTCAGGTCGGGGCTCCAAGCCCCAGTTCTGCTCTGGCCCCTCAGGAGAATTAGGGGGATCCTGTGGGGCTTCCAGGCCCTACCCCTGGTTCAGCCGGACCAGCTGTCTTGTCTGTATCGGGGTTCCTTGTGAATTCCACTGGGCAGAGGCAGCGGGTTCTGCTTCTTCCGAGCATTCGAAAGCTTCAAGGAGCACTGTCTTCAGATCCCGTCCACACCCCACCCTCCCTTTTATAGGTGCAGGCTAGGAACTGAGCCGGGGGCTGAAGGGGCCCACCCCAGCCCTGTGTGCAGCCCCACCTCACAGCCGAATGGACCTGACCTTCCTTGGACTCCCTCCCCAGCGTCCCCCTGGAGGCCTCACGGGTCTTGTGGAGACTGTATCTAGGGGCTGGCAGGATCCAGGTGGCGTGTGGAAGTCATCCCCCGTCCTGTTCTGGCCAGAGTCAGCCAGGAGGGGAAGAGGTTAACCTGTTTGGAACCTACTAGTAGAGGGGAAGCACCAGTGTCCCCATAGGAAATAGTTTCAAATAAATTCCTGTCCTGCCTCCCTGCCGCCCCGGGACGGAAGCTCAGTAGCGCCTCCTAGTGTCCCAGCTCCTCTCTGCAGGCCTGAGAACACTCTAGCCCTGCTCCCCGACCCGTGTGTGGTGGGCAGAATTATGTGGGCAGGCCGAGGGACCCCGGAGCTCCAGGGAGACCAGCTGTCCTGCAGTGTCCTGCAGCCAAAGTCCAAGTCTCCCGGGTCAGGGAGGGGGGGGTTCTGTAAGCCGAGGCCTGGGGGAGCTGAGGGCAGGCAGGGCTGGGGGAGGGGAGGGGAGCAGAGAGCTTCAGTGTCACTGTGGAAGGGACTCTCTGAAGGCAGGCAGGAAGCAGGACAGGCCCCCATTCGGCAGAAGACCATTGGGAATCTGATGTATTGACAAACGGATCTTGTGTTGCCGCTCCGAGCCGGGAGAGTGGGGTCGGTTTCGGCAAGGATCGGCTTGGACAGTGGCTCTTGACGGGTCAGGTTGGAAGCTGTCAGTAGTCCGTTAGCTCCTGGGGGATGGATGGACTGAGCTGTGAGGGGCTGGGCGCCTGGACTGTGCCTCCTGCCTCTGCTACGGGCCGCCAGGTGATGGCTCAGGCCTCCTGATCGCTCAGGTAATGAAACTAATAGCCATCTTTATAAAGTTTATTTATTTATTTTGGGAGAGAGAGAGAGAGAGAGAGAGAGAGGGAGAGAGAGACCTAAGCAGGCTCCTCGATGTTAGCGCAGAGTCTGACGCGGGGCTCGAACTCACAAACTGTGAGATCATAACCTGAGCCAAAATCAAGAGTCGGATGCTTAACCAACTGAGCCACCCAGGCACCCCAGTAGCCATCTTTTTAGAATAATCCAGCACTTACCAAGTGTAAGCAGTGGGGCTTTTCCTCCTTTGTGCAACCAGCTTGCAGGGTAAACACAGTTTTCTGGGTTTTAAATGAGAAACGTGAGCATCAGAAACAGTAATAGCCTGGGAGTCGAACCAGGTGTGTCTGACTCCAGAGCCTCTGCTTGGAATCCCAGGCGAGCTTGCCCAGACTCAGTTTCCCCACCTGCCGTCTCTGCCTCCTCCTTGCTGCTGAGAGAGGTGCTGGGAACATGGAGCTTGGGGATCTCCTGGGGGCCTAGGAACGTGTTGGGGGTGTTAGCGCTTTCTGTCCACGTGGCAGGGCTCCCTGTTGTTGCCAGGAGTGGGGACTCGGGCTGGAGGCGTGAATCGGGGCTGCAGAGAGTGGGCGGCGGGCATGCCCGCCCAGAGCAGGCCGTGCAGAGGCGAGGTGGGGAGACTAGGCCTCCCAGGGCACCTTCTGCCTGGCTTCCCCGCTCCAGGCCGGAAGCAGCTGGCGTGAGCGCCACTCTTTCTGGCGTCCCAGCACGGCTGCCTCGAGGTGCTGTTTACAGGCTGCGCTCATTGTGGTTAATGCCTGCGCCTTATCTCATCCATCACACTGCTCCCATTTCACAGATGGGTACTGAGGCCAGAGGGCCGGGTGGCCAGCGTGAGGGTTAGTCCTAAGAGCCGGGCTCCCCGTTTCCTGCTTTCTGTGCCTCCTGCCTCGGGGGTGGGATGGGGAGATCTCAGCCAGGGGTGAGTAATGTAGACTGCATCATAAACAGAAGCCTCTGGGCTTATTTTGCCCTGTTACAAGCGTGTGTGGGTTTCTACCCCCAAGCGTGAGCCGCCACAGAGCAGAGACATGGGGTGTAGGTTGGGCTCAGATTGGAGGTGTGGCCCAGGTGATGAAAACACCCTCTTAGGACCTGGCAGAGTCCTTGTCCTCTGCTGTGACTGAGCCCCCTTCTGGGCCATTCCAGTTCCCCCTTCCCAGGTGACCCCCCCCCCCCAAGCCTCCCACCCCGGCGCTGAGGGCTGGGCCCACCCTGCGGGGTCTGCTGAGCACCCTGCCATTTGCTGTCGCTTTCCCCGCGGTCTGCAGGTCTCGCCTCGGCGGGTCTCACGGCCCTGCCACTGCCCCTTCTGCTTCCCAGAGTGCCGTCTCCCGGTTGCCCTCTCTTCTCCCTGTGGGATGTTTGATGTGAGGAAAAGAGAGGCCTGATGCTGCGAGGCCCTGGTCTGCACACGCCCGGCAGCTTCAGGAGAGCAGACTGCTGCTCCGAGCCCCCCTCAGCGCCCCCCTGGCCGAGGGGAACACGGTGGACAGGCCTCCCTCCCCTGAGACAGAGGCCCACGCACGTCTGCCCCGGACCGCGTGGTTGCCCACGAAGGGCTGGCAGTGCAGATCTGGAAGACACCGGTGACGGTGAAGGTATGGGGACGGATACTCCATGGAGACTCACACATCTAGGAGAACCCTCGGGAACTCTCCGGGTCCTTTCCGCCCACCCCATCTCACAGAAAAGTAAGCCTCCGAGTGGCTTCTGACTTGCCCGGCTCCTTCAGCTGTTGGAAAGCTGACTGCATCCTAGAGCCTGGGTGTGCTCACCAGTGCATGCCCTGATTGCCTCTCAATTCCTGCAACAGAGGCGTGGCGGAGGAAGGAAGCACTTCCTGAGAAGTTTGTGCTACCTCCCATGACATTTCAAGGCACTTTATTTCTCAAAATATTGTCGGGATGGAGTTATTTTTAGCTCGGCCTCATGGGATCGGAGAATACTGTTGCTGCCGCTTGGGCAGACAGACTTCTAGTGTAGACCGGTTCTGCGTGACCTCTTTCTGGGAGAGCCACGTGGTCTGAGGAATTGTGGGGTGCCCGTGAGGCAAAGCAGAGCGCCCCCAACTGTTCCCTGTGGCTCAGCGACCATCTTGAAACCAGAATGCCCCCCCCATCCCCAGGGTGCGGGTTGGGGACGCTGGAGCAAAGCATCTCCAGTCAAAGCCACTTGTCCGTCTTCCCATCCTGCTCCCGTCACTTCAGGCCTCAATTTCCATATCTTTAAAATGGGAATACTAAGAGGATCGATGCTCAGGTTGGGGAGAACAGAACAGAACAGAACATGCGGAAAGCATTCAGCACGCTTCCTGGCATGGAGTGAGTGCCCAGCGAATACTGGTAGTGTTATTTTTATTGGAGGAAACTCGGGCCCCAGGATAACTGTGGAGGCAGGGACTTGACTTCCAGGCACTCGGGCCTGACCGACTCTGTGGCATTGCTGTACTGGTGTGGATGTGTGAGCCCTTTTCGGGGAGAATGCTCTGGGTGCACCTGTGCTGTCCGGCCTCCCGAGGCTGGGGTGCCTCCCACCCAAGCAGGGGCCTGCAGCCTGAGCACATGGCCCTACCCTGTCCCTCCTGGTCCCCGTGGCCCCGGGTCCCCACCGTGTGCTGGCGTTTTTCTGGTCTCTCCCGGGGCTGGGCTGGGCTGGGAGCAGGGGAGCCGCACAAGGAGAGACCTTCTGCTACGGTCTAGAGCCCCGCTCTCATTCACCTCTGGATCTGCTCTCAGAATGTTCTGGGGGAAGTTGCTGACACAGGACACAGTGCCTCAGAGGGCTGGCCCCTTCCACCTGGTACCCCCCCACTGTTGATGTGACCCCGTCTCGTGTTCTTGGCCCCCCTTGCAGCCTGCTCCGTTTACTCTGTTCTGCTCTCCACAGTTTGAGTGGGGATTTTGCAGAGGACCCTGGGCTGGTGGGGGCCGACGTCTCGCACCCAGCTGCCCACTCTGGCTGCCTGGAAAACCGCCATGGTTCCTGGTGCTCCCGTGCAGCTCGGCGCCTGGGGCCTGCAGGGGCCTCGGCTGTGGGGAGCACACGCATCGTCTCCAGCAGGCCCTGATGTGGCCCCCAGCCCCAAGGGGCTGCACAGGTATGGGCCCCAAGACCGGTGGATCAGAGTGCTTGGCAGTTTATAGAAGACACCTGTCCTCTCTCCTGTCTCCTTGAGCCCAGTCCTAGGTTCTGGGCTCTTTTCTCTCCCAAGAGTTGGAGCCAGAGTGTCCTGGTGGCAGAGCAGGCTGCAGCCTGTGTCCACACTTGGTCCCCGTCCCGATGGATGGAAGGAGCGAGGGGGCTTTGAGGGGCTCTCCTGAGATACACCTGCGCCCACACTCCTGGAAGTGGAAGCCCGTGTGGGCTCGGAGGCTGAGTCACCAAAGGCCATCGTCATGCATTTGCCTTCCCAACCTTCTCTTGGTGCCTTATTAGACCCGACTGGACAACCGAAGGCAGTTGGGGCCCGGGTCTGCTGCTGGGGCCAGCCTGGAGGTACTGTGACTCTGAATGGGGCCATCAGTGGGGCTCTGACGCAGGGTGACTTCCACTTACTTGCTGACTTACATGTTTACAGATAATGATCACAACAGCCTGAGGAGGCGAGTATTACTATATCCCCATTTACAGTTGGGGAAACCGAGGCACAGAAAAGTTGGGTTCCCCACCAAGAGCACACAGCAGCTCGTGGGCACTGGCATTCTGTTTCCAGTCTGAGTGCTGGGGCTGTCCATGGCACGTGGTGTCGAGGGGCATCTAGGGGCTCCCCGGGGGGCTCCCACTCTCATGGAATCTCACAGATTGGAGCTGCCCTCCCACATCAGGCCCGCTCTGGCCTTGCCTGAGCTTCTCTGGCCTCTGTATGCAGGGACTGGAGAGAGGGACTGAGACGCCCCACAGGGACCTGAGTTCATGAGCGGCCGGAGGGAGGTACCATCTGTCCTGGACGCCCTCTGCCGGCACAGGCCAGCCTGAGGCCGTGTCGCCCACACCTGGGGCTGCACACCCCATCTGGGAGCCATCGTGCCAGTGGGACGAAGCAGAGATGCCCCAGGGAGGCTGAGACTTAGGAGCCTGGGAACAGGGTGTCTTTCTGGGCTCAGGGCCTTTCCCTCAAGATGGAACATCTCGGCTGCCAGAGCTGCTCCCAGCACGAATTCAGTTGTTGGTATTGAGCGCGTGCTGGGGTGTACCTTGCGTTTCTCATCTGCCGTGTGGTGGGTTTAGCGGGGCCTGTCTGGGCCGGAGCACCCGCAGCGGCACACGGAAAAGCCATTTTTACCTGGAAGAACTCCATTAATCCTCGGAGTGGGGGGGGGGGGTAACGTTTTTGATAAGGCCTCCAATGTGGTTTTTTTTTTTCTTTTTAAAAAAACTAATGGGATTTTTCTGATCGTGAAAGAAATCCATACCTTTTTAGGAAAATTCAGAAAAGCACAAGGAGGAAAATCCACAATCCTACCTCCCACAGGGAATCACAGTTAGTGTTTTGTTTTGCCTGTTTCTTAAAAAAAAAAAAGTTGTACTAAATGAAATCGTGAAGCCCTGGCTTTGGATTTAAGATCGTACTCAGAGTCGCTCGCATCCGAGCGTGCTCCTGTCCCTGGGACGTGGTCGTGCTCTCACAGAACTGCAGCCTCCTGGCCTCCCAGCCAAGCTCCCCGGGACCCAGCCAAGTTCCCCCCGGGGTGGAGCCTGTTCGGGAAGCTGCCAGCCCAGCCAGAGCAGGACGGCAGGCTGGAGGCCCCCCCTGCCCTCTACCCCGGGCTGACCTGAGCGACAGAGAAGGTCAGAGTCAGGCATGTTCCTCCTGGTCCGCTGGGTGCAGGGAAAGCCCTGTCATCCCATCCTGTCTCCCCTCTCTAGAACCCCTGGGTAGGAGGGATTGTGTCCCCCCCCCACCCCCACATGCCTGCCGGCCTGGAGCCCCTGGAGACCAGGAGCAGACTAGTTGCTGGCACGGAGGGAAGGACACATGGCAGAGAGTGACAGGCGGGCTTCAGCGGCCACGGCCACAAACCTGTCCCATGAGTGTGTACTGGCAGGTGGCCGTGGAGATCCTGGGGGAGGGTTTGTGAGTCCCTCTCCTTCCTGCCTCACCCCTGCCCAGGCTGGTGGGGCACAGCCAGCCCTGGATTTACCCTCCTCACGGGGTGGCCTTGTGCCCTCACCGGTGTGGGCAGCAGGGGCAAAGGGCAGGGAACTGGCACCCGTGAGTTGCAGCACTGGCCGCACTAATGGGGGTGGGGTGAGCGGCCTCCACGCACCCCTGGCTACTGTTAGCCTCTGTGCCAGGGTTCCATTTACGGAGGTCAGGATTCTTTTTAGATTTTTAAAGCTTGTTATTGACATGTAACATACAGAATAGTGTACAGAACTTAGGTAAAAAGCTTAACAAATTTTTATTAAGCGAACACACCTGTGTAAGCAGAACGTGACCAGCCCTCCCCCCCCCCCCCCCCCCCCGCCCCTGAGTCTCTTCCAGTCACTTTGTTCCCTGAGATAATCACCACCCTGATGACCTCTCAAAGCAGAGATGAGATTGCCTGTTCTGGAACTTACTGTAAAGGGAATCATACCACATGTATTGTTCTTTCTCATGGTCAGACTTCTAAGGGGGGGGGGGTCTGCTGGGTGGGTGGCTGGAACCGTGAGGGGTCATCCTGGCATCCGTGGTGAGAAGCAATGCTTCTCCGAGCAGAGTTTGTTCAGTCACCCTGCAAACACTCCCTGAGTGTTGCTCCTGCCAGAGGAACAGGACGACCTGGCTTTGCAGAAACCTTCGGTCCACGGGGCAGGGAGCCGGTGTAAAAACAGGCAGTTTCTCTCTCTCGGGCTGGATGGCATGGGGGCTGAGCCCACAGACGCAGAGTGAGCCCAGAGGGTGGATGGGGTCTCCCTGGAAAGGTGGAGCCTGAGCGCTGTTCTGAAGGGTGAAGGGGAGTTTGCCAGAGCGACAAGAGCTGGGGAAAGGCAAGTCAAGAAGAAGGGAGAAGAGTCTTTGTTTTCCCAGTGGGCCCAGCTCCTATAGAGGCAGCCATAGCCCCGGCCCTGGCCCTGTTGAGGCGGGAACCAGGGCGCCACCTACCAAGTCAGAGGCCAGAGTGGTGCTTTGCCCCCCCCAGCCCTTGGAGGAGGCCCACCCAGCATCACATGTCCTGGCGTTGGGCCCGTGCCTCCCTCTCCGAGACTCTAAGCCCGCTGCATAGACAAGACGTGCTGTGATTCCCAGAGGCACGAGAAGAACCTGCTGGTCAGAAACGTCTCCCTGTTTTCTTCCACCATGAGACTTAAGGGTTAAGGCAGATGCAGGACAGGGGGTGGTGCGGGACAGGGGGCCGCTGTGACTTGGCCGGGACCCGCCCCTTGCGGAGCCTCCAGAAGAGGTGGGAGTTGGATAGAGAGTCTCTTGAGGTCCCTTCCAGCTCTGCCCACCTCCCAGTTAGATGGGATGACTCACAGCGAGCGCTTGAGAATGGAGGTCAGTGCCCCACCATAAGGCCTTGGGTGCCCAAACGTGGGTGAGTATGCATGAAGGCAGGCCCGAGGGCCGAGCTGGAGACGGGGCACAGCCCTCGCCCCCAGGGGCCAGGGCTGGGCTTCAGGGGGTTGTGTGCAGAGAAGGTGTGAGGGGGACATTGAGGGTAAGGGGCTGTGTGAGGAGCTGTCCTCGGGTTCTCCGTGTGCCCTGGACGGGCCCTGACCTTGGCAGAGGCCGGGACACATCCAAGAAATGACCCTGAATCGAGTCAGATTCACACCCTGCAGGGGCCACTGATCTTTATTTGCAGGGGGAGCCCCCTCCTCATTCCACCGTCAGAGTCTGGGGAGCTGGGTGGGCCCAGCCACCTCCCAGAACCCCTTTGGGATGCTAACCACGGGCAGGCCGGTCTGCTCAAGCCGACACGGCTGCCTTGATTTCACGGGCCCTGATTTCACCTCTGGGCTGTCAGCCCCTGCCTGCAGGAGACCCGGCATGTGTTTTTATATCTCACCACCTCGAGGTTGTGCGGGGTGAGGGGAAGGATGCGGTCAGGGCTGGGAGCACAAGCTTCAGCGCTGTGGCTGCCTGGGTCGGGCCTCAGTGTTGTCATCTCTGAAGTGGGGAGAAGGATGCCGTCCTCACAGGACCTCACAAGTAAACGCATCTGGTGCCCAGCAAGCCTTTGGTCAGGGTGTGGCCGTCTCGGCACAGACACCAGCACTTGGTGGCCGACTACATTTTGACCCACCCATGGAGTTGGGTCCCCTGGGTTGCTGGCACCCATGGAGGTGCGATCCGTGTGCACCATGTGCCACACATTGGGGCCGGCTCCCCGGGGGACTGTGGCTCCCCGGCCTCATCCCGTCTTCCCCCGCCCCACGGATGTCGGTGCCTAGAGCCAAGTCAAAGACGGAGCTTCTCCAGGGGCGGCCCCTCCGTAGTCCCCCCGACACACAGGACAGGAAGAGGCCCTCAGCCCCTGCCTGGCCCCCAGCCCTTTGGAGGAAGAGGGGCTTCTGTGCCCCAGGAAGTTCTGGGGGATGGGAGATGGCTCCCTTGGGGCAGGCGACCGAGCAGGCGTGTCTCCACATCCTCATCCGGACGAGGGGTATATGGTCATGCGTGTCCCGTAGTTAGAATCGCGCCTACCCCCCCACCCCCCGCCCCGAGCCCTGAAGCTCCACAGGTGATCACTGCTGCCTCCAAACAAGCTGTTATGCCGCTTCACCTGTTCGGGGCCATCTCGCAGCCCCACATCCGCCCCCGGCTGTGCTCCTCCGGAGGCCTCGTACTGGTTTTCAAGAACGTGAGAACATCGGAAAGCACAGGAGACGTGTTAAAAACGTGTTCCTGAACATTAATACAAATCCCCAGGTGGAACTGGGGTCTTACCGTGAATGCTGACGTCGTCATCTTGAGAAGTTCCGTCGGGGAGAAAATGCAGCCTTTTCTGCTGACGTCGGGGGCTCAGGAAGCCCAGCGATGGACAGTGGTCGTCACAGCTCTGATGGACGAGGAGGCAGGACGTGGGGCACTGAGGAGGCGTGTGTCAGGGGTGTGCTTGGAATCGGGGTGTCTCTGGCTGGCTGTCCTCCCTCCTCCCGCCAAGCTGGTGGGAAGGTCTGGGACGCGTAGGACTCCGTGCGGGCGCAGCGTCCGCAGGGGGCACCTCTCAGGAGCAGGGTGGGTTGGAAGGGACGCGCCACGGGACTGCCAGCCTCTCCTGACCTCGGATGGCCGCTAAGGGACAGGGTCACTTAGTGCCCGCTGCGCCTGGAGCCGGGCTGGGTGCTGCACACAGTCCCGCCTTTCCATGGCGGTCCCAGCCACTCACGTTTATTTATCAGAGGTGCGTTCTGTGCGAGGCCCCTGCCAGGCACTGGGAGGCCCCTGCCAAGTATTTGCTCGTATTCTTAGCTCAGGTATCAGACGCTGAATTATTTGGTCGTACTTGGGCCTGAGAAGTTGCCCAGAGGAGTCCGGAGCCATCTGAAATTCCTCCTCGGTCGTGTTCTGCAGCTGCCGAGCCTTCCCGTTCTCCTGCCTGAATGTTTCAGGTCAGTCACCACACGCACTCCTTGCTGCTGCTGGCCTGGGTCCCTGTCATAACCCTCTGCTCCCATCAGGACGCCTCTGGCTGCGGCTGACAGGACACCTGACCAGCAGTGGCCCCAACCCTCAGGGTAGTTATTTACCTAAGAACACAGTCGGGCTCAGGGTCGGCATCGCCATTTACCGGGCCGTCTTTGTCTTTCTGGTCCACCAGCCTCCATATCAGAGTGAATCCAGGTTTTTTGAGGCTTGAAGTTGAGACAAGTTGGGCAAAAGGGGCATTTTAAGAAAAAAAAATACGTTAGGTTTAATGAATACACAATGAGGTTTGAAAGAATCGGAAACATATGTTTCACCAAAAACACGTACGCGAATATTCAGAGCAGCGTTATTCATGATATCAGAGTGGAAACAGCCCAGATGCCCATCAGCTGATGAATGGGAGACAAAACGTGGTGTACCCGTACGATGGAATGTTATTCAGCCATAAAAGAGGATGAGGCCCTGTCAGGCTGCACCGCGTCGGTCCTTGTGGACACGGTACAGGTGCATGAAGCCAGACGCAGAAAGCCACATACTGCATGGTTCCATTTATAGAAACGTCCAAAATAGACAAAGCTGTGGAGATAGAAGGTGGATTAGTGATTGCCAGGGGCTGCAGGGGAGCCAGGATTGGTGAGTCACTGTTTAACAGGTGTGCCTGGGTGGCTCAGTCGGTTAAGCATCAGACTTCGGCTCGGGCCATGATCTCACGGTTCGTGGGCTCGAGCCTTGCATCGGGCTCTGTGCTGACCGCTCGGGGCCTGGAGCCTGCTTCGGATTCTGTGTCTCCCTTTCTCTCTCTGCCCCTTCCCTGCTTGTGCTCGCTCACTCACTCTCTCAAAAATAAATAAACAAAAAAATAGGTACAGGTTTTCCTTTGGGGTGATGGAATGTTCTGGAAGTAGATCGTGGTGGGGCGGGGGGGGAGTGCCTGATGTTGTGAACACACCCAACGCTCCTAAAGTGACACTTGCAAATAGTGAATTGTATGTGATGTGAATTTCACCTCCATTTAGAAATGGCTTTTGATGTGGACACATTGTCACCTCATGGTCAGAAGATGGCCTGTTCTTCCACGGCTGTGGGCCTTTGCCATGGCGTGGATGTTGACAATGGTGACAGTGGTGATGCCAATGGAGATGGTGGTGACAGTGGCTGGCAGGGAGGGAACACTTCTGCAGGTGCTGCTTTCTGCGGACTTTTTCCTGAATTCCCTCATTTAAGACTCATAACCAGGGGAGGCTTTCGCCCCCATCTTACAGACAAGGGATGGGGCACCGGGTGGGCGAGGTCCTGGTCCCCAGTTATGTAGCAGCCGCGGCAGCCGGGCGTGTGGTGGTGCTGGTGACGACGATGGGAGTCACTGCTCCATTTCCTGAACCCTCAGCGGGCCAGGCACGTGGGCTGCAGACATTGCCTCCGCTGTCCTCTGGTCATTAGAAAGAGCCCTCGCTTGAGCGTTCAGGAGACCGACCATGGCTCTGCGCGGGGAGGGGTGCTGCCCAGGGTCCCAGAGCGAAGTGGGCAGGGCAGGATTCAGAGCCACGCCCTCTGAGAGCCGAGCTGTGCGGTGCTGGGAATAAACCAGGTGCAGGAGTGTTGCAGCACGCAAGGGCCCTTGCCCAGTTGGGGCCCTGCGGGCGCCCACGTTGGCAAGATGTCTGTGTCTCCTCCAGACCCCGAGGCCACCCCCAGGCTCCTGTGCCCCAGCCCGGGATTCCACCTCCCTGATCTTTCCACCCAGGGCTCCCCACACTAGACGTGCCTGTCACTGAGCACACGGTCCCCTCTGCTCACCTGGACCATGGCCTTCGGTCACCCTCCTCAGCCACTGAGTCACCCCCACCCGTGGCCGGAGCTCGGTCACACCACCACGGGCAGTGGCTGCTGACTGGTCCTGTGTCTCCATCTGCCCACCTGCCACCGCCACCTCCACCTCCAGTCCGTCTTCCCTGGGAGGCAGAAGGACCTAGAACCCACGCTCGATCATCCCGCTCCCTACCTTGAACAAGAAATAATGTGGTTTCATGTGGCCTGTGGCAAGTGCAGGTCTTATGTGTCCCCCTGCCCTCCAGCCTCACCTTCCCCAGACGCCCCTCCCTTTGTCACATCCCATTCTCCTTCCTCGTCCCTCTGCGTATTTACGCCTTGTTTGTATCAGTGTGTAGATAATACTGTTGTTAGAGTTTTGTGTTCTACGTGTGTACTTACTGTACTTGACGTTATAGCACGCGTATTGTTGTATTTACTGTGGTCTTTAAATTTCCTACACCTATTCCCTCTCATCTCTCCTACCCCTACCTCCATCCCAGAATAATCTCTGTTAACAACCTGCTTAGCCTCTCTCTGCTCCATCGTGTAAACCAACCCCCCCCCACCCCCGGCCCACACACATCCTTTAAAGAATGGAATCATATTGTTTTCTTGCTTTTCTCCCTTCCCATCCCAGACACCCCCCAAGGCCATGGTAGAGGGGCTAACTCATGCTCTTCAGGAGCCATGTGTGCCTGTGCAGCGGGGACGGTCTAGCTCACTCCTCCCATCCCCCAGTAACAGAGACTCAGGTTATTTCCTTTCTCTTCAACATTACAGATGAAAAGATATGCTTTCTTAAGCCTTTTTTTCTGTTTTAAAACTGTTTCTGGTGCACCTGGGTGGCTCAGTTGGTTAAGTGACTGACTCTTGATTTCGGCTCAGGTCACGATCTCAGGGTTCCTGAGATCAAGTCCCGCGTCGGGCTCTGCGCTGACAGTGCGGGACCTGCTTGGGATTCTCTCTCTCCCTCTCTCTCTCTGCCCCTCCCATGCTCTGTCTCCCTCTCTCTCTTAAAGTAACTAAAATGAAGTTTAAAAAAAAAAGTTAAAAAATAACTGTTTCCAATTTTGCACTTCAGTGGTTTGGACTTTAGATTCTCTTAGGGATTTTATCATTTCTATGGATGTAAGTCTTTGTGGAGGAAGGAGATGTTCTGGAAAGTCTGCAGCTCGCCCTTCCCGGTGGCTGCTGGGTGGAAGTTTGAGCATGCCGAAGGGTGAGCCTCCGTCCCACCGTGTCTTGGGGGAGGTTTCCATTCTGGGTCTCCCCGGGGCCCGTGCTGAGTGCCCGAAAAGCCGCCCTTGGCCCTGAGGCCCCTGCCCTGGCTCCGTGCGTGGTGACGCAGCATCGCCTCAGAGGGGAAGGTCTGGGCTGATAGTCTCCCTCCTGAAGAAACAGTTTCCCAGAGCAGGGCCACCCAGGCTGGTGAGGGTGCTTGCAGCGCTGTGAACACGGCCTTATTTGGAAAGAGTCTTTGCAAATTTAATTAGTTAAGTTGCCATACTGGAGTCAGGGGGGTCCTTAATGCAAAATAAGAAGAGAAGAGACAGACATGGCGAGAAGTCCCCCGTGTGTCGACGGAGGCAGAGGCGGAGCGATGCGCCCACAAGCCAAGGAGCAAGGAGGGCCTGGGGCCGCCAGAAGCTGGAAGAGACAAGGAAGGACCCTCCCCAGGAGCTGTGGAGGGAGTGTGGGCTTGGAGCACCTTGGAGACTCCTGGCCTCCAGATCTGGGAGGGAATGAATTCCTTTTGTTTTAACACCCCCCCCCCCAACCCCGTTTGTGGTGCTTTGTCACAATTAGCATCAGCCTGTCTGTCTAGTACTGACCGAGACAAGTACATACGGGCATCTCATCGTTGAGTCTGGAACCTGTCCAGAGCCAGAGACCGGCAGGCTGGGGAGGGCAGGGGAGGGGACTCGGGGAGACCACAGGTCTGGGGCCCGAGCAGCTGGTGGAGCGTTGGGGGTGGGAGCCGGGCCGGGGGCCGTGGGCCGTCCTGCCTTGGTGCCCAAGTGGAGCGCCCCCCAGCCATGGTTGGGCCTCCGAGCCTTGAGCTCTGAGCGACAGGCCGGGGTTGGGATCAGCCACACAGTTTGTCCCGCAGCCCCGCAGCCAGAGCCTCAGAGGGGCCGGCTCTTCCGCGGGGGCCTTCTCACGGGCCAAGCTGCCCAACCTGGAAAGAACAGAAGGGGGACAGTTTAGAATAAGTATATGCATTTTTCAGCGCATGGCCTCTTTTAACTTGTACATAGTATTGGTGATTGTTGTATTTAGGCCTGAATGGAAACTAAGTCTAATATAAAAATCTAGGGGCGCCTGGGTGGCTCAGTCAGTTAAGCGTCCGAGCTCGGCTCAGGTGCGTGTCTCACGGTGTGTGAGTTCGAGCCCCGTGTCGGGCTCTGTGCTGACAGCTCGGAGCCTGGAGCCTGCTTCAGTGTCTCCCTCTCTCTGCCCTCCCCCGCTTATGCTCTGTCTCTCTCTCTCTCTCTCTCTCTCTCTCTCTCTCAAAAATAAGCAAACATAAAAAAAAAATCTAGTCTAATTAGCTTTTTCCCACAAAACAATTTCCAGCAATGTATCATGGACATGAAAGTGAATCTGAAGAGTGAATCTTATCTGCTCGGTTCAGAAGCATCAGGGAAAGAAGGGGGACTGTTTCTGAGCCTTCCTTCTGAAAACCAGCTTTTCTTTTTCTTTTCTTTTCTTTTTTTTCCTTTTTTCTTTTCTCTTCTCTCCTCTTCTCTTTTTTTTTTTTCAGTCTTAGGCTTATGTGTAAGACCTTGGAAACTCACAGAAGAAACCATTTGGTAGCCTTTGCCCTTAATTGGGGCATGGGATAAGGCTTCCTGCCGCACCCAGCGCTGTGAGTTGCAGGAATGGGCCTTTCCTTCACGGAATGGTCTCCCAGGCGGGGCCAGCGTCTGGCTGCATCACAGGGCCCGGTGTCCAGAATCAGAGGCTCGGGTTTGAATTCCCGCCCGGTCACTTCCTGATGGGGCACTTTGGGGCAAGTGACAAACTCTCTGAGGCTTGCTTTTCTCGTGTGTGAGTGGGGATGGTAAGGCCTCTTTGCGGGCCGTTATGAGGATTAAATCCAATCAGGTTGCGTGCATGTGAAGCGTCTGGCATGGTAATTGCTGGCCGCGAAGGAGTGGGTGGTACAGATGTCCTGACCTCGGCGTGCAAGGCAGATGGCCCGTTTCCCAGCCCCTCATGGGCCTGGGGAGTTGGATGGACTCCTCTCTTCTTCTTCATGCCTGCAAGTGGGGCTTAAACACCTCTGGTGCTGGGGAGCTCATTCCTGGTCAAGGGAGCCTGGTCCACAGTCACTGCCGTTGTCTCTTACCGTCTTTCCCGATCTGTGTCTTGTGGGCTCAGCCTCAGGCACCTGTGGGGCAGGGGACTCGTGGATGACCCTGGTCTCGTCTGTTTGAGCCCTGACCCCTGTCTCCCGCCCTTCGTGTGCTGAGAGGAGAGAGGACCCACCCCCACTCTCTCTCCTGGTAGTGCTCGCGTTCCAACGGTGCCTCTGCTTTTGTGTGTTCACAAGACTTCCGGCGTTGCGTGCAGGTGCAGGGAGAGCGTGGTGCGGTCTGTTCACAGGGGTGGTTCGGCTGCAGTACGCGGAGGCCACCGCGTAAAGACCCAGCCCCAGCTTGTTGATGTGCCCAGGGCCCTTCCTTCCTGCACCGGGGGTGTGTGCGCGTGACTTCTCCCCACACTGACTGACTGTGGAGAAGACAGACCTGCTTCCCCCTCCAGGCCGAGGCTCTGGAAAAGGGGCTCTGGAATGCCAGCTGCGGGGGGAAGGGAAGCCGGGGCGGCAAGGGGGGCCCAGCCAGCACAGGTCTGAGACAGCCGGGTCGCGTGCTCACAGCCCTACCATCACCTCTGTGCCCCGGGGTGACGTCCTTCCTCAGCAGCAAGGGACCAGCTCAGTGCCCCAAGAGGAGCTTGGTCTATGTGGGATCTAGAGCCGAGCTCTGGAGCCCAATAGCCTCAGTGTAGATCCTCGTCCACCACTGCATAACCTGGTAATCTCCAGTTCTCTGTGTCCTCTTGCTTGTTGTGGCTCCACTGGTACTTAACCCATCTGTAAAATGGGCCCACAGGAACCACCGTCTCCCAGGGTGCTGGTTTTCATTATCACGCCCACCAGCATCGGCTCCCATCCGCCCCTGGGGCTCCTGAGGCAACAGCACACCCCCCTCCCCACCTCATTAACCACCTGCCTCAGAGACCAAGCAGGGGGGAAGGCAGGTCGCACCGAGGACCAGCTGGCCCGTCCCCAGAGGTGGGGAGCCCTGCTCACCTGCCTTCCCACTGCCCCAACTCCGCCCAGATTCCAAGCCTGCCTACCACCCCTTGGGCTCTGGACTCCTACCTTTCCGAGCCCTTTTTTTAGTCACACTCGGCCATTGACAGACATCCACATCCCAGTGCCCTCATGGAAGCCTGTCCCCGCCCCTGCCGCCCCATGGGCTGTTCTCTCATGTTGCATGTTCTGGAGGGGACTCTCCCCTCCACAATCTCAGGGAGGTGAGGGCCAGCTGATGGGATGCGGTCCTGAGTAGGAGATTCAGATCCACAAGAGCCAAAGTGGGTGGGGGCGGCCACCTTTGCCAGGGTGGAGAAGTGACCCCCAGCCTTCTGAGGTTCTGATGCTGGTGGTTCCTGCCTGGCTGGCCTGGCCTCCGCGGGAAGAAAGTCCACAGATGTGAGGGACCCAGTGGGGTCCCCTGGTGGGCCTCCTTAACGAGCAGTGTGGCCCAGCCCCGGGCTCCCACCTCTGGCCACCTGCCGAGCTGCCAATCTCCCCTCGGAGCCGGGGCTTGTGCTGGGACATCCAGAGGGCGCCGTGCCCCGGCCGCCTGCTCTACGGTCTTGCAGGTTGTAGGAGGGACCCCGCAAGCAGGTCCAGCATCCCGAGGCCCCAGGACACTTCATACCTCACCCCCGCCCCCTGCTGCAGGCACTTCCCGTTCTGTCTCCCTGCTCTGCCGGGTTGTCCTCTGGAACCTTTCCTTGCTGTCCGCCTTACGACCATCCATTTTCCAGGCTGTCGGGTGGGGGTTCTGGGCACTCATCGCCCTATCAGAAGAGGGGGCCCTGCCCTCTGTGCCCACCTGCCCTGTGGCCTCCCTACTCCCCATCCCGGAAAGTAGGTTAATAATATTCATTAGCCCTCTCCAGAGATAAGGAGAGAAAACCATCTCTGCCTGGAGGGGCTGAGCGTCATAATTAATGGGTGGAGGGAAGAAAGGGGGGCTCCAGTGGCCAGGCTGGGCACAGCTCTTAATCCTGGGGCCCTGCTGTCCCTGCCTCACCGCCGAGGCGATCGTTTCTAAATCAGGCCTACACGGACTGGACGTGTGGCCACCATCCTTTGGAAAACGCCAGAGATCATGCGAGCACCTCCTCTCCCCCTTGCTCCAAACCCCCAAGTGCCCCTGAGCCTGTGAAGGACCAGCCCCAGCATAAGGCCCTTAAAGCCCCAGCATTTTAACCGCCCATCCCTGAAGAATTAGGAGGACCCCCTTGCTGATTTATACACTATACGCTTGGGGTTTAATTGGAACATAATTGTAATCCATATGCCTGTTAAGGTAATTACACTTATAAACCTAATATAATCCATAGATCAACGGGTTCTGGGCTAATTAAGGCAACCTTAATTAACATTTACAAAAAACCTTGCAATTACCAGGCTATCCTTTAAGCTGGCCCTCCGAGCTGATAATGAGGGCTGGCTCAATGCTCCGTGGCCGCCTAAAGCTCTTGGATTCTGCACCTTGGGTCGCTGGACCGAGCGCTTGCCCCCTACCGCCCAGGGGGTGGGGTCGGCACCCACACTTACCCCCCCGGGGCTCTGAGGCAGGCACCCGACTGATGACCGCCACACCAGGGGAGCCAGAATCTTGTGACTCGGCTGTCCCCGGTGCTCAGCTTGGGTTCTGGCTCAGTGGACTCCACCTGGCAAAGCAGATCTTGGAGAAAGAGAAAGAGAAATCCGCTTGTTGAACTAAAAACCAAACTCGGGGGGATATGGAGTCTCCTACCCCAGCCTCGGAAGTTTTGGGGGCCTTTCCTCCTGCTCCGCCCCCTGCACCTGCAGCCAGCCTATCCCTGTGCCCTTCTCACTGCCCTCGGGGAGAAAGTGGGACTTGTGCTATTTCCCCGTGGGCCCTCCCGGGTCCATCCAGCGTTGGGGAGTTGGGCCTCCTGGGTGTGGAGGACTGCAGGTGGCAGGAGAGACCAGAGGAGCACAGCCAGTGCCCAGACGCCGTGTCCAGGGCTGATGCTGAGGGAAACCAGCCAGGACATCTAGATGCCCTTGGTTGTCTGGGGCTTTTATACCGTCTCCAAATCTGTGTGTCCAGGAAAAGGAACCCTGTGTGTCCAGGAAAAGGACTAATACAGAACGTTCCAGACCTCACCCCTGTCTTCTCTCTACCCCTTCCCAACCTCAGGAAAAGTCTGACAGCTGCACGCTCAGGTCAGGATTGCCCCTGTTCCTCTGTGTTGCCTGGTTCCTGGTAACACCAGCTTCGTGAGCTGCACGGAGGTCGGCCCGCCAGCCCCCCCACCCCATCCGGAGCCCAAGATAAGCGGCCGCCTCAGCAGGCAGTGTCCACGGGGGGATTGCCACAGGCTAATCTGTCTGGAATCTGTCCTCTTCCTGCCCAGGAAAGCAGCGGCACTCTGGGAGGGACAGGGACCTCCTTTTGTCCTTGTAGCCCTGTCCCCTGGGAAGCAGGTGCCCCTTCAGACAGCTACCACGGGGTTCCGTTGGGAGGGATTCGGGTGCAGACAGCAGGAGCCCTGGAGCCTGTGTCGGGAGGGAGTGTGGCAGGGTCCTTGCTGGCCTGAGCTGTCTCCACCACTTGAGCTGGTACGATTTTGGCAGGTAGAAGTTACCGAGCCACTTGAAGACCGGCTTATGGAACGGGCATATGATGAGTAAAATCATGCGCTTGGAGGACTTGACATAGCACCCGGTCCACAGCACACGCTCAGCTAATGCTGCTGCTGCTGCTGTCACTGTCACTGTCACTGACAGGGGCTCTGGAGGACACAGGGTGGATGGCGCAGGGCGTGAGAGAGCAGGACTAGATGGAGGCAGGGCCAGGTGGGGGAGGGGCCGGATGAGCCGGGCCCAGTGGGGGCAGGGCCAGGTGGGGCCAGCATCTCGGCTGTCCCCACCACGCCGGCTCTGGGTCTGGTGCATACGGGGGTCCCAGCGCTGGCTCTTCTCCCTTGTTCATTTCTGCGCACCTTCCCGTCTCTGGACCCCAGAGATTCTGCAACTCTGGCAGAAATTCCCAGACAGGACCAGGTTCGTCAGTGGAGGAATGAGGCAAACAGGTACAGGGTATATCTCCGTGGGGACCACATGGCTGGTCAGGGCTGGCACACACACGAGGGGAGAAGATGACACGTCATAAGAACAGCTGTCGCTTACTGAGTCCCCACTGCGTGCCAGACTCTGGGTGAGCATTGCACAGACTCATTCCCTGACTCCGGACCTCAGCTCGACACAGCCGGCATTCTAGTCGCCTTCCACGGATGAGGAAGCCGGACCCAGAGGGGTTGAGTTATTGGTTAGAATTCGTCCAGCAGGGGAGTGCTGGGCCAGGATTTGAATCCTGCCATTCTTTTTTGTTTGTTTGTTTTTAGTTTATTTGTTTATTTTGAGAGGGAGAGAGAGAGAGTGAGAGCGAGAGCACATGAGCAGGGGAGGGGCAGAGAGAGGAGGAGAGACTGAGAATCTCAAGCACGTCTGCACAGTCCGTGTGAAGCCCGACGCAGGGCTCGGACTCATGCCCCGGGAGATCGCGACCTGAGCCGAAATCGAGTCGCACGCTTAACTGACTGAGCCACCCAGGCGCCCCAGAACCCCGCCACTCTTACCGCCACTGTGCTCTCTCCCTCCCAAGGGCCCACTCTCTCCTGTGCCAGCCAGTGGGGCTGAGCGAGGGATGGTCTGTGCGGCCTCTTCTCCCTCTCCATAGTAGAGAAGAGGAAAGATCTGGCTGGGCCGGGCTGCGGCCCCCACCCCACTCCCACAAGGCCAGCATCCCCCGGCGGGGCCAGAGAATGCTGGGGGAGGCCACCCTCTTCAGACAGAGTCTGCTGGGCGGGTGGTGGGTGGGGGTGTCAGACACCCCTCCTCCCCAGATGGGGGCCCCTGAGGTCACCTGACCCTCCCACAGCCCGGGAGGCGAGGTGTAGGGCTGCGGAGAGTGTGGGTGGGCCCCCTTTCCCCCGCATGGGGCCGCTGGGGGGCTGGCCTCGTCTGGGACCACAGTCCTGCCCTGCCCGTCGTCCAGAGCCCACATACTATCATTTCATATATTTTATCCCATCTTCTAGTTGCCTCAAGGCAGGCGAATCACTCTTTTGTGGCTGTTAGCCTCTTTATTCTCTCAAAATTTCAATGTAGCGAGTTACGTTTTCTCTTGCTGATAGTAAAACCGTGGGCATTCCTGAGCCCCTGTTCTAGGCGCACATGGAATTGCTGGTCAAAAGATATGCAGAATTCTAAGGTTGTTGGTGCTTCTGGAGAATTCTCCCACCCAGTGGCTGTTGTAACCCCATCTGCAGCGTGGACCGCATGTGCTCCATACCTTTACGTCCTCACCAGCTCGTACCAGGGAGTGGTTATCATCGGTTTCCTTTTATTTTTTAAAGTTTGTTTATTTATTTTGAGAGAGAAAGAGAGAGAGCAAGGGAGGGACAGAAAGGCATAAAGAGAATCCCAAGCAGGCTCTGCACTGTCAGCCCAGAGCCCGATGTGGGGCTCAATCTCACGAACCATGAGATCATGACCCGAGTTGAAATTACAAGTCGGGTGCTTAACTGATTGAGCCATCCAGGCACCCCAGTTTCTTAAAAATGTCTCCATTGATAAAAATAAAAATGTTACCGTCTCTGATTACTAATGAGACTAAAGGTTTTTTTCTCATCTTCCTTGGTCACTGATTTTCTTCCCCTTCTGTGCATTGCATATTCCTATCCTTTCTCGTTTCTGTTGTATGTTTTTAAAACCAAGCCTTTTCTTTTCATGAGAAATCTGCATTTCATCAAAGATGGAGTGCAGAGTCTGTGGCTCATCTATTCCCTAGAGAAGATGCTTCTGTTTTGTTCCCTAATCTAATAAGATACCGAGACATGTTGGCAAATTACTCTGCAGCCTGTGAGACGGGTGGTCGGTGTGCGGAAGGATCCCAGCCTCGTTCGTTCCCTGGCTAGGGCTCTCTTGACGGGTCCCTCTCTGCGCCAGGCCCGGGAGCAGCTGGGCTCCCAGACCCAGGCTTCTTCGTTTTTGCAGCCGTGGCGTCCAGGCCAGGGGGGCCTGGAATGCACCCCACACCTGGTTTTGAGCTGATGAAGGAAGGAAGCAGCCACCAGCAGCAGCAGCAGCTGCGGATCAGGGCCTGGTGCTCAGCAGATGCCTGTTGAACCAGCGGTAGCACTCAGCCCCACAGGCGCACTGATGCGCCCTCAGAACGCGTGCGTACCACCCCCTTTGTGTTAGGGGTGCGAGTCGACGTGTAGCTTCTTGTGTCTACTTTGTGCGCAAACTCCCGTGTCCCCAGGAATTGGGGAAGCAAGGATACGTAAGTGATTTCTGTCCTCGAGTAAATCACTGTCCGTTTGGAAAATCTATTTCCTGGCCGGGAGCTAGGGCTGCTGGTCTTGGGGGTGGGGCTGAAGCCGGTGGGCTCACCCCTGGCAAGGCCATTGATGGGGCCAGGTGTCCTTCCCATCCTGCAGTGACATTAGGTGAGGCTGGCCACTGTGGGCAAGGGGCACAGGAGTGGACTGGCGGGGGGGGGGGGGTCCCCACACGGCGGTCTCGGGCTGAGTGGGGAGCATGTGGACGGAACATGGAGGGGGCCGCAGGGGGTCTAGGGAGTTTAGGGTGCGTGCAGGGGTGGGTGAGGGGAAACACGGAAGCGAGCAAGGGCTACAGCCCCGAGCCCCTCCTTTCTGTGTGTCCTGATTCTAAGAATGGTCAGGTGGAGACTGTCCAGTTTCTTCCCGTGTCCTTTCTGTGCGCCTGGTGCTTCAGGGTCACAGGGCGGTAGTCAGGGCTGTGAGAGAGAAGGAGCCACTTAGCCCTGCCTTCTGCTGCGACTGGACAGCTGCACCAGCCCCTTCGAGGGCCGCTCTGCAGCTGCCGGGCCACCTGGACCAGCGAATGGGCCCAGCGGCTCCCTGGCAGTGCACTTGGTGGCCTTTGCAGGGGGAGGAGGTCACGATGACACTTCTGGAATCCGAGCCCCGTGTCAGGGAGCAGCAGCTGGAAGGACTCCCCGTGTCCTCCCTAGTGGATGTCCTCTCATGGCCGTTGGGCACCTTTGTCCCTAAGGAGCTTACCAGCTACCCACACGCACAACAAACTCGCATGTAGCCCGTGCTCCGCGCCTCGATGCACGTACACGCATCGCTCGGCACAGGCCCTGATCGTAACCCCACTTTCCGGGAGAGGTGCAGAGAGCGGGGAGGTGTCAGTCGCGTGCCCAGGACCCACGGTGGGAGGCGAACGTGGCTCAGCCCCCGGCGGTGTGACTCTGGAAGCCGTGCTCTGGGTCTTCCTCGTGGTTATAGGGAGTCCCGGCCTCTCCGGTGGGTGGATGCGCGTGGCTTGTGTGTGTTCAGTTCAGACACAGAACCTCCTGGAGAGGCTTGCAGGGAAAGATCAGGCAGAGGGGCCGACCTGGTGTGCTGGCCCGCCCTGTCGGGGCCGGGAGCGGCAGCCAGGGGCACTCACCGCCCACCAGACATGGAACAGAACGGCCCAAGACCCACTCTTATTTTGCCACAACTCTTTGTCCCCATTTCCATGTTTTGTTTTTCCTTTATAGTCCCAAGTGTTGAGCCTAGCAGAACACAGCTGTCTCACCAAACAAAAATAGATCCCATCCAAGGAAGGCTCTGCGGCCGCAGACATTCTCATGCTCTCAGCAAAACCAAGTTCCCTTGCCAAGAGCTCTTTGAGAGGATGTTTGGAAAAAATGTCAAGGCATTCATTTTTCTCTCGACCTTTTTGGTCAGAGTTGCGGGGCCTTAACACTGGAAGTAAAAGAAGTTATAAATAAAGACGCAGCTAGTGGCCTGGCCTGCTCCCCCAACTGGCCGTCAGTGGTTTCTCCACAGCTGTTACTGAGCACAGGGGTCCCCATGTGGCTCTGCCTCTGTGAGAGGAAGTTGAGGGCTTGAGAGGAAGTTTCCAGATAGCAGAGGGACAGGGAGTCAGGTTTCCACACGCTACCATAGCAGAGAGAAGGAGGCATCCGAAGAGAGAAGTGACGGTGGAGAACGCTGTCGGGGGATTTCTGGGGGTGGGCGTGGCTTCCTGCACGATGGTTCCATCTCAAGATGGTTTCAACTCTTAGAAGGTTTGCTGCTTCTGCCCTGGATTCTGGGAGTGCCGGTTCCCTATTGCCCTTTGGCCCCCCGGCGGCACTGACGGTCTGCTGGGGGAGTCTGGGTGTGTCTGAGGGCACCTGCCCGTGATGTACACCAGCTGGCTCTTAGCTGTATTTGCTCTCCTGCCCTGGCCTGGCGGTGGGTCCCAGACTTCCAGCCGGGGGGCCGTCTGGCTTCCCCCAGGGCCCGCAGCCTTCCAGGGAGGCCACAACCCAAGTTGCCTGCTGAAACGGAGGCCACCCACCAAGGCCACAGAGGGGGTGTGGCGGCGGGGCCGAGGATGTGTCTAGCGGGGAAGATGTCCCGTGTGGGCCCTCGTCTGCCCGGGCTCCAGGCCATCTTGCTGTGGCGCTATCTCACGCAGGATGACGGGCCGTTCTTTTGTCTCTGTCCTAGAGGGCTTCCTCTGGCGAGTCGGAGGTGGGGGGGGGGGTCAGGCGGGGGGACTGATTCTTGGAAGGACTGGGTTTTGCTGCTCTTTTGATCCTTTGGTGGCACTAATCGCGGGCCTTAGTGCTCCTGCACAGGACTTGTGCCACTGACTCTGGAGCCCCGAGTACATTCCACGGGGAGAATCTTCAGTCACATCCGTAGAGTGACGCCCTGAGGCGGTGCCCCCCGAGGTGTCGGCCTCGGGGCTGGGCAAGAGGGCAGCTTCAGGCGCCCAGGGGAGAGGCACGACGTCCACTCTCCAGGCCCTGGGGCCGGTTTGCGTTGCATGTGACCCCATCCCGGTCCTGTCCTGATCACAGCTCGTGGCGTCGAGGAATACACTCGGGTCCACAAGGAGACAAGCAGCCTGTGGTGGCTTCAGAGAGTTTCTGGTTTGTTTATCTTGGAGGGGAGAGGATTGTTTTTGGTTTAAAATTTTGAGTTTTAATTTTATACACATGATAAGTTCATATGGAAACTTTGGAAATGGTAACCAGTCTGAAAGAAGCCGCTCAAAGAAATCCTTTTGTGATCCACCAATGACGTGAATTCACACTTTGGAATGTGTTCTTCCAGCGCCCCCCCCCCCTCCCTTTTTAGTATTTTTTAAACACAATTGAGATTGTGTTTTATGTACAGTTTTACAGAATGTAGTTGTCAGCTCTGAAACGGATTCATCTGCGTTTTCGATACGGGCCACAGGGAAAAGACCAGATTGCTGAGGCTTAGCTGTGGGAGAGGGAAATCTAAAAATATCCCTTTCGTCGGCCTGGCACGAGGAACCCTATGGCTGCGCGTTTTCCTCCCAGGAGAGTAAAGGCAGAAGTAGCCAAGACTAAGAGTGGACCTTCTGGTGGGTGTTTGGTTTTTACGCTCACGGAGCACGTGTGGTGCTCTCACCGTCAAGCCCGGAGACGAGGAAGGGGCTGTCACCGGAGGGAGCCTGGCCTGGCTGGGGAGGGGACTGGAGCCCAGCTCCTTCCTGAGGAACCTCGGGAGCTGGAGGGGTCTTCTGTCAGATAACCCACCATGGCTTTACCCAAGATCCACCCTGGTTGCAAGAGGAAAAATCCCAACCGGGAAGAGCGTTTGTAGAGATTTGTGTTTCCAACAAGGTGGGGTAAAAGCACCTTTCCTATTCTTCCAGTTAAGTACAACTAAAACCCCTGGACATTGGGCATCATACACACAGAAGAAGACTCTGGAAGGTGGAGAGAAGAAGGCACACAGGCTAGCAGCCTTGGGACCTGAGGAATGACAGCGGTGAGCTCCTTGTGTTGTCTTTTTGCATCATTGACCCCAAACTTGGGGTTGGAGAGGCCAGAAACTGGAAACACCAATGGGCACAGACAGAAAAGCCCCACAAAAACCTAAATCTAAAAGGTTTAAACCTAAAAAAAAAAATCTAAAGAGGTTTAACCAAAGGACAGACAGGCGGCCTAGCAAGACAGAAAACCTGTAGACAATAACCCCTCTACGCCAGCCAGATACCGCAGCAAAACTGTGGTCCGTCTCCGCCCTTGCCAGCAAGGGCCAAATGGGGAGCCTGGACCCTCATGAGGCTATAATGAGCCCCCACCACTAGGGGGGGGGCAGTATCGGAGAAGGCCAAGTAGGGAGCCAGGAGCCAGGTGGTAATGAGGGCCCCTCAACTGGGGTAGCCATGGAGGCCACATGGAGATCCTGTGCTCTGTACTCATCCAGTGGTAATAAGGCCACTTCACCCCCCACTTCCTCCCACACACAGCGTCAGTGGAGGCCATATGGGAAGCAGTCATGAGGCATTTCTGCTCCCACCCTCGACCAGCCATCATTAGAGCCTCTCCCCCACCTCAGTGTCAACAGAGGACCAGTGGGGAACCTGGACTTTTATCCTACCTGGCAGTAGTGAAGTAGCTCTAACCCCCTTCTCCTGCCAGAGATGTGTCCAAAAACCCATCAGAGAAGGTTTCAGTAAGACCCAGAGTCTCATACCATAGTACCTCAAATGTTCAGGCTTCAATACAAAATCACTTGTCGTGCCAAGAACCAAGAAAATCTCAACTTGAACGAGACAGGACAATCAACAGACTCCAGCACTGAGGTGACAGATTTAGGACCAGGATTTTAAAGCTGCTATTACAAGAATGCTTCAACAAGCAATTGCAAGAATGCTTGAAGCAGACGGTAAAGTAGAAAGTCTCAGCAAAGAAGTGGAAGATTTCAAGAAGAACCAAATGACAATTGTAGAACTGAAAAATACAATAGCCAAAATAAGGCAATCAGTGGATGGGCTTGGTAGCAGAACTGAGGACAGAGGAGACAATGTGGGAACATGATGATAGAAAAATAGAGGTTGTGCAATCAAAGGGGGAAAAAAATGGACCGAAGAAAACGAACAGACGTTTCACCGAGATGATATGGAGATCAGCACGTAAAAAGATGTTCTGCATCGTTAGGTGGTAGGGAGATGCAAATTCAGACCACAATGAGGTATCACTATCAGAATGCCTAAAATAAAAAATAGTCCCAACAACACATGCTGATGAGGATGCTGAGAACCTAGAAGACTGTGGCGTTGGTGGGAACGTGAAACGGTATGGCCCCTCGGAAAAGTTGGGCGGTTTCTTAAAACTCTAAACACGCAACTGTCATAGGACTCAACAGTGGCACTCTTGGGCATTTATTACAGAGAAATGAACACTTATAATTCACGTCAAAACCTGTCCTAGCAATTTTTCCCCAAGCCTCAAACTGGAAGCGACCCAGATGTTCTTTGGTGGGTGACTAGTTCAACTGTAGGTCCATTGCACGGAAAGATGCTTGGCAAAAGGGAGAAACGGACAATTGATACACTGGATAGATCTCCAGTGATAAAAGCCTATCCCCAGGTTACGTACCATCTGACCCTGAGTATATAACATTTCCAAAAAGATAAAATTATAATGATGGAAAACAGACTCTTGGTTGGCAGGGATTAGGGAGGGTGTGGGAGAGGGGAGGAGGGAGTGGGCGTGGCTACAAAGAGCAGCATGAGGCATCCTGATGGGATTGAAACCTTTTTTTTTCTTTTTCTCCTTTAAATTCTTTTTTAATGTTTGTTTATTTTTGAGAGAGAGAGAGAGAGAGAGAGAGAGAGAGAGAGAGAGAGCTCGCACAAGCAGGGGAGGGGCAGAGAGAGGGAGACACAGAATCTGAAGCAGGCTCCAGGCTCTGAGCTGTCAGCACGGAGCCCAACACAGGGCTCGAACTCATGAACCACGAGATCGTGACCTGAGCCGAAGTCAGATGCTCAACCCACTGAGCCACCCAGGCGCCCTATATGCTTAGTAGATTTCTTATAACTGTGTGTGAATCTACAATTATTCAATTCAGTTGTTGATAATTATTGATTATATTTGACTGATAATTATTGATTGATAATTATTAGTAATTATTCAGTTATTAACTGTTTATTCAAAATAAACAGTTGACTCAAAATGCCCTGGAACAAGGAGGAGGGGTACCCTTTGTGTGTAGCAACTCAGAAAAATGCCTGTGATATAAATCAGAAGGGCCAGGGGCCGACGACGGACTGTTCAAGGGTGATAACAATTCCGGAATCAGCATGCTCGTGGGGAAGGACGCAGGAAGACAACATTCCCAGGTGCCCAGGTGGCTGACTCGAGGGCTGGATCGACCTGTCGTTTGTCTGTCTGTCTGTCTGTCTGTCTGAACACCCGTCTCCTGCTGTGCTTCCCGGTTCCTCAGTGGAAGATAGATGAGGAGAGGACAGTTGCTCTGTGGGATGGGGGGGCGGACCGTGTGTTGTGCTGTGGAATTATGGGTTATGTTTCTTCTCCGTCTCTGTTCCAAGCGCGTGTGCTGATTATATTATTTTCTTACGATGGAAGAAGTCACATATTTAAAAAGGAAAGCAGACAAGCAAAGTTAAGCTCTTCTGCTGGCCATTGTCGGGGAGCTCGTGGGGCACACTGAGCTGCTAGACAGTCATCTGACAACAGCCCTGGGTTCTAGGGACGGGAGAGGGGACGTGTGCTGTGCCTGCTATGCTGCTGGGGCTTTGCCCCGCGCTTCCCTGACGTGGCAGGACCAGATGGTGGTGGGGAACAGCCACCCCTGCTCCACCCTGGTTGCCCACCGAGCAAAACCCAGGAGGCAGTCTCCAGGCGGGAGTGAGGGGGGTTGTCACAGGAGCCTGTGTCTCCACTCAGCAGTGACGTGCTCACCCCCACATGTCCCGTGTTCGGCTCTGTGATATCGTGATTTCCAGGAAGAAATACATACTTGGTCCTCGTCTCTGGCACAGAGCTCCGAAAACCTTTGGAATTCCCTAAGCGGTAAGAGGATAAAGGGGTCTCATATTCATAACAAACCTCTTGCAACCGCATCTGAGGCCACTGTAGGGAAGCTCTTAAGGATGCGGCTGGTTGCCAGGGAAGCCAGCCACGTGGTTAGAGAGTTGGTACTTGGTGCGTCACCCCCCGACCCCCTGGGGGAGAGCAGAGGGGCTGGAGAAGGACGTCAGTCACCAAGGCCAGTGATTTCATCACCCGTGCCTTTGTCATGAAAAGTCCCTAGGAACCCAGAAGGATGGGCTTCTGGGAGCTTCCACGGTGGTGCACGGGTACGGGTGCCGGGGGAGAGTGCTGTGCTTGGAGAGGGCAGGACAGCTCTTCGCCCCTTTCCCTGAACCTCGAGTTCTGTGAGCTGTTCCAGCAAGTTAATTGAACCCGAGGAGAGAGGGCGGTGGGACCCTGACCTGTAGCGGGTAGATCGGAGGCACAGTGACGCCCGGACTGTGATTGGCGTCTGCAGTGGGGGAGGGGCCGTCTCCTGAGACTGAGCCTTGGCCCGGAGGATCTGATGCCGTCTCCAGGTAGACAGTGTCAGGGCCGAGGTGGGCTGTAGGCCCCGCGCCTGGAGGGGTGGGGAAGACACCTCGGGGGCTCCACCACCCTGACGCTCGCCCTGCCCCGGGTTTGCAGATGTGACACCTGCCGCAGGCCAGTCCCACCCGAGACCCTCAAAGGCCTCCGCTGGGCGGACCCCCCTTCGCACAGCAGCCACCGCGGGCTGAGAAGTGTTTTCCCTCCCTTGGAAACGTTGTCTGGTGCAGACGGAGGGGTTTTGTTTGTTCGCCTGCCTGTTCTTCAGGTCCCTCGCAGAAGCAAGGACTGGTCTCCCTCGTGTCCTTTGTTAGAAATCAATGAAGAGCACGGGGCCTGCTGGCTTGCTGTACAGGTCACTGTCCCCAAGAACTCGCTGGCCCTTCTCTGCTAAAGTGCATCTGTAGTTAGGGTTACCGTTTAGTCTGTGGGGAGCAGGACCCATCGAGCTGCATTTCCAAATTTTGCACCTACTCTTAGAAAGGGCGCTATTTTTATTATTTACTGATTTATTTTGAAATGTTTCTTTTATGCTTGAGAGAGAGACAGAGAGAGCGAGCGGGGGAGGGGCAGAGAGAGAGGGAGACACAGAATCCGAAGCAGGCTCCGGGCTCCGAGCTGTCAGCACAGAGCCTGACGCGGGGCTTGAACCCACAAACCGCGAGATCGTGACCTGAGCTGAAGTCGGACGCCTAACCGACTGAGCCATCCAGGCGCCCCGAAAGGGCACTATTTTTAAATTGATCGCCGCCAGCCCGGAGGCTAAATCCGACCCCATGTCCCTCGGACCACGCCTGTTGGGAAAAGAGCCCAGCGCCCAGAAGGCTGATAAGGAAGCGAGGCAGCCCCAGGCCGTTTCCTGGGTGGCCACTTTCACCCAAGAATTTCAAGGTTTTTCCGGTATCCGTTCTTGGCACGTGCGGTTCTGTCAGGTGGGGGTAGAAGCCCAGCTCCCACCGTCCGGCATGCAGCTGGAGGCCTAGGGGCGTTCGGCCTTGTTCAAGGTCGCCGGGAGGCAGCTGGAGACGCTGGCGTGCAGAGCCTGGGACGCGGCTGCCCGCTCCCTGCTCCAGCCACGCATCGTGTTACAGCGGGGTCGGAACTGGGTCGGAAGGCCGCCGCTGCCCTTCCGTGTTAAGGAGAAAACCGGACTTTATCCTTTTCGAAACACGACAGGACAAAGGTGCCTAAGCGGAGAGCGAGTGCCCCGGCGGTACCCCGAGGGCCTCCAGGGAGGCAGCTCAGTGTCGGCGCCCGGCCGCGGGGTGGCCTGCAGAGCGGGGCTCCGCTGCCCGCAGTGCTGTGTTTGTTGTGGGGGTTGCCAGGCCACCCTCAGGAGCGTCAGCAGGCGAGGCCCCAGGACAGGTGCTCCAGCCCAGTGACTCCCCGGCCCAGCCGGGCCAGCGGGCGGCACCTTCTCCAGTTACCCCTCGGGGGCCTGGAGGCTGGACTTGTCATCCTATCCGTGCCCAGGCACCCTCACGGTACCAGGAGGCTGGCTGGCATCGCTGGGTCCCCAGAGACACCCCCTCTCGGGAGTACCACGGTGTACTCAGTACTCAGTACTCAGGCGTGCTCAGTACTCGGGCGTGCTCCTTACTTGTCCCCCTGGGGCACTAAGCCAGGAGACCTTGTGTGCTGGCCACCATTGCAGGGCCTCTGCCCGCTTTCCTCTGGTTTTCCCAGCATCGACCCTAAGCCTTTGGCTCAGGGGCCGCGTGTAACTGTGGGTCAGGTCTGTGGAGCGAGCTGGGACCAGCTTACACATCTCTTCGCCACTCTGTTCAGCCGTATCGCGTTGGCAGCTTGAACTTGGACACGGAAACATTCACACCTTGCCAGTCTGCAAACACTCACAGCCCGGGGTTTGCTCCCACCCCCTCAGGGAGCTAGATCCCTGGCACACCTCTAGCTTTTGGGACTTTGGTGCAGAGCGAGTGGCGTCCCCACAGAGGCTTGGCCAGGTCACCCTGAGGCCCGACAGGCTGAGAGGTGGGTGGGCCGCCGACCTGTTTCCCTAGACGACAGAGGCCGGGGGTCTGAGGGCAAACCGCCGTGCCTCGAGGCTGTTCGTCTCAGCCACCCGAACAGTTCCCATTGGGTTTCCCCAGGTGGCCCCGCTTTGCCCAGAAGCAGGGTCCTACCTCCCCAGGTCAGGCGCCCCATTTCTGTGCGTGCCCGCGTTCCAGGCCACACACCTGTATCCAGCCTGCTCAGCTGCCAATCTAGTGAGGGGGTCCCCACAGTGAGGAGTGCAGGGGAGGGGCGGGGAAGGGGCAATCGCTCGGGGCTCCAGAATCTCAGGGCTGGGGCTTTCGCCCAGTCTCAGAGTCCCAGAGGGTGTGGATCTCACACCTCCCTCCTCAGGACCCCCAGCCCTTTGATCTCAGATGTGATGAATGCCGGGAAGGGAAAGACCCAGGGAGCCTGATATTGGTGGGGAATGACTGTTACCAGCAAGTTTTATCTGTTCTTTCTTTTAAATGCTCATAGCGTGGGGGCACCTGGGTGGCTCAGTCGGTTAAGCATCTGACCTCAGCTCAGGCCGTGATCTTGCGACTCATGAGTTCAAACCCCCTACCCGGTGGCTCTGTGTAGACAGCTCAGAACCTGGAGGCTGCTTCAAATTCTGTGTCTCCCTCTCTCTTCCCCTCCCCTGCTCACACTCTGTCTGTCTGTCTCAAAAACAAATAAACATAGGGGCGCCTGGGTGGCTCCGTCGGTCGGGCAATCGACTTCGGCTCAGGTCATGATCTCGCAGTTTGTGAGTTCAAGCCCTGCATCCGGCTCTGTGCTGACAGCTCAGAGCCTGGAGCCTGCTTCAGATTCTGTGTCTCTCCCCTCTGTCTAACCCTCCCCTGCTCATGCTCTGTGTCTCTCTGTTTCTCAATAACAAATAAACATTAAAAAATTTTTTTAAATAAATAAAAATAAATAAATAAACATAAAACAATCTTTTAAAATGTTTATAGCATAAAGTACATGATTCTGAAATGTACAACTTGGTGAATTTGTACATACGTGCACATGTGTGAGCTTCCACTCAGATCAATACAGGGAACAGTCCAGCCTCCAGAAGGTTCTCTTGCGCCCCTCCCCGGGTAACTATCGTTCTGATTTCCCACCAATAGATTAGCCTTCCCACTTTTATGTGTCCCTCACAGCGGATGAGGAAGTCCTTTTACTTGGAGAAGATTTTGATTACTAACTTAGGTTTAAAGGCTTCTTTGTAACAGGCAAATCTGGCCAAGTCCTCCCGGCTTAAAATATCTCTGGGGGCTCCCAGGACTACCGTGAAGATTGTGTCCATTCCAGACACAGCTTCCCCCTGAGCCAGTCGGAACCTGCCCTTCAGATCTCAGGTTGGCTGTCACTTCCTCTAGGAGGCACCCTCTGTCCCCACAACACCACACCGTAGCCCCTCACAGCCCTTCTGGCTGTCCCTGCTGTCCTCGGACTTGCCGTCTGCCCTGCTGGATGGAGGGCCACTCCCGGCCCCATCACACAGCCCCTGAATCGGGTTCCATCTGGGGCAGCTCCGTGCGGCTAACCGTCATTAAGCACCTGTGAGTCAGGCACCGAGCTGGCCCTGGGGACTTGGGGGGGGGGGGGGGGAGGGGACGGTCCAGCTGGGGTTGGTCCAAAATCAGAGCTTTTACCCTCTGAGCAGACAGGTTTAAAAAATGTTTTAATTGAGATTATAATTCATGTGCCATGAAATTTGCTTTAAAGTGTGCGATGTCAGGGTTTCCAGTTTTTAGAATATTCACAAAGTTGTGCAGCTATCACCGCTATCTGATTCCAGAATATCTCCATCACCCCACAAAGAAACCCTATAACCATGAGCACTTTCTCCCCATCCCCCAGGGCCCCAGCCCCTGGCAACCACTAGGCTACTTCAGCCTCTGTGGATTTTTGCCTGGTGCAGCCATTTCGTGTAAATGCCATCACACACCATTTGTCCTTTCGTGCCTGGCCTTTTTTTTTTTTTTTAAGTTTTATTTTTATTTATTTATTTTTTAATTTTTTTTCAACGTTTATTTATTTATTTATTTATTTATTTTTTTTTTTTTATTTTTTTTTTTTCAACGTTTATTTATTTTTGGGACAGAGAGAGACAGAGCATGAACAGGGGAGGGGCAGAGAGAGAGGGAGACCCAGAATCTGAAACAGGCTCCAGGCTCCGAGCCGTCAGCACAGAGCCCAACGCGGGGCTCGAACTCATGGGCGGTGAGATCATGACCTGAGCCGAAGTCGGACGCTTAACCGACCAAGCCACCCAGGCGCCCCTATTTTTATTTATTTTTGAGAAAGATACAAAGAGCAAGCGGCGGGAGGGCAGAGGGAGAAGAAGACAGAATCCAGAGCAGGCTCCACGCGGTCAACGCAGAGCCCGACGCGGGGCTCGAACCCACGAACCACAGACCGTGAGCTGAGCCGCAGTCAGATGCTTTAACCCACTGAGCCACCCAGGCGCCCCTGTCCTCCTGGCCTCTTACGTGTACATAAGCGCATCCTTTGTCGCTTTGATGGGATCGTACCCTAAGCGTGAAGTTCAGCGGTCCCGTTGTTCCCCCAGTATACCCTGCTGTCTGTGTCTCTGTGTCTCGACTGTAAGGAGCCACCACCCCCGTTTTGCAGCCACACGCATGTGGCACATGCTTGCACTGTTGTATATTTAACGATCCCCAGACTGGTAGACATTGCTTTTTCTAGCGTTCCACTATTTTAAACAGTGTTGCAGTGAAAATGCCTATGCAAAACATATGTGTATTTTTAAAAATAAACTTTATAGTTTGGAATAATTTCATAGTTACGGAAGAGTTACCAAGATGGCAGACGGTTCCTGTCTGCCTTTCACCCAGCCTCTCCTCTGGTTAACATCTTCCGTTTCCGTGGGCCACTTGTCACAATTAACGAACTGACATTGGTACGTTTATTGGTTCATTTTAAATAAACTCTAAACCCTATATGGATTTTTACCACAAGCATGTTTTTGTACACTCATTTGATTGTTTATGTTTTTAATGTTTATTTTATTTATTCTGAGAGAGAAAGCACGAGCTGGGGAGGGGCAGAGAGAGAGAGAATCCCAAGCTGTTTTCTTATTCGTTTTAAAAAAGTTGTTTTTAATGTTTATTTCTGAGAGCGTGCGAGCAGGCGAGGGGCGGAGAGAGAGGGAGAGAGAGAATCCCAAGCCAGTTCTGCACCGTCAGCACAGAGCCTGACGTGGGGCTCGATCTCATGAACAGAGAGGTCATGCTCTGAGCCGAAATCAAGAGCCAGACGCTTAACCGACTGAGCCACCCAGGAGCCCTGATTGTTTCTTTAAAATAACTTCCCCAAAGTAGAATTGTCAGGTCAGAGGGAACGTCTAGAGGCTCAAAGTGAAAAGGTCCCAGCTCCTAGTTATGTAGCGATTAGTCAGAGATCAGAGGGAGACAGCTTCCCTGCACCCTGCCTAGAACACAGGAGATTCCCCGTTCTCGAAGGTGATTCCTGTCCCTGACACTGGGACAGGTCTGAGTTTATGTTCGAAGCCTGGGAGGTGAAAGGCCACCCTCGCAGCCTCCAGGCACGCGGGCCCCGCGCCTACGGCACAGCACGGCTGTGCCCCTGCGGACACCGTGCTGTGCCTGTCCGCGACACGCCAGGCTCAGGCTGTGCCTCCCCGGTGCCCCGGGCCTTGAGAGCCGTGTCTGCAGCTGTGGCTGGCATAGAGCAGGTGCTCAAAACCTCCGTGCCGGCTCCTCCTCACGGCGCTGAGTTACATCCCCGTGCGTTCTCTGTGTACGTGCATGTGTCAAACCTGCAAGGCAGGCAGATGAGCCCTGCCTGTCAAAATATTTGTTGTCACACAGGATAGTAAGTCATTTTTGACCTATGACTCTTGACTCACAGCTATAGCAAACAGAACAACAGCGCACAGGGGCTGCAGGTTTGCTGGAAAGTGGGAGTCGGGAAGATGCACACGGGACTCATTCGCTCCCCTTGAGCAGGGCCCTTGAGGAGGGGACTGCGTCACAGGCACCTTGGTTTCCTAGAACTTCACATACAGAGAGCCTTGCTCTCTGATGGGGGCTTATGTTGGCTTAAAAAAATTTTTTTTTTATGTTTATTCTTGAGAGACAGAGACAGAGTGTCAGAGGGGGAGGAGCAGAGAGAGAGGGAGACCCAGAACCCGAAGCAGGCTCCAGGCTCCGAGCTGTCAGCAGAGAGCCCGACGCGGGGCTTGAACTCACAAACCGTGAGATCATGACCTGAGCCGAAGTCGGACACCTTACCGACTGAGCCGCCAGGCGCCCCTCGATGGCTTTAAACTCAATGAGGTGTCCTGTGTGCAGAAGGGGTGGGTGCCTCAGGACTGTGGAAAATCAGAGGCAGGGGGCTGTTCCTAAGGCTACAAGTTCACAGGGACCGACCCCGGCATCTGTGCTACCCCAGAGACACAACCAAAATCCTGAGGAGTCTGGACCAAGGGAGGGGAGTGGTCAAGTTCCATTGAGTCTTTGAATGGCCCCAGGGGACGCAGCCCGTAAGGTGGATGAGAGGGAGGTTGTGCGGAGAAAGGGGCAGGGAGGGAACAGAATGCAAGGCGAGGGAAGGGTGTGGGGGCAGAGGTGCAGAGCAGAAGAACAGGGATCTGTCATCTTGAAGAACTAAGGATAGATTCCAGTGTTTGACTTGCTGAGGCCACGCGTCTCCTCGTGGCCTCTCAGTGAGAGGTCGCTCACGGGGCTTCTGGTGTTCAGATGTCACAGGCTGCAGGGTGGCTTGGCCCAGGCCCGCTGCTCTCCTTCTCCATGCTCCCCCCAGGAGACCCACACAGGCCTTAAGCCCCACCATGGGGTTCTTCCCCGGCCTCCGCGTCCTTGCCCATCATTAGACACCTCCAGCCCGGGGACTGGAGGTTCCCAACGGAGCCCTTTGGGAGTTTCAGCAGAAACAGAATACGCGCACGGCCTTAGCGTGCTGGATATTCAGCAGGGGAACTGGCAGAGGTGTGGCAGAGGATTCTGGTAGGTTCAACTTCAGCCTAGCCATCAAGGTTAATGGCACTGCAGTAAGACCTTACGTGCTCCCTACGACGGACCGAGAAGGGTGCCTCAGCCCTGTGTGCCCTTCCCCGTGAACCACGGGAAAATGTCAGACATCGTCACGTTGAGGAAGGAGTTCAAGGCGGGGACCTGAACAGCCCCTGGTACACGTGTGTTCATCGCACCGTTGCTCACGATAGCCGAAAGGTGGAAACAGCCCAAGTGCGCGTCCATCAGCGGGTGAGGGGATAAACAAGACGTGGTCTGTCTGTATGGTGGAATATTCCTCAGCTGTGAAAAGACGCAAAGTTCCGACGCAGGCCACACCACGGGTGAACCCAGAAGACGTGATGCCGGGTGAAATAAGCAGACGGAAAGGGACAACGATTGTATTATTCCACCCGTGTGTGATATCCAGACTAGGCAAGTTCGTAGAGACAGAAAGTAGGATGGCGGCTGCCAGGGGCTGGGGATGGGGAGGTGGGATGTTCTTGCTTAATGGGGACAGAGTTTGTGGTTGGGGCGATGAGAAAGCTTTTGAACTAGTTCGTAGTGATGGTGGCACAGCATTGGGAATGTAAGGAATCCCACCGTACGCTTCACAAGGATTAAGATGTCAGGGGCGCCCGGATGGCTCCGTCGGTGAAGCGTCCGACTTCGGCTCAGGCCATGATCTCGCGGTCCGTGGGTTCGAGCCCCGCGTCGGGGTTCTGTGCTGACGGCTCGGAGCCTGGAGCCTGTTTCAGATTCTGTGTCTCCCTCTCTCTCTGACCCTCCCCCATTCATGCTCTGTCTTTCTCTGTCTCAAAAATAAATAAACATTAAAAAAATTTTTTTTAAATAATAAATAAAATAAATAAATAAATAAATAAATAAATAAATAAACACACCTTGAGGGACAGCCGAGGAAAGGGTCCCTGTTCTCTCCAAGGAGTGCGACGTTTCCTCCCTCCCTTCCCTCTGCTCAGATGCCACGTATTGGTCAACCCCAGCTGCCAGAACAAAACACCACAGACTGGGGCCGAGACACTGGGCGTTTATTTTCTCCCAGTTCTGGAAAAGAAAACGTGGCTCTCAGCTGCACTGATCATTTCTCTGTGGCCCGGAACACTCAGGCCTGGTTCTTAATCACATTGTTCTCTGAACACCCAGGGTTTTGATTATTAGCTGTCGACGATGACTTCATGTGGAGATTTTACTGCCTCATGGCGTGCACGCATATTTAAAAAAGAAAAAAAAAAAAAACCTGGCAGGACTAGAGTGAAAATACAGCTTTCCCAGAAATATATTTAAAGAAGAAGAAGAAGAAAAAAAAAAAAAAAACCATTAAGAACCCAGAAAAACATAAAGCACTAGTATGAAGTGTGAGGCAGTGAGGGAATTCGGGGGGCGGGCCTGGGCCACAGCGGTAGGGTCAGACCCCTCTCCCTATCCTGCCCCCCTCCGGGTTCCCCCCCACAGCCCGTACCCCGGCCTTAGAAGCACAGGGCACAAGGCTGCATAGACACACACAGCCTTCCTCCCTCCCTGAGCCGGAGGACCAGGAGGGCCCCAGGGCGGGGGCCCCAGATGGAACGCCCGCGGTCAGTGTCCACGCTGCCGAGGGTCACCCGCCATCCCCGCTCCTTCCTTCTACAGCCAGTGAGTCTCTGGGCTCTGCCTCCACCCCATCTGGCCTGCGCCCGTGTCAAGGTGGCGTGGCCGTTGGTCCCTCTGAGCCCTCCGGCGCGTTGCCTCATTCACACAGCAGCCTCTAAAGGGGACCAAGCAGGAGGCGAGGGAGGTTAACAATGGTGCCCGCTGAGCGCTCGCTCGTGTTAGGCCTGATGCCGACTCATTTGGTCACTAATAGGAAGTAGGTGTCGTTATCCTCCCCACTTGAGAGCTGGGGGAACAGGGCCCAGAGAGGTGCCAGCCCACCCAGGTCTGGGGTTGGCCACGCGATGAACCGGGTGTACTGGTGCTCCCGGCCACCGGGTTCTGCACCCTGGGGACCGAGGCCGGACGGCTCGCCCGAGCTCCAGCCGGCCAGAGACGGGCTGTCCCCTGGACCCACGCCAGCCTCCTGGGCACGGAGGGCGTGCCTCTCAGCCCCCCACCCCCGCCCCGTGCAGCCTCGTTCCCCCACCTGACCTCCTCTTTGTAGCAAGGCATCCCCCTGGAATGGGCCCACCCTGCGATTTCCTTGATCCAAAGAAAAAACTTAATTAGGTTCATAAACTGTCACACTTGACGCTCTCCAGAGGGCCTGCCTCCGGTTTCCAGGGCCCCCGGGGAGGCTGTGGCCCGGAGGCGGGCGGCAGGCAGGCTTGCCTGTGTCTGCCCCTCACCCTTCCCCTTGCAGAGGAGGCCGGGTGGCCTTCGAGGCCTGGCCCGGCCCTGTCTTCCCCGCCTCGAAACGTGGCGATGGGGGTGCCTCCCTCCATCCCTCATGGCAAAGTGGCGACGGGCCCCCCCCCCCCCCCCCCACGTGCACATGCGCGCACACACCTTTGCTCCTTACTGGCTTCTCTGCAGACCGCGCGTCCTCTCTCAAAGCCCCTTTCGTGCTGTGATTAGCCGTTGTCACTCCTGTGCGATGATGCGTTCATGTGTGTGTCCCCACCCCTACCCTCTCCCGGGCTGCGAGCCCCCTGAGGGGAGGCCACACCATCACGGTCACCAAGGTCCCCAGCACCGGCCCAGACAGGGGAGCCGGCTGAGGGAACACTAATGCCTCCAGGATTCGGGGGATTAGGCCGTTTGTCTTCTGCCCCTGCCGCTCTTTCCGGAGGCTGCCCGAACCTTCCTCGGTGCCCGGCCTCCAGCGGGCACTCATTCTTGGCTTGCACGCTTCGGTTTTGGCCTTTGGAACAAGAGCCTTTTGTATCATTTATCTTTGGCCGCACCCATGTCAGGCTGCTTGGAGGGCCCCTTTGAGGCCCAGAGAGGTTTCTAGTAAAGGGGATTCCATTGAAAAGGGATTTCCCAGGCACATAATCCGGGAGAAGCTGGCTGCTTTAGCCTAACGGGCTGACCGCCGCGGTGCTGAAGCACGTGCTCCCCAGGGCCTCCCAGACGCCGTCGTTGGGTCTCTGCCTCTTCAAGACACGTCTTGCCAGCGCTCTTCCGAAGCACACACGTGTCCTAGCTGGCCGAGTGCGACCACAGGATCCTTCTTCCTGGGAGCATCTCCTGGCACCGGGGTTTGGTGTGCATTCGGCAGAAGACGCTCCCACCCAGGGCAGTCCCCCCCACCACCATGGGGCCGGCAAGTGTGAGTCACTCCCGCCTCTGGATGGAAATAGCTACTGGAAAAAGGTAGAAGAATCATAGCACTGAAGGCCTTCCAGTTTCCCTCAACTCTGTTCATGCGACATGGCACCAGCAGGGAAAATCGCACATAGGACCTATTGATTTAGAGGCCTGGCCAGCCTCGGGAAATGAGCCTTTCAGGCTGGGCCAGGAAGGCAGCCAGAGTTACATTACAGCATGTCAATGTACGGCTGTCCCCCGGTGTGCATTCCAGTCTCGCGTTGATGGACGCGTTAGATGGTTTCCAATTTTTGCGTGATTATAAATCATGCTGTGGTGAACCGTGCTGGCAGGCCTTCTTGTGCAAATGTGCTAGGTTTTCTTGAGAACGATTTTCCCCCCACTTGCCAGGTAATAAGCATCACCGTGGAGAGCTGGTTAAATACACATATTACCAGGTCTGTCCTGGCGGGTCTGACTTCGGAGCCAGGAATCTTTGATTTCCTTCAACAATACTTCAGTGAGTCCTGTTATCGGCGGAGGCTAGCACACCCTGATTCAAGGGCAGGAGGGCTGGCCCGGAGCGACGGCCTCTCACAGTTCACCAATTAGACGCTGCTGATCACTCCCAAGTGGATGTGCCCGTTTCTGTCCCCTCCAGCAGTGGAAGAGAAGCCTGTGTTCCCACATCCTCGCCAATTCTTGGTACTGTTAAGTTTCTAAAAAGCTTTTCCAAATCTGGAGGATGTGTAATAATATCTCATTTTAATATAAACTACATTCCCTGTACTTTGTGTGGGTTGAGCTCTTTTTCAAATGTTTAATGACCAGTCAAGTTTCCTTTTGTGGATTATCTATTCATATCCTTTGTATACTTTACTATGGAATGCTTGTCATCTTTAAAATTACAGTTGACCCTTGAAAAACCCAGGGTTGAACTGCATGGGTCCACTTATATATGGATGTTTTATAGCACAGTGCTGTAAATGTAGTTCCTCTTCCTTATGATTTTCTTAGTATTTTCTGTTCTCCCACTTACTTTAGTGTAAGAATACAGTATATATTATGTATGACATATTAAAAATGAGTCAATCAACTGTTTATGTTATTTGTAAGGCTTCCAGTCAACAGTAGGCTATTTTGGGGGAGTCACAAGTTATACATGGATTTTTGACTGCTGTGGGGTCCTAACCCCCATGTTCAAGAGTCAACTATAGTTTGTGACAGTTCTTAATAGAATCTACTCCTGCTTCTTTGTCGGGTGTTTGTGTTGCAAATATTTACTCCCAGTCTGTGGTTTGTGTCTCTAGTTAGTTTATGGAGTCTTACTGAATGAAAGTTTTAAGTTGAAATATATAAGATGTATTAATCATTTTGTTACAGTTTATGCATTTTGCGTCTTGTCCAAGACGTCTTTCCCTCCCCATAGTTAGAAAGATATTCTTCTACATCCTCCTCCAGCAGTTTTAAAGTTTTACTTTGCTCATTCAGGTTCTGCATCTACTTGACGTTGACTTGTGCGCATGGCATGAGGTAGGGATCGAATTTTCTTTTCTTTTTTTTTTTTTTTTTCAACATTTATTTATTCTTGGGACAGAGAGAGACAGAGCATGAATGGGCGAGGGGCAGAGAGAGAGGGAGACACAGAATCGGAAACAGGCTCCAGGCTCTGAGCCATCAGCCCAGAGCCCGACGCGGGGCTCGAACTCCCGGACCGCGAGATCGTGACCTGGCTGAAGTCGGACGCTCAACCGACGGCGCCACCCAGGCGCCCCTCGAATTTTATTTTCTATATAGTAACCAACAGTTGTTCAAACACTGATTTTCAGTAGCCCACCCTTTCCCCACTGACTTGCAATGCCACTTCTGTCCTGTGTGAGTTCTCCATCCTTGCTCTTATCAGTAAATATGTTAAAAAAAAAAAAAAAAGACAGCTTGGAGTGCCGGGGTGGTTCAGTCGGTTAAGCCTCCAACTTTTGCTCAGGTCATGATCTTGTGGTTCGTGAGTTTGAGGCCCACATCGGGCTCTGCGCTGACAGCTCAGAGCCTGGAGCCTGCTTCGGATTCTGTGTCTCCCTCTCTCTCAGCCCCTCCTCTGCTCACACTTTGCGCCTCTCTCTCTCTCTCTCTCTCTCTCTCTCTCTCTCTCTCTCAAAAATAAATACATAAATAAGTAAACATTAAAAAAAGCAAACCAGGGGCGCCTGGGTGGCGCAGTCGGTTAAGCGTCCGACTTCAGCCAGGTCACGATCTCGCGGTCCGGGAGTTCGAGCCCCACGTCGGGCTCTGGGCTGATGGCTCAGAGCCTGGAGCTTGTTTCCGATTCTGTGTCTCCCTCTCTCTCTGATCCTCCCCGTTCATGCTCTGTCTCTCTCTGTCCCAAAAATAAATAAACGTTGAAAAAAAAATTTAAAAAAAAGCAAACCAGCTTTATTGAGATAGAATCCATAACCACATACTTTATCCGTTTAAAGAATACAATTCGGTGATTTTTAGTATGTACAGACACCATCACCATCAGTCAATTCTGGAACATTTGCATCACCTCTAAAAGAACTGTGTACCACTGTCCCCATCTAGCTACCCATCCCATCTCCCCAACCCAAAGCAACCACTCATCTACTTTCTGTCCCTGTAGGTTTCCCTATTCATACATTTCCCTATTTCATACATTTCGTATGAACGGAACAATGAGAAAAGTGGTCTTTTTTTTTTACTGGCTTCGTTCACTTGGGTATAAACCTAGGAGTGGAATTGGTGGGTCATATGGTAACTAATTTTAATCATTTGAGGAGCCGTCTGTCTGTGTTCCAAAGTAGCCACGCCGTTTTCCATCCCTGCCCGCAGTGCACGAGGCTTCTAACTTCTCTGCATCCTCTTCTGCGCTTGTTATGACCTGACTTTTTTGATTCCTCTTGGTGGGTGGTAAAGTTATCATTGTGGTTTTGACTTGCGTTTCTCCTCCCTTTGACAAATCGGAGGCCATGAGGATTTACCCCTGTGTTTTCTTCCAAGAATTTTCTATTTTTAGCTCTTCCACGTAGAGCCACCTTGAGTTTATTTTTGCCTATGGTGTGAGGTAAGGGTACAGCCTTACTCTTTTGCATGTGGCTATTCCGTTGTCTCCACACAGGCGGGAAAAAGGCTACAGACCTCTTGTGGCCCTCCACCTTGCTAATACTAATTTTAATGACTCAAAACATTGTATAAATTAAAGGTTTGCTCATCTCAACAGACCTTTGCTGGATTAACAGTAATTAGGTTGTATTGTCATCATCTTGGAAATTGCCCTGCCATGCATCTGTGCACATGGGCTTATTTATACATGAGCATATACATCATCATGTCATGGAGTCTCTTAGGTTTTGCCTAAGAGAAACTTGGAGGATTATCAAGTTCAAGTGGTACGCTTTAAATGTAACAACTAGCTGTTCGGGGGGTGGGGTGGGGGAGGGAGCCCTGATTGGTAGCCCTTGCCGCTTTCCGTGGCGTAAATACTGCCATCGGGGCTGATTTCAAGCCACCAGAGCGAGGTCGCCGAACGTGGTGTTGGGAAGATGTGCGATCAGTACAGGCTGGCTTAATTTTTGTTCTGAAAAAGAAACTGTGGTCCCACAACTCTTTCTGGGGCAAAACTGGTCTGTGTCAGGGACGTAGTCGTCAGCTGGTCTCCACCCCCGACACTTGTTTGTGGTTGTGCTGCCGTGGCCCTAGGAGAGGCGAGGAGGCTTGCGAGTCTGATCTTAGCAGAGCACAAAAACCGTCAGTAGGCTGCAAAGAAGCAAAGTGGCTTCTGGGTGGGCTGTAGAGAAGGGACAGGAAGGAGGCTGGGAGAGCAAAGGAGTCCCACTGCCATAGGAAATGCCACTCTCTAGGCTCTGACCCTTGCACCGCCCACGTCAGATACACTTAGGAACCCTCAGAGGGAGCACCTACGGCCCTCGAGGGGAAGGCTGGGATCTGAACAGGCCAAGGGGTTCAGAAGATTCAGGGCCAGGGGATCTGCCCCAAGCCATACATATCTGCTCCTGCCTCCGAACCCCGGTCCCGGGGGAGGGGTCCCACAGATGAGTGAGGCCGCCCCCAACTCAGCACATCTGGGCAGGGGCTCAGCGAGCGACCTGCCTCGTCATTTGGACCAAGGCCATCTTCCTTCTCACACTGGCTGCTGTAACTTCCTCTTCTGCCCCTCGATTCAGTCTGAACGCTTCCTTTTCCCCGTTTGGCTCACTCTTCTTCTCCATCCCTTGCATCGACTCTGAGGCCGGGGGCCCTTGACCACGATGTGACAAGAAGTGCCCCTGGCCCTACTGTGCCCGGCCTCCCCCAGGTTACCACGGTCCCTCCGTTCGGCCGCCACGCCATTTGCCCTAGCAAATTCTCCAGTGTGGCTGGAATACATCCTGAGTTTAACACAAAGCAAAACAAAAAGGCCAAGCAACATTTGCTCAGACGTCGGGGCTGGCCCTGACCTCACAAGTGTCTGCAGACCCAGGAGGGCATGGAAGCCCCGGCTGAGTGTGGATGCAGGTAGGGCTGGCTGCCGGCCTTTGTCATGATGGGCATCCCAGACCCCCGGTCACACCGGCGATGCCACCCTCCCAGCCCCGAGAGGCGGTCCCGCTGCCCACCACCCCTTCCTGGCAAACCACGCTCACAGGTGCTCTGTGTTCAGAGAGGGCAAGGCTGAGAAGATACAGCCCGCGGAATGGGCATTTGTTGAGATGTAAGGGCTCCGTGGGTTCTCAGTCCAGATGGAGCCGTGGGCACAGTGCATTGCAGCCTGGGCCCACCTCCAGGGTGACCACGGGGTCTGGCCACCCAGAAGCTTTGCTCTCTAGAGAGCAAGCTATGCTTTTTTTTTTTTTTTTTTTAATGTTTCTTTTTCAGAGACAGAGAGACAGAGCGTGAGAGGGGGAGGGGCAGAGAGAGAGAGAGAGGGAGACACAGAATCCCGAGCAGGCTCCAGGCTCTGAGCTGTCAGCGCAGAGCCTGACGCGGGGCTCGAACTCACGAACCGTGAGATCATGACCTGAGCCGAAGGTGGACGCTTAACCAACTGAGCCACCCGGGTGCCCCGCCAGCTATGCTTTTTAAATTTAAAAAAAGAAAAAAAAGTTTTTGCCAGTGTCTGCACAAAGACCTCCGTATTGGTGAGTTCTCGCTCCTCAGGACCTCTGTGACAGCTTGCAGGGGACAAGTGTGCCTTCCAAGGAGGGGGACATACATGCCCAGTGGCCACCTTGTCCCCTGTGGGCGCACGGGGGCTGGCCCGCGTGTTGCCTTGTGCTCTAGGAGCCGAGGAAGGAAGAGCAAAGGGTAGAGAAAACCACATGCTCGTTCTCTTGACCAGCTGTGTTGCCAGCAACGTGTGGTTATTTATAACCGTGGTGGAGCGTCCATAAATCGTGGTTTTTCCCCCAGCAGTGCAGCTGATGGGGACTCTGAAATGATCGCATGGTGTCCCTCCGCTAAACCCTCTGGGAGAAAACGGCCCGCAGTCTGCAAGAACCACAGCTTCTGCCCAGCCTGTGCAGACCCTGGCCAAACCCTGTTTTAGGGCCGCGGGGTTCACGAGCAGCCTCTGGGGCAGCGTGTGCAGGAGGAGCGTCGGTGGGTGTTAACAGGGGCTACTCAAAGCAGCCTGACGGGTCGAACAGAGTTTGGCTTGTGTGCGGCGGGCACCTTTTCCCGAATAAAGCGGCTCCGAGCTTCAAGGTGGTGCCTCCTTGGGGGCCTGCCTGCTTACCGCGTGCACCGCAGGCCCTAATCTTTTGTCCGCCCTGTTCACCAAAGCTCTACTGCTGGACTGAGCTGTGCCCACCATTCTGGCTTCAAAGCCACCTCCCAAGACCCGGAGGCCACTCAGCAAAGAGTCACACTTGGCTTCGAAGAGGTGACGCGGGCTCAGTTACTGAGCTGCTCCGGCACGATTCACGCTCCCCACCCCGCCGTGCCCATGGCAGGACCGCAGACCAGAGAGGGTGTGGGCAGTGGCCCTGAGGGCTCAGCCTGACCGCTCTGTCCGGGGCCTGATGAGCCGGGAGGAGCTAGCCGGCCAATTTATGGGAGAACCCCACTCCCTGGAGGCCGCGGTGCCGCAGGGCTCACCCCGCAGCAAGTTCGATGCCAGTCCGGGACTGGCCCCTCCATTCCCATTCGTGTCCATCCCGGGCAGACCGGTTGGCCATCCTGCATCTCTGGCGACACCCATGCTTCCCACCACCCCTCCGGGGCAGCCCAGGCCGCGCTCTGCAGAACCGAGGTCGGGCTCTCGGTGCACACGGGGCCCCTGGGGCTGCAGCCCCTTGACGTGCAGGCCCCCCGCATGCATGGACTCTCCAGCGCCCCCCACCCCGCCCCGGCTTGGCTTTGAATGAGTTCATTATTCCCAGCCGTGCCTCGGCATGCCTGGCCGCCAGTTTCTTCAGGCTGGCGGTGCTCGGAAGCTGGCCGTTGCCAAATCCAGTTGTTTGGCTTAATGTTTCAAGGCCAAGTCCTTTCAGGAAAGCTCTCTCCACCCTCACCCACCCCCTTAGTGAAATAGATGTGCAATTGATTGGCTTTGCGGGGTTTTAGTCCATCGTTGTCTGCAAAGAATGAGGTGAAGGGCTCATTATTGGTTCACATAACACTCTCCCTCTCCTTTCCAAGTGCACCCAGAATGGAAGTGGGAGACTAAGGAACACGAGCATTTCGAGGGTGGGGGCCGCAGAATTAGCCCTGGCCGAGGTCTGTGCAAAGGAAAGTGCTGCGGGCTGCCAAGGAGCGACAGTGCCCATGGGTGGCCACAGGGACATGCTGGAACCTTCCGCACAGGGTTTGCTGCAGCTGGCCATCCCTGTTGGTGCTCCTCTCTGTGCCTGTGATGTTTCAAAAGGGCCGGCTTCATTAATAATCCATCTCTGTATTTAAACGCCCACCTCTTCCCCACGGCGGGAGGGGGCAGCGCCATGCCGGCTCCGGGCTTGGCCTTTCCTGGTTTTTCCTGGTGTGAGGGCGTGAAGGGCACACTGTCAGGGGCCTTTCTTGAGCTCTGGAGGCACCATCAGAGCCAAGAGAACTTTTCCTGGCTCAGAACCCTGAATCTGTCTGTTCTGTCTGTCTGGAGCTTCCCTACACCTGCTGGGGGAGGGGGGGAAGTGGCGGGGGGAACCGTCCCAGCAGAGGTGCCTAGTGGTATGCGGATGAGAGAAGGGGAGAGACCCTGGACCCGGAGACAGAGCGGGGTCACAGCCCAGCACGGCCACTTGCCTGCTCTGGGACCGAGGGGAGCTTGCGGCCCCCATTTCTGAGCCCGCTTCCTCATCCGTAAAACAAAGACTAGATCATCGCTGTGCAAATCAGGGACAGAATGCGTCCCTGGCGTGGGCTGTGCTTCATAACGTGAGGGAAGGGACTGTGGTTTTAGCACACACTGTTGCCCACCTCGTAGAGGGAAGCCGGATACCTGCCCCAGACGGAAAAGATCTCGCCCGCCACCATTCTTTCATGAAATTTCTGCCAGAAGGCTTGAGGCTTTCGTGTCTCCACGGCTCTCTGCACAGGGAGCACAGAGCAGCCCTCCAGAGTAGGGGGGCAGGCGGTAGACTTTGCAGGACACGGCCAAGAGGAGGGCGAGGGGGGTGTTCAGTGCTGTTTCGGGGGTCTGGGCTCATTAATTCAAGAGATGGAGCTGGAGACACACCCCCTCCCCCCCCCATGGCAGGAGGCACACCCCCCATGGCGGACCATCAATGAACATCCTGTTCACATCCCAGCATGCAAGGGTGTCCTGAGTGTCTGGTCGGGGTGGGGGCTTATAGGGAGAAAAGACAAAACCCTGCACCCCGGAAGGAGGAGTCTGTGACACCCCAGGGAAGGGGTGGGGAGGCAGGACTTCTGCCCTGGGAGCCTGACTCATCCCTGTTGTCCTAGGTTCCTCTGGAAAGCCAGGGCTCCACACAGCACAGGTGGCCGTGTCAGCTCTAGGACAAAGTCTGGTGTAGAAGCTGAGGCCCGGGGAGGGGAAGGGACTTGCCCAACACACGCACAGCCAGGCTTGGGCACTGGGCTGCCTCCCTTGTCCTGCAGGCATGGAAACTGAGGCAGCCCGAGGGACAGCCCAGCTGCCCATTAGAAGCACCTGGGGAGATCAGACCACCCAGCCCTCAGGCCAGACCCCAGACCAACCAAGTGAAAAACTCTCTGGGGTAGGGTTCAGGGGTCAGCATTTCCAGGCAATCTTTTCAAAGAACCAGCTGCTTGTTTCCCTGACGTCCCCCGTCATTTTCCTGTTTCCAGTTCCTCGCTTTCTGCTCTGATCTTTTATTATTTCCTTCCTCTGTCTTGGGTTTATTTTGTTCTTTTTCCAGTTTCTTAAGGTGGGAGCATAGATGACGGGTTCGACACTTTGCTCTCTAGTAACAAAAACATCCAGGGCTACAAATTTCCCTCTGGGTCCTGCTTTAGCAGCACCCACAGCTTTGACGGCAGTGGGTGGTTCTAAGTTTCCCCTGAGCAGCCGGGTTTGAAAATCAGCCTCCGCTTTCCAGGGTTCCGAGGAACAAATTGGGCTCTGCCTGCTGAAGAGCTTTGTTTAGGGACCAGACATCATCAGGGCTGTCTGCTCTTCTCCTTCCCCCACCTCATAACACACTGGACAAGTTAATCCTCAAGTTTGTATGGAAAACAAGTACATAAGGAAGCCTCTGGGGTGGGGGTGGGGGTGAGGAGAGAACGAGGCAGGCCTTAACCTGCTGTTAAGTGGAGCGCAAAGCCTCAGTTGTGGGGACAGGATGGAACAGTGTGGTCCTGGCGTGTGCCCGGGCCGAGGGGCCAGTGAGGGACAGCGTTCCTGCATGTGCCGGGCCCTGTGCCTGGCCTCTGGCGCCCCGGACGGCATTGTAGATGGCATCCAGGGCCCCGCTTCCTGTTGGATCTCCAGCCCACCCAGCACCCCGAGGCAGCCGGTCCTGGTACCCTCCTCCCACCCGTCACCAGACGAGTGCCTGCTGGTTCTCGAATCCTGGCGTGCCTGAGCCCTTAAAATACACTGCACTTCGGGGCCCCCGGGTGGCTTAGTCCGTTATGTGTCCGACTCTTGGTTTCGGCTCAGGTCACGTGCTCACAGTTTGTGAGTGTGAGCCCCACGTTGGGCTCTGCACTGGCAGCACGGAACCTGCTTGGGATTCTCTCTCTCCGTCTGTCTCTCCCTGCTCCTCCCTTGCTTGAGCTCTTTCTCAAAATACATAAACACTAAAAAGAAAAAAAAAAAAAGGCATTCGTGTCTCCACGAATGGAGCTGGTGTGCCTCCAGCTCCGTCTCTTGAGTTAACAAGCCCAGACCCCCGAAACAGCACTGAACACCCCCCTCGCCCTCCTCTTGGCCGTGTCCTGCGAAGTCTACCGCCTGCCCCCCTACCCTGGAGGGCTGCTGTGTGCTCCCTGCTCCTAGGGTGCGAGCCCCGAAGGTCGCCGGTGGAAAGCGCTGGGGGAAAGGCGGTATGGGAGAAGGTGTGTCATGGGGCCAGTCCCGGGACTTGGGGAAAATCCTGACCCCGAAGCCTGAGCTGCGAGGGCTGCCGGGTTCCCCCTCCGGGCCTGTTTCCCCGTCTGCAGAGAGGACAGCGTCTCCCTGCGGATCACCGAGTAAATGCATCGGGAGGCCGTCACCCTCCTCACCCACGGCCCATGATGGCAGATGGGACCCTGCTGGAGCTGTTTCCAGGGCTTTCTGGAGGCCGCAGGGCGGACTCGTGTGGGGCTGGTTTATGGCTTCCCAGTAAATCGCGGGACAGGACTAGGGTCTGCAGAAAATCAGAGCAGTGCGATGTCCTAGAAGAGCTGCTCATCTGCCTGCCTCCTGGAGACGGGCCTGACGAAAACAAGACCCCGTCTAGGACTCGCCCAGGGCACAGCGGCCCGCCAGGAGCCGGGGCGGCTTGCGTGGGGTCCCCGCACACACAGTCGGCCCACGGTGGGGCAAGCCGCCCCGGCAGGCTGGCGTCCCCGGGGGCCGGAACGAACGGCCCCCTCGCCGGGCGGGCGGCTTTGACCATTTACGAGGCGCCGTCTGGACTGTGACGAATGAGGTGGCATCCGTCAGCTTTTCGGGGAACCTGGCCGGGGTGGAAGGTGCTAAATAAATATGGGGGAGGGGCACTGGCCTCCCTGCTGGTTCACTCTAGGCTCTCCCTTTTTGTGCCTCAGTTTCCCCTTCTGTATGAGGCACGGATGAAGAGGGCCCCCTCCCCCTCCCCTGACCCCAGCCCCCATGTTTGTAAGTACAGGCAGGAGAGAGAGGGTCCCGGGAAGAACGGAGCCCAGGGACCCCCTTCTGCCCAGGCCTCTGCCGTGTGGGTGGCAGGCAGCCCGGGTGCCAAGATCTAGGCTAGCTCTCCAGGAGGACATACTCTCCTCGTTTTGGGCCCTGGCAGGATTGCCTCGGGCCAGCCTCTGTCCCTTCCTGGGCCTCCGGGTCCTCAGCTTTGGGGTTTGGGGCTCGTTTGCTTTTCCCTTGGTTGTGTTTCATCCGGCAGGTTCAGGGAAGGTGCTGCCATGGAGTCACAACCGGGATCCAAGTCCCAGCCCTACCACGTGCTGGCCACGTGACCTGAAGCAAAGCCCTTGTTCCCGTGTCTTTGTCTCTGGGAGATGAGATCCCCAGTCCTCCCCGGGTTGACAGGAATGCGGTGCCACCATGGACATGCTGGGCGGACCCCTTGGGACTCTCCATCCTGGAGGTGGGGCGTGTGGACCCGTCCAAGCCCCCGAGGGGCTGGCGGCCGGACAGAGGGGCCGGGGGGGAGCCAGCCCCGGGTGGTCCTCGGTGACTTGTGTCTGACGTTACAGGTAGGGCCCACCCCCAGGGTTACCTTGGTGCACCCGGGCAGGCCCCCCCTCTGTAATGACCTGGAATGCTCTGCAGAGCAGGTGGCACTTGTAAGCCCAGCCAGGTGTTTGGCCCCAGGGCCAGGGCTGGCCTGGACTGTCGTCCCCGTGGCTGGCGAGCCCCAGCCCAGGCCGGGCCGCTGTGCCTCTCGCGTCTGTCCGGGCTGGCGCATAATCTCGACCTTCCCGGCCTTTTCAATACCTCTGGAGAAGCGGTGGCAAGGCGAAACAAGGGAGTATTTTCATTATCACGTGTGCCATTAAGACAGCATTACTGCAGCCTTGGGGGGAAGTTAAAAAGAGAAAAGGCTCCACCCGCGGTCCCACCGCACTTGGCGGTTTATCTCAGGTTTCCTGCCCGCTCCCTTCTGCGACCGTAGGCGTGGGCACATAGAACCCTCTCTTCTTCTGCTTTCCCCCTTCATCCTGCCTGTGGTTCACAGCTCTGCCGTGGTTCATGGAGCGGGTCAGCCGGACTAGGCTTCGTTACTCCCCCGGGGTCGGACATCGGAGCCGGTTCCTTTCTTGTTATAAGTAGCACCGTCACAAGCATCTCTAAAAGTACTTTCTCCCCCCCTCGGCTCAGCAAACTTTTATTGAAAACCTACCACATGCCAGACTCTGTATGAGGTCTCTTTAGAATTCCGTCTTTAGGAAAGATTTCCAGGAATGGGGTTAAAGAACATGGTTCTTTTTATAGATCTCAACGTCGACACCAGATGACCTCCAACAGAAAGTGGCAGCTTGCGATCCGGGGAGGAGGGGGGCAAAGGGGACAGTGTCTGTGCCCCGCCCTCCCCCCCACTCCCCCCGCCCCCTCGCATGGTGTGATTCCGTCCCTTTCTCTGCTGCCCAGCTTCCGGTCTGTGAGGGCACGGCTGCCTCCAGGCCTCCCGAGTGCTCACGCTAACTACTACCGGCCAGCCCACCCGGTGCTGGCCACCACTCACCTAGGGGCTTAACACACACCATTGTACTCGGTATTCAGTCCACATCCCTGCACCTCAGAAGGGGAAGTCCCAGGGGGGTGGGCCGTGGCCACACAAGTCCACAGCCTGCGTGCAAAATGCTGCAGCCAGGCACCCCCCACCATGGCCGCCACCGGCCTCCGTGAGGTCGCGGGGGTGTCATTCCCTCCCTTTGTGCACGGGGAGCTCACTCCGCACTCGGTGGCAGGTGGGAGCCAGGCCAGCAGCGCCCCGCTCCCTGCCTGGCACGGAATGCCCTTTCCCGGCTCCGGGATGGAAACTGGCATCGGGAGCCAGTTGTGAGTGAACTGGATACAGCTTCTTCTTCTGTCCCTTGTGGTGCTGGAGGCTCCTGACCGTGGGTTAGTAAGTGACAGGCAGTTAACTGAGGACCTCACGACAGAGCGCATTTCAGTGCTCGGTGCCCAGCATTGCATGCGGTGTTTCATTTACTGTCTCGTTCCATGGGGCCAGGATGCCCCTTTACGATAGCACAAGTCCTCTCCACGTGAGGGTCTCGGGTCCTTTGCAATCACATTGGCCTTCGGCGGGACTTTTGAGCATGCTGGGGTCCGGGCACTGGCGCTAGACCCACTCGGCCCGTTTCCTCTGTGCAGGCCCTGGGCCAGGCCTCACCGTACCCTCCCACCGGGCAGGGACAAGACCCTCCCGGTCTGTGCTGCTAGGAAGGTTGTCCTTCCTGAACAACCATCTGCTTCTGTGTAATCTACAGGGTTTCCCTTTTTTGCTTTGGCTGCCAGGGAACTCAAAGCCACATTTTTGTTGTTGTTCAGATTCCCAGGCCTGTGGTACAGATCTTTCCTCTCTTCTTTACTATGGTTTCTGAACCAGGTCGCTAACTTTCTCTGGCTGTCCTAGTGTACACATCACCGTGTGCCTTTCTGAGCTGCCCGAGACGCTGGAAACAGCTCTTTATTTCATCCACGTTGTTCTTTGCGGCAGAAGCCTGTTCTTTCTCACTGCCGTGTGTTTCGTCCAACAACTAGACCGCGGTTCATTCGTGCTGCCGTTGCAGGGCACCTGGGTCGTTTCTCGTTTGGGGTCATTCGGAACAGAGCTGGCAGAACGTTCCGGTCTACACTCCCCGGTGAACACGGTCTCATTTCCCCCGGGGCACGTGCCCAGGATGGAATCGCCAGGTCACGCGGCACGCCTGTGCTCCCAGCAAGGGGGTATCTGCCGAGCCGCGTTTTCCCGAGTGCCACACTATCTGTGCTCCTGCCAGCCACGTGCGAGGGTTCCCGGTGCCCCGTCCTGCCAGCACTCAGTATCCTCCACCCCGGCCATTCTGGGGGTGCGTGCTGTGTGCTGCCTGTAACTCCCCCGGCCACGCGACGCTGGGCACCTTTCCACGCATGCAGCGGCCACGTGGACCCCCTGGTTTGTGAAGTGCCCGTTTTCACCCTTTGTGAGCGGAACAGGCACAAAGTAGGTGAAGGCTGGTGGATCCGAGGTGAGTCCCCAGAGTCCCCATGTGAGCCCCCAGAAGGCATTGGGGTTCACGAAACCGCGTTTCTCGGGTCAGGTTGCACTGTCTCACGCTTTGGACCCGAAACAGCCGCCGGGGAGGAGCGGCCCGGCTGGTCAGCCCGGGGCACCCTGACTCAGGAGACTTTCCTCCTGAGCAGACAAATCAGGACAGAGTTCGGGGGTGAGCCTCCTGATCCATCCTGAGCCTCTGTCTTCCTGTATCAAGGGGGCACATTGGTGCCGCCTCCCAGAATAGCTTGAGGAAGTGCCAGCCCAGCGCCCCACCTGTAGCACTGCCCCCCCCCCCCCCCCGCCTTCAGCAACAAGATCCCCCCCAGCCCAGCCACCTAGGTCTGCACGTGGTGGTGGAGAGGACACCGGGCCTTCGATGAGCCGAGTTCTGGGAGGGGGTCACCACCTCCCTGCACCCTCCCTCTCTCCTGGGCCACCGCATGAGACCTGAGTGTGCAAAGCCAGGGTCGCTGGGCTAGCCCTGGGGTGTCCCTGGCCTCCCGTGGTCCAGCCTCCGGAGGAGAGGGGGGAATGTGGTCGCTTGCGGGGGGAGGAGGCCGGGAGTGAGCGCCCCCGCCCTGCGCTCCCGAGGACCCGGGTGGGAGCGCACACAGACTCCTCGGGGGAATCGGCCGTTGGCGAGCATGTTGCCGGGGGCCGGGCCGGCTGGTGGAAAACTAAACACACACCAGGTGTTCGACATGTTTTTATCAAAATATTCCGAACAGCTGTCGGGGGTTCCTCTGCGCGAGGCCAGATGCCCAGCCCCCAGAGGGCCCGTCCCTCCGCCAGAGCGAGCCTTTTAGGTGAGCCCCTGCCTGCTGCTCGCTAGCCCAGCCCCGCGGGCTCCTGGGAAGGTCTAGGCCACGCTGCAGGCTGGGGAGGCAGACAGGGACCCCGCTCAGTGACCCCCGGGCAGGCCACCCACCCTCCCTGGGCCTCCGGGTTGCCAGCCGTAAGATGGGGCAGTGGCACCTACCTCCTGGGCTGCTGTGGAAACCAAAGCCGCTAAAGCGTGCCGGGCCGGGGCCCTTGCCGAGTCCCTGGAGGCAGAGGGCTGTCGGTGACCGTCACTATTATGAATAATACTCTGAATAGAGCATCCCATGGGCTTGGAGAAGTGGGCCCCGAGGGCAGGCTCATAGGGGGGGCATAGGCTGGGTCAGCAGCTCCCCAGTGGCCGCCCCTTGTCTGTCTCAAAGGAGTCCAGCGCGGCCCCTTGCCGCCTGTCCCCGGGCACGGCCACACGGGCATCTCTGCAGGTCTGGCACCGCGCTCAACGCCCGCCGAGCAGGGGCATGGTGCTCACGCCTGGCGGCCCGGCTGGGTTCTGTCCACAGTCCCGGGGGAAAAGCTCCCTGGAGCTACTTGGCCCTCAGGACCTTCTCCCAAAGATGGTGCCCGCTCTCCAGACACGGAGCCGCTGTGGGCCTTGCCCCTCTCCTCGGCCGGAGCGGCCCCGCGGGGGTTCTTACCCACCCCAGTCCAACGCACGCTGTCCGTCCATCCACCCGGATGGCGCATCTGCTGTGGGCCGCGCCCTGGGCCGGCTGCATCATCTCACGGACGGTCCACCACAGCCCCCCGGGGGGGGGGGGGGTCTCCTCGGCCCCAGCCCCAGATGGGAGGCTCTGAGTGGTCTGGCCAAGGCCATACGGTGGGCACGGCCAGCCCGGTCCAAACCCGTTGCTCAGACACCCTCTCCCAGGCCCACCGGGCCAGGACGGTGGGAGGGCCACACGCACTTGGCCTGGCGGCCCCCGGCCCTCCCCACGCCCCTGTCCAACCCCTGCCCGAGCGGGAAGCCTGAGGCCCGCACGTGGTTGTGATCAGGGGCCTCCAGGGGCAGCAGGCCTGAAACGCTCTCTGGGAACAGATCGAGGGAAGAAAAGAGAAGCCGCCCGCTGTTTGGACGACCTGTGGGAGCCACGGGGTGTGTGATGGCCGACTGCTCGGGCCTGACAGAGCTACCCGCCTCGGGGTCCTCTCACATGACAATGCCAGGCCCCCATTCCGGAAGATCGCAGCTGGATTCACTGGACCTATGTCCCAGAGAACCTATAGGTGTTCACTCAGGGGTAGGATGGGTCCTAGAGCCCCCTTGAGTCGGGCTTTGCGAGGGAGCCGGGGCGCGAGGGCGTTCTAGGTGGTGGCACGGGCGGTTTGGGGGACGGGACAGGATGAACACCGAAGTCGCGGCGGGGGGGCGGGGGTGGCCGGCAGGGCCAGGGCCAGCTCGTGGGCCACAGTAGGAGGGGTGGATCTGGTCTTGGCGGGGGTGGGGGGGCCGCAGGAGTTAGGGCGCCCTGCCCGACTGCTTGGCCCGATCACCGCTTCCGTGCAGCCCTCCCTCCGCTTGCCTGTGCTTCTGTTCCCAGCACCAGGACTTTGCTCAGGACCCGGCCCTCGGGCGCGGGCACGGGAGCCCACTTTGCCTGCGGCACAGAGAGCTTGCTTCTCGGGGTTTCGTTGGACTGGCCACGTAGGTACAGGGCTGGCCCAGGCTGGGTGTTGATAAACACGATGTGGGCTCAACCCAGCATGTCCCGAGGCCACTGGTCTGTGACTGTGGCCTCACCGTGTATGTGAATCGAGCCAAGGCTGGCGTGGGGGCTCCAGCCAGCATCGGGGGTTCTGGGGCCCTCTCGTCAGGGTGCGGGAATCTCTCAAGATGGCCACCACACCAGCCGGCGGTGATGTGGGGCCACCGCTTGCGTTGAGCGTGTCTCCAGTCTGTTGTCAGCACCATGGGCGGTGAGAGCCGCACAGGAAGCAGCTGGCGCCGTGGGGTGGGTTCTGGTTGATGGGGCGCCACAGGCCGAAACCTACCGTAAACAGGCCCGTTTCCTCCCTGTGGACCGAGTGGCCCCCCGGGGGGGGGGGGTGCCAGGGTCCAGGGTGACATCCCTCCGGGGCTGGGCTCGGGCCCCCACTACCCTCTGCCTGGCTGGACCGCGCCCCTAGTCTGGCCCAGCCCCAGGTGCTGGTGACCACAAGGCCCGGATGAAAGGGTGTCCCGGCGCTCCGTGGCTTTGCTGGGCGTGCCCAGCCGTGGGGGAGGCTGCGTGTGGCTCCGGTGCGAACGTGCCTTTTCTCTCCTTCTCCACCGACACTGTGCTGTCCTCACTGCCGTTGTCGAAGGTGGCAGGCACTTCCCAGCACCCACCTCTGTCCCGGAGCTGAGCCAAAGGCCCCTCCGTCCGGCCGGAGGTCGACCAGCACGCTGGCGATTCCCAGCTGCAGAATCTGTCCTGTGTGCCAAGGGAAGAATCACGACGATGAACCGGGTTTAACTTTTCAAGAAAGCCAGACGCGTGAGGTTTAAGTCCCAGCTCTGCCATTTACCACTTGGCGGCTTCGGGCACGTGCCTTCCTCTCATACGTCTGTGCCGTCACCTCCAGAACGGCGAGTCACAGTGCCCAGCTCACGGGCCCTTGTGCAGGGTACAGGGGAGACTCTCCTCCAAGCCCACCCGCAACAGGTGGGGGCCGGCACACGTCTGTGCCCTCGTTCTTGGGGTGTAGCCTCTGGGCCACTTGCCTGTCCCCCAAGCCGGGCGTGCTTTGCTTGCATCCTGGAGCCTGCCTGCTGGCCGGGGTCGGGGGAGGTCTGGCCTGTGGCGAGTGCTTTCCCTGCCTCAGTTTACCCTCCAGGGCTCAGCGCCCCCGAGGTTGATCCCGCAGGTGCTTCCTTCCGCCGGGAGAGACTCTGGTCCTTCCCGGCTGGAGGACGGGTCAGCCAGGGTAGGGTTCCGGGCTCTGGGGGTGTCCGGTTAGCCCAGCCCCGCCCCTCACCCCCGCTCACCACCATATCCAGATGAGGGGTGGACGGACCACGGGCCACAGGTGCACATGCAGGTGGGCGTGTTTCCCAGCTGGCGGGCGTGGGACCCTACCTGTCTTGACGAGCAGAGGTGGAGGGACGGGGAGACGGCCGGCCTGCGATGCCCGTGCCCCCCGTGCCCCCTCCTCCATCGATGTGAGGCTCCAGGCTCCACCGTCAGTTCCGCGAGGGGCCTGGTCACCCGAGGTTCAAGGGCGTTGGTGGGAGGAAGGCAGCATGAGGCGGCCCAGAGGCCGGGCGGTTCCCTTCTGTCCCTCCCCACCCCCACTCGTTACAGCTCAGCAGGCGGCCAGGTGAGGGGAGACCCACGCGCCCGCCAGGGAAGGGAGCCGTGACGTGCAGCCACGTCCACCCCAGCAGAGGTCCCGGCCAGCAGAAGTGTGTTCCCGTTTCCTCCCCCGGCCTGGGAGCCGTGGGCCTCACGGGGGTCCGGGGCAAGCACTCTCTCCGGCCTGGAGCTTTATGTCGGTGTTTTCTCCCCGTGTGATGTCCAAGCAGGTCAAGAAGCCCCCAGTCTGCGTGAGCTGGTGCGGCGAGGTCTAGGGGCCCGGGGCTGACCCGCGCACAAGCCGGGCCTAGGCAGAGGGGCACAGGCCCGAGGGCTGAGTGAGGACAGGGACGGAAGGCTGGGGCCCCTCGTGAAGGAGGGGCCCCACGGACCTCGGCCACACGCAGGGACCGGCTTCCGGTAGCAGAGGGCCCAGTGTTTTCCTGGAGGTGCCCGTCTGGGCCGGGCCCACCCACCCCACCTCCGGAGCCCAGGTCCCGAGCCAGCCCAGGGGGCAGAGGGATAGAAGCAGCCCATCGGAGATCTGAGGCCAACTGCCCTCCCGCCACCCCACCGCGAGGTCACTGGCCCAGGTCAGGGGGTGGCTGGCTGCCCCAGTGGCTCCCGGCAGGCTGCCATTCTCCTGGCATCCCGGCCAGCAGGTGGCCGGGGGGAGGCATTTGCAGGAGGCCATACTCTGGCCCCCGGGGTCTTGGACCCCGGTGGCTCAGATGGAGACACACCCTGGGCCCTCAGCCCAGCCGTGTCCCCGCTGGCCCCACGGCACCCTCTGTCCTTCCCTCCAGCCTCGTCAGCACAGCCCGAGTTGGCGTCACTCTGATGCCGGTGCCCTGTGCCCTGAATCCACTTGGCTGGCCTGCCCCCAGGGCCCAGCTCTTCCCAAACAATCTGGGACAAGGACACGTGGGCCCCTCCCCCCGTGGTGGCCTCCGGCCTAGGGGGCCTGTGTCGCGCCCTCTGTCACGCCCTGCCCCGGAGCAGAGCAGGGCAGGGAGGCGGGCCTGCCACTGGGCGCCGGCCCTCAGCAAGTCCCCGAGGGGAAGCTGCACCCGGGTCCCCGCAGTGGCTCCCGCGCCGGCCCCTTGTGGGCCCCGGGGAAGCAGGCGGGCACGGAGGTGGGGGGTCTGGCCGCCATTTCTCTCCGGCCGGTACAAAGACTGTCCCTGTAAAGCTGCCCTGGCCAGGGCACAGACCGGCCTTGTTCTCTGCCCCTGTCGTTGCCTCCTTCCCTCTGCTCACAGGGCACGAGGGGGAGGAATAGCTAATGACAGGCGGCGCCCTGCCCGGGTGGGGGCCTTTGTTCATTCACTCGACGGCGGGCACTTCCTGGGTGCCTGCTGTGTGCCAGGCCCGCGTGGGCGACCACCGAGGGCAGGAAGCCGGGCTCCTCCCTCTGGGCGGCCCGGGTCAGCGGAGCACCTACCAGAACGGCATGGGGGTCGCAAGTGCCGAGCGCTCAGAAAGGACAGCGCAGCTGGCCGCGTGGGGTAGAGCTGGAGGTGGGAACGAGGGAGCGGGGTCTTGAAGGGTGAGTAGGAGTTTGCAGCTGGAGCAGATGTGAAGAGCGTTCCTGGCCACAGCGTGGACAGAGGTGCTGGGAGAGCAGGGGATGCCCGAAGGGCAGCCGGCCCCAGAGGCCGGGTGGCTGGGTGCCGGGTGGCACCGGTGACGATGGGTTCATCTGAGGAGCCGGGCTGTGGCCTGGGCGCCACCAGAGTTTACAGGGGCAGAGGTGGGAGCAGAGGAGCAGTTGAGGAAGCTGCCGTGATCGACCCACAGGCTCTGGGCTCAGCCAGAGACACGCGAACGCCACCCAAGGAGCCCGGGAGGGCAGGGAGGGACGCGCTGGCCCTCTGCAGGGCACCACCTGGGAATCTGCCTCTGCTGCTCTCTTCGGGCCGGGACCCGAGGGCCGCGTGCTCCCGCCTCGGGGTGACGTCCCCAAGGACCCATGTTTCCACGCCAGCCTCTGGAGGGCAGTGAGGACGAGGCATGGGGAGAATCCAGACTTCATGTCCCCTTTTCTGGAAGTTTCCCTGACCCCGCAGGTCCCTGTAAGTGCCCTCAGAGCTCTCGCCCTATGAGCCTGGGAGGGCCGAGGGCAGGATGGGAGGGGGCAGCCCAGGTGGTTCTGTCACAAGCCCACTTGATTCTCAGAGCCGCCTTGAGTCACGTGCCCACCATACAGAGGAGGAAGTTGGGGCGCAGAGAGGCAAGAGACAGCTCGTGGTGGGCAGAGCAGGGCACGTTGGGGAGGGGTGCAGGGGGTACAGGGAAAGGGGGCCCCCCTAAGTCACAGAGGGGCGGGGGGGGTGAACAGGGCATACGTGGTCCGCAGCAGGGCCACTGAGGCCGTCCGCTCTGCCCGGGAGACTGGGGTCCGATCCCCCGACCCTGCCCCGACTTTGTGCATCCTCGCTGTCTCCTTTGTGTCTCTGCCCCTTCCCTCCACCCCTCTCTCCCCTCTCTCCGTCACCCTCCCCCATGTCTCTCTGTCCCCCTGCTCGTGACTTTCCTGTTTCTCTTTCCTCCCTCTCTGCCTCAGTTTCTCCATCCTCCTCTTCCTTCCTCTGTGTGTGTGCATCTGTCTGGTTCCTTCTGTCCGTCCCCCCACATCCTGTTCTGTCCTGGCAGGGCCTGCTCCAGGCCAGAGGGGTCTCTCGGCCCCTTTCTCCATCACCCTCTCTGCTCTCTTCCCACTGCCAAGGGGCACATCTTTGGTGGCTTTCCTGGTTCAGCCTTTGCAGTGTGGTGCCTCTGAGGCCCTGCAGGTCACAGGTCACTGGCCAGCACGGAGCAGGGCGCTCTCTTACCCCGTTGGACAGAGCGCAGTTGCCCGGTGGACTTGAGGGCGGGCGGCCCAGAACCGGCCCCCTCCTGGAACCCCGGCTCCCGGGGAGCCACAGCCCACGGCAGCGTCACGCAATTAAGACATAAAAGTCCGTGATTTCCTCTGTGTGTTGGCAAACACCGGCCGGCTGCTAATGCCGTCCTTTCTTTTAACGGATTCTTGAATTTAAATGATACGTAATTAAACCTAATTAGCCACGTATGCCATTCGGCTAGGTGCCGTATGCCGAGCGAGGCTGGTGAGAATCTCATTATAAAGCATCTTCTTTCACGGGCAGATTTCTCGTTCCTTCTCAGGGTCGAGTTCATTTGACTGAACGGGCCCGGGGGCCCGGGGAAGGTGTCTGAGGAGGGCAGCCGGGGCCAGCCACCCAGGGACTTGGATGATGAGCCGGGTGGGGGTTTGCTGGGAGAAGTCTGGTTCCTTTGAGCAGCCCACCCTGGCCTTGCCATCGGGGAGCAAAGCTGGGAGTGCCACGGGGACTGGGGTTGGGAATGTGGAGCAGGGCCCAAGGGTCACCACCTGGACAGGTGCAGTCTGAAGCCGGCCCGGCCTGGCTGTACCCCCCCCCCGGCCCTGGTAACCCCCTCATGGGTGGAACAGGGCCGTGGAGCGGCCCCCGGGCCCCAGGGGTGGCTGAAGGAAGCCCCAAAGGGCACGTCCAGGCCGGTGCGAGACTCGAACCTCGTGCACACAGGCCAAGCAAGAGGGGAGACCAGCGGCGGGGCCTGGCGGCAGGGAGCAGTGATGCCCGCCAGGCGCCTGGCCTCCTGCCGGCCGCTTCCTGCAGGCACATCTGCGAGGCCCCCTGAGCTGCACCCTCACTGGTGCGGGGGCTGCCGGGGCTCCAGGTGGCCGGGACATCCCCCTGCGGTCCTGGTCCCAGCCCGCCTGCCCCTCTCACTCCAATGCCTGTGGCTACCTGGCACCCCCTAGGTCTTCCCTGTGCCCCGTATACTGACGTCTGTCCCCCCACCAGCCCGTGTGCCTAGGACGGGGCCCAAGGCCGGGCTGCCACTCCACCTCCCTGCCAGCACCCACACCGCATCGGGTTCTCACGGGTAATGGCGCCGAACACCCGCACCCGCTCCTGTCGGCTGCCGCGCCCCTGGCAGGGCCCGTGCCTGCACCTGTTACTACCTCAGTTTAGAGACAGGGGCACCAAGGCACAGAGGCGTAAGGTGCTTGCCCACGGTCACACGGCGGACGGAGGGTGGAGCCAGGCTCATCCTCGGGGCGCAGAGGAGGAAACTGAGGCAGGGAGACAGTCGCCAGGGTCGGGTTTATTGCCGCTCAGGTGCTCTGTCTTCCTCTCTCTCTGAGGGCCCTCCCCGCCCACCGTCCGCCCGCCTTGCTGAGCCCTGGGCTCAGAGCTGCTCGGAGAAGAATCCCCTCCCCTACCTGCTCGGGGACCTGAGTGTTGGGGGCAGGTCAGCAGCCTTGGGGTGACCGGGCGCCCCTGCCCGTCAGTCTGTACTGGGGAGGGGCACCGGCACGCCGTGGAGCCGGGCATGGCCAGTAGCACCCACCGGATGCTTCTGGACGGCGGGAGGGCCTGAGTTCTGGCTCTCCGAGGACGGAGAGCCTCCTGCAGGAAGGGCTGTCCACAGAAACCCTGGGCGGTTGGGAGGCGTGAGCGCCATCCTGGGTGGAAAAAAACGGAGAGGCTCCGGGATGGCGGGTGGCCAGAACCAGAGGTCTGCAGGCCTTCTTTGCAGGGGCCCAGGGAGTAGGGGCCGGTCGAGGCTCTGGGAGCCACATGCTGCATATTTTTTAAAAATTTATTTATTTTGAGAGAGAGCGGGCACTCTGTGAGAGAGAGAGGCGAGGGGGAGGGAATGCCAAGCAGGCTCTGCACCGGCTGCACAGAGCCTGATGTGGGGCTCGAACTCACGAACCGTGAGCTCATGACCGGAGCCGAGATCAAGAGTGGGATGCTTAACCTACTGAGCCACCCAGGCACCCCTGGCATATTCTTTTCTGTTTACAGTAGCTGGAGGGCTGCACAAAAGCAGGCTGCAGGCAGGGTTTGGCCCAGGGGCCACAGAGAACAGGTGCGGTGATGGGAAATAGGTGCCTTGTACTTGTCATATGATTTGCATTACACGTGACTTTTTGTTACGTACCCATATGCGTGTATACGAAGAACACTAAAAACGAGCAGGGTGATGGGTTTTGCCCTCCGCACCACCCCTGTAACCACCACCCAGGTAAAGATCTAGAACGTGGCCAGCACCCTCGATCATCCCCCCCCCCAGAAGTAACCATCTTCTGGCGTCTGCCCTGTAGAGACTGGTGGCACCCATTCCTGAACTTGGCAGAAGTGGGTCATCCACTTTGGGTTCCTTGAGCCTGTCGTGCTGCCCGTGGGGCCCAGCCACGCCGCAGCGTAGACAGCAGCGCCTTCTGAGTGGCGCCATCGCGGCGTCGCGGTGTTCCGACGCGCGCACCTCCCGCCGCCTGTCTCTCCGCGGCCCTGTTGCCGGACGTTTGTGCCGTTTCCCCCCTTTTTGCCATCGTGACCGAAGCCGTTAGGAACATTCTGGTCCGTGCCCTTCGGGGAACATGTGTGCACACGTAGGAGTGAAACTGGTGGGTCGCAAGGAGGGGCCAACGCACGGTTCGCTAAGTGGCCAGGCCACATACAACCCTTTGACGGTGACCCGTACCTGTATCGGCACTGACGCGGGGTGACACAGATCTTCAGTCCCCGCATCCGTCGGGTTATGGCCGTGATGGCAAGAATGAAATAATCCCCTGGGATACCTGCCCTGACATGAGAGCTATTCTTGCTCGAGTCGTTGGCCCCAATGGGGGGGGGGGGGGGGGTGGGGGAGGGGGGGGGGGGTGGGGGAGGGGGGGGGGTGGGGGAGGGGGGGGGGTGGGGGAGGGGGGGGGGGGAGGGGGGGTCCCACGCACTCACCCTCTTGTGTTGTCTCCGAGGCTCTCAGTTTGGGGCCTCCGCAGCCCCGGGGGAGCCACCGGGCCGACCCTTTAAAACGAAAAGTAGGTTCCCTTGCTCTAAAAGGACAGCCGTTTCAGGGTAAAAGTGCTTTGCAAAAACCAAACCCTTCAAAAGGGACAGTTTGGCTTTTAGGGTGTCGTCAGAACCCGTGTCAACCACTTCCTTCCAGACCAGGATGGGAGCTTCCGAGGTGGTGACCTGGGGGGATCTGAGGAGCAGGTCCCACAGTGTGGGGTGGCAGAGGGGTGCCCCGCCCCCCCGCTGCCACCGGGCTCGAGCTAGAGCACTGGGGAGGGGGCTTCTGGTGGCCGGGACCTGAGTCTCCGGCTCACAGCCCCAAGGACGAGGTCCCAGCCCCTCCCATGCCGTCCAGACCGTCGGGGTGTCCCTAGGAGCCCGCGGCTAGGCCTCCAGTCCCATCACGGTTCTGCTCCCACGTGCCCACCTGCAGCCCTGCTCCACCTCAGGACTCAGGCCACGGCCCCCCTTCCAGGAGCCCCCCTATGTGGGACCCCCTTGGTGCCGTGGGGGCCCACAGGTGTCTGCGTTTCTGGCGTGGTCACACTTCCCTTGTGCTCAGTGTCCATCCAGACCTCGGGCGCTGTCTAGGGAGGGGACGAAGGCTTTGGAAGGTTCTAGGCCCCAAAATCCCAGGCAGAGAGCTGCTTTGCCAGAAGCCCCCCCCCTTTCGTGGGAGTGACCTCAGAGGACAGTAACCAGATGGCAGGGGGACCCCCCCAGGGTGTGGGCGGGAAGGCGCTCCGAGTGGGTTGAGCTCATGGCCCTACTGTCAAGGGTGTGACTTTTCTGCCGGAAGCAGGGACGGAGCAGGGGTCTGTGGTCACTCTGCTCCAACGGAAGGGGTTTGGAAATAGGAGGGGAAACGTGTGCGCCGGGATTGGGGGGGCGGGGGGGGCACATCTGCTAGCCGGGCGCAGAAGGTTCTGGAGGTTTCCCAAGGGCAGGCCAGGCCTGTACTAGAAGCTGGGAGAAAGAGGGGTCACCGACGGTCTAACCTGTAGCCCTGCTCTCCAGGCCCAGTGACGAGCACCATCCAGAAGTGAAGGCTGATGGGTACGTGGACAACCTGGCAGAGGCCGTGGACCTGCTGTTGCAGTACGCGCACCAGTGATGAGCCTCGTAGGGTCGCCCCGGCCTCGTTCCTCCCCTCCCCCAGTGCCCGGGCCACCCAAGGCCCTGCCCTCTGCCCTTGGCCCCGGATGGGCAGGCGAGAAGGTCCCAGCCAGGCACCTCTGGCTGCCCACTTCCTTCCTCTGTCTCCCTCTGCTTCCCCCCAACCCCCCCGCGGAGAGCTGTTCTTTCCGGGATGTTCTTTCCCCGTAGTGAGGTTGGAGGGTAGGACAGACCTGTCTGGGAGCCAGCTCAGAGGAACCCTCTGGGTATGGGCTGGAGGTGCTCCGGGGACACCCCGAATCCCAGGTCCACAACTCCCTAGCCGCACCTGGTCCTGTAAACGCTCCACCTACGGGGACTGGGACACCTCCCACTGCATCTCTACCAAACGTTCTCTTCTCACGAGTGAGGAGCCTGGAGAAGGCAGGGGCTTCCTGCACGGTCCACACAGCACAGAGCTGAGCCAGCCTCCCTGGGACCACCCAGCGACCCCTGCCCACCTCCCGGCCCCCACCCAGAGTCAGAGTGGCCACTTAGCACCCATCTCCCCCCCCCCGACCCCCCGCCAACTGCGACAGCCCACTGCCTTCCCTACCCTACAAGTCATCTTGGAGCCAGAGGCTGGGGCAGCTCCCAGGGGCACCGAAGACGCCGTCCTACAGAGCAAGACTTGTAACCACTGGGATCAAGGCTGCAGGCACATAGGGTGCTTCTAACTCGACCGACTTGAATGTGTCATGCCCGGTGTCTGCAGGGGCAACTGTGGGTTGAATAAACTGCCCTGACCTACAGCCGACTCCGGCTTTGACTCAGAATTCGACTCCGGGAGAGCCTGGGGGTGGGGAGGGCTGTACAGGGCTGGGCACTGGCCTGGTCCTGCCGTGCACTTGAACCACTGAGCGCCAGAGCCCCAGGGCTCCCGAGACATCTCACGTGCCCCAACCCCGTCCGGGAAACGGGGGCCCTGCGGGGACAGCAGGCCGCCCTCGGCCCCACCGGGGGACCGGGTCGACTGGGGCAAATGTTGGCCCACTGTCACGGGCAGCCCTGTGGACGGTGGTGGTGAGCCACAGGCTTCCAGAATTCGCTCACAGCCTGGGTTTCAGGTTTCGGAATCAATCAGCCCAACAGATAACCTGATTGCTGTGTTTCTCCTCAGATCAATCCAGACCGATTGGAGAATCCAGGATTCCCCTCCGATCGATCCTATCAAGACGGATAGGTCTTGGGAGACGACTTCGCATAAAGGAAGCCCTGGGTCCTCCACAACAGGGTTTCCACGGAGCGCAGGCAGAGGCAGGATAAAAGGCCGGACCCTGAACCCTGAGCCCCCTGGCACGGAGGTCCAGGGCCGGCGGGGGCTGTGCTGTCGTCCCCGGGCAGGCCGGCCACCATTAAATCAGGATTAAGAGGAACCAGTGGCCAGGCCTTTTCATCAAGATGAGAGGCCACTGGCGGGGCTGGTGTCACTGGCGGCCGAGGGAGGAGGGGCGTTTGGCCTATTAGCTGGAAAATATGCAAACTGCCTGTGCCTCGACAGAGTCCCCTAATTACAGCTTGCTAGATCAGCCGGCACCCGGTGGGCTAAGCTCATCAGGGCTTGGGGGCCAACGTCCAGGAGACGGGCTTGCCACGTTCCGGTCAGTTTGCCTCGTGGGTCTTTGGTTTTCCTTTTTTCTTCCTTTTCTTTTTCACAGGCTGTCCTTGTCCACAGGGGTCTGCGGCGGATACGGGAGGCTGGTGTTCTCTGTGCCTGCCGCCCGGGAGTGGGGGCGGGGAAGTGTCTGAGGGACAGCTCTGGGGGCCGCAGACGGCTGCTGGGTCTGGGTGAAAACCGTGGTGCCCCTGGGCTGTGGGTTCAGCGAACCCCACTTTACAGACAAGGAAACGGAGGTGTGGAGAGCAAGGACCCGCCCACAGGCTGACAGTAGTAAGGGCCGAGCTGAGACTCGAACCAAGGTCCGACCCACGTCCATGTCCTCCCTAGTCCCTCCCACAGGCCTTCCGCGGGGGTGGCCTGTGGTGGCCCGCTGGCTGTGACTTCCCAGGTGAGCCCGCACACTGGCGTCCTCCCTCTGGAGACGACACGTTCTCTGGGACTGAGGTGCATTCAGCCCTAACGCCAGGGAGACAATTTCGGAGCCTCGGCTGCCCGATCTGTAAAGGGGTGGCTTCCTTTCCTTAACGGGCACCCCGAGCCCTGCGGGGGACCAGGCCCCTCCAGGACGCCCTGTCACCCAGCTGGGGTGATGGCCCCTGTCCTGCTGCCACTCAGGGTGATGGTCCCTCACCCCCGGGGCCTCCCGGCTGCCCACTGTAGCTCCTCCTTCCCAGCAGGGTTGGGGGACAGTTAAGCCACAGACTGACAAAGCCATCGGCTATGGGGCGGGGCCGGAGCTCAGGGCCGGCAGTGGCCTAAAAACCCTTCGGTCAGGAGCCCACCCCGGAGCTGCTGCCGAGAAATGGACCCCGCAAACCCAAGGAACGCGCCAGGCTGGCCCCCCGTGCCCTTCCGGCCTATCCCCGGAGTGAGGCAGTGGTCTGGGCCCCACCACACTGCCCAGCAGGACGTTCCAGGTTCTGGGGGCGACCAGAACCCCTTCCGGGGGGGGGGAGGGGCAGAGAGGAGGACAGTCTGTGCAGTATCACCTCTTCGGGGGCAAAGGGCTTCACCCACCCCCAGACGTTCCAACACGCGCGTCCACGTGGGACCGGCCCCGGCTGCACCCGGCGCCTGGGAAAACCGGATTCAGACGGGGTTCATCACCTAGCAGGAGGGTTTCTGTCTCACATCGTCTCCAAGTCCAGGGCCGGCTGGATCCGGATGCCCAGAAATTCCCAGGCGACCCTGAGGTGGGGCAAGGGCGGCCCGCCCCCCAAGCTCCCCCAGGAGAGAAAGGAGGCCGCGTGGCAGTGGGAGGGCCAAGGAGGATGTGACCTGAGGCTGGGAACTGGGCCAGGAGTCTGAGGCCTCAGCACGAGGCCTGGGCCTTCCTGTGGGGCCAGCGCTGCCCCTCTCGGGTAGACAGGGGCACAGAGGTGGGGACGCGGGGAGGAACACGCGTGCGCCTCCTGGGGACTCACGGTGCCAGCTCCCGCCTCAGCATGACTATACGGTGGGCTTACCTTTTCTCTCCCTCAGGAGCATCCCGTTTAGATGACATACTGGTCTAAAAAGAAACCCAGAGTCACTCAGGGTCTGACCACAGTGACTGTTGAGGGGTGTTTCCTTTCGGCCGTCCTTCCATGAGAAGAAGGTTTCTGATACGCCCTGGATTGTCCTGCACGTGTGCTTTGGTGCTGGGGAGCTTGGGGCTCTGATTCTCTCCATTGCCTGACATCAGAGGCAGGGGTGAGCTGGCCCGGTGCGAGGGAGGGCACCGTAGAGGGCCCTCAGCCGGACCTGACGGCAGGGCGGAGGAGGGCAGAGTGCCACCCGGCGAGCCCAGCGCCCTGCCACCGGGGGCGGCACAGGGTGAGCAGCGGGGTGGCCATTGCCGGGCAAGCCGGCGTGAGGCGGGGGCCCAGCCAGGGACACATAAGGGGATGCGAGGGGCTGGGGTCTGTCTAGGGCCGCTCTGTGCCCTCCTGGGGGTGGGGGGGACGCACACAAGGCAGGATCCCTGGGCCTTCCCCCTTCCCCCAGCTGCAGCCACAGCAGCCATGCCTCCCCTGTGTCGTAAATTAGGTGTTCTTACACCATTCTGGAACAGGGCCCGTTGCTAAAAAGGAAACACACGAGCCGAGTCCAGAGTGTACCTCACACCCGGAAGGGCACCGTCGGGACCTCGCTGGTGGAGGGTCTAGGCCGAAACTCTGTGCTCAAGTTTTACAGGCTTCTCAAGCCCATCCTCGAGGCTGCACGTGTCCCGAACGTCCCGAGCTTGGTCAGCCAGGGGTCCCCGACGCGGAGGGCGAGGCGCAGGGACCGTGTGCCCCGGAGCCCGCTCTGGCTCAAGCCGCGCGCACGCTGGCCTCTCCCTGGCTGGGGGGGTGCTGCCCTCGGACCGGCCACGGAGGAGGCGCCCCTGCACCACCGCCTGGCCTAGCTGGGAGGCAGCTGAGCCGCGGGGCTGCGGGCCAGGCCTCCCACAGCAGCGTGGCCCGGAGCAAACCACTGGGCTGCTGAGGGCAAAGCCGGCTCGACGACGCAGGCTCCGTGACAGGCAGGTCCCTCTACCAGCCCGGGCTTGGAGGTCGCACACGGGGGGCGTCTCCGCTCTGCCGTCCTAGGGTCCCTGGCTCCCGGCTGCAGGGAGGGGCCGGGCCCCTCTACCTCCAAACACGTGCGCATACACGTCACCCGGGCTGCCTGCACGTTGCCTCTAGGAGGGCTCCCTCGTGCCCGCAGCCGTGACCGTGGCCAGCCCTCCTGCTCCCAGGAGCTTACTCGACCCTTTGCATCGGAGCCTCCCGACAGCTCAGGGATGTCTGCTGTCCCCGTCGTACAGACCCGGCCCCGAGACCCGGAGGAGACAGAAGGGTCCAGGCTCTGCCCCTGCCAATCCGGACCTAACGCTCCCGTGGACCGAGGGGGGACCCACCGAGTTCCCCAGAGCTGACAAACCACACAGCAGGCTCCCAGCGGCTGGGGACTGAACCAGGAAGCTTTATTTACACAGTAAGAGTAACAAGCAGATTCCTGAGAGACTAGAGCGGTGCCTAGTGCAAGACGCTGGCGGCCTGCGTGGGAGGACGGGCGGCCGGGGCGGAGGGCGGCACACAGACGCCTCTGTCCCGGGCAGGGCCCGGCCCGGTGCCACCCGCTCCGGCCGCCACACTTCCTGAAGCTCTGCGGCCCCGACGACGGTCGGTGCGGGGAAGCACGCTACGGCCCCCGAGTCGGCCCGCGAGCCGTCACCGAGCCCCCGGGACATCCCCCCCGCGCGCTGCACACACAATTTATTTGCCAAAGAGACTATGCTAGAAGGTCAACTATCCTACCTAGGCTACGAGATCTCTGCTGTGGTCTGGGTTCTTTTTCTCTTTTATCATTACCGTCTTTTTCTCTTCTTTTCTCTTTAACAATTAGGCAGTGTTTTCTCGGGCTGGAGCCAATGGGAGGGGTTTGACCAACTACGTGGACGTGGCAAGGTGCGGTGTCACGGCCCGTACGGGGAGCACAGCACCCTGGACCGCCCCAGCCTCGGCCCTGGCCGAGCCCCGGTGCCTGGGGCACTGCTCACGCCCAGGCCCGAAGCGGTCATCGGTCAGGGGACAGCCCCGAGGCCACAGAGTGCACGTGACTTGAGCCTCCTGGGCAGACACGGAGGCGCGGCCCACACCGTGGCAGAGCCTCCGGGGCTGTGATTTAAATCCCACGGAAGCTCGCTCAGACATGCCCCCCCCCCACCTGAACACCCCCCACCCCCCCACCCCTGCCCGGGCAGCATCAGCCAGAGCAGGGAAATCGCACACCGCCCCTGCACTAGGAGACCCATTTGAGCATTTGGGTTCGTTTTCTTTTTAATGCGGACTTTTCCTTTATTTAAATTTTCTTCCAGCGTACAAATTCACAAAACTTTCCTGCTACAAAAATTTTGATGAGAAGTAAGGCTTTCTGAGAATGAAGATCTACGTATGATCAGAACAAGCACCCCTGCGGCCTGGATGTTGTGTTTGCCCGCGGGCCCGGGGCCAGGCCCCGGCCTCCGCCGCGAGTAAGGCAAGAGGGTCTGCGGTCATGTAAACGGTGAGGCTTCGGCCCTAACCCCGGCCCGGGCCTGCGAGCAGCCGGCAGCTCCTGTCGGTCGGGCGGCTGTAGAAGATGCTCCTTCTGGAACAGGTGGGGATGCCTCTCCTCTCCTCCCAGCCCTCCCGGAGCCACCACCCTGCTTTTGTCCTTTCGGGCCCCCGAGCGGGCAGGCGGCCAGGCACAGCCCTCCCTCCAGGCTCTGAACTTCCCCCATCTCCCTGCAGGGGCAGGAGGTCGCGGGCACCCACCAGGAGGGGCAGGGCCTGGACAACAGCGGGGAGCCTGTCAGCACACCCGCTGCCCCATGGGGACGGCCACACGCAGAGGGAGCCTCCCGGGCGAGCCTCCCTCCAAGCGCCTCAAGACCGAAGTCCTGGGGTCGGCAGGGTGGGCATACACTTGGCTCCCGGCACGGTGGGGCGGCGCCTCCTGCAGGGGGCCGGCTCTCTCCCAACACGAACTAACTGGCGGGCTTTTCTTTCTCTGGGCAGAGGGGACAGTGGCCATTGTCTCCCCGCCCCCCCCCAACTGCACTGCCGCTGTTGGAGGCTTGGGCTAGGAGCTTCGGTGGGAGTGGGACAGCAGAGAGGGGCCGGTGGAGGCCGGAGGGCCAGATCTTGCCCTGGGCTGCGGTACCTTCTGCCCAAAAGCGCCCTGGCACTGGATCTATGGGTCGACGGGACCAGCCTGGGAGGAGGCGGGAAGGATGGGGCCGTTTCGCAAGCTCACAGCTCCTTTCTCGCCACCAGGCCCGAGAAGGGAGGAGGGGGCCGGCAGGCTCTGAAGGCAGGTCACCCACCCCACGGCGCCGTGACACCCCCACTGCCATGTGCCTCCCCTCCTGAGCCCGAGGAAAGGCGGCTGGGGGTCACCGCTCAGGCCTACCCGGCTCAGCTCTCGGTCCCTCACCGTGGTGTAGACCAGCGGTCGGGGCCCTGCCTCTCCCTTCCACAGGAAGGACGGCTCCCCCCGCGGCCACTCGGTGGGGGTGGGGTGCCAGTGCCACCCCCCCCCCCCCAGGCTTTCCGAGGACACGAGACACCAGCGTGTGCTCTCTAAATTCACAGGCTGCCAGGCTCCTCCGGGTTTGCTCCAAGACGTGGCCTCCGGGACCCACTGGGTGGGCATCAGGGGAGACGGCGTGTGCACCCAGAGCCACCGGCTCCCGGCTCTGGCTCTCCGGGGTCCCCGGGGGACGGGGCTTTGGTGGGGGCCACCGAAGCGTAGCCGGCTCCGGCCCCGGGGCCTGCCCGGCGCCCGCACAACCACCATGCCGTCCACCCTGAGGCCTTTCAACACAACCTTGGAGGGCCACTGAGGGGGGATTTTCCCTACAAGCATCTTAGGGCCGGTTTTTTAAGAAACGCCACCTAGAAACCAGAACCTGAGCGCCAAGCTTCTGATCTAGCGAAGGAGTGAGTCAAGCTGCCCGAAGAAGGCCTTTCGCGAGAACCGTGTGCACTCACGCCGTGGAAGCGAGGCGCTCGCTGTCCACAAGAGACTACGGACGTGCCTTTGTCACACGTCCGCAAACCCAAGAGAACGCGCCGGTTGTCTTTAGCCCTACGGGGAAAGGAGCCACTTGCCACTGGCTGCGGAAGATGCCAGGTTGGCTACGAACCAGACTCCGAGAGAGCAGGGCCCATGTGGGGCGTCTGACGGCCAGGCTGCCCGAGAGCAAAACCTCAGGGGGTCGGGGTTCCCCGGGAGCCGGGAGTCCGCAGGGGTGCGGGGAGCTGGGGACAGCGCTCTGGGCCTGCGGCAGGGCGGGTGGCAGGGGACGCTCCGCGCACTGCTCCCCCCGCTGGCCAGCACGGGCGCTGGCCCCGGAGGTGGCTGGTGTGCCTGATTGAAGCCGGCAGCAGTCCCCACCAGACAGCGACAGTGTGCTTAGAATTCTGCGGAGGGCCTTGCAGGCCCCCAGCCCAGGCCCCCCCACCCCGAGCAGCCAACAGGCATCCTCCACCCCCAAAACGTGCACAGGGCCTGGTGTGTGCACCTGCTCCCGGCTCCTGCCTCCTGAGGACGTTTTCGAGAGGTTTCCCGTTACTGGTGACCTCTCTGCACTCACCTGAATCAGCTAAGCTAATCACGCAGTGGCCATTTCGGCACAGAGAATGGCTGCCGCATGCCAGCCTGCCCAAGCGGCCCCCGGAGTGGCACAGAGCCACGGGGTCAGGCTCTCCACGCCGCGAGAGAGGCAAGGAGGTCTATCTTCTCGGCCAACGTAGCCACCCATATCCACCCGACGCGGACGCCTCGAACGAGCAGCCCGAGCCGTCCCCCAGGCCCCCAGGGTTCCGGCGTGGAGAGCCCCCTCCCGGCACCCCAGGGGCCTCCGTCTCCCACCCTTGGAATTAAGGCCAAACGGTTCCGGTGTTACTACAGAGGGAAGCGTCTCCCGAACCTTCCCAAGTCGGGAGCAGGGATACCTGGGGGAGAAGGCACGGAATAAAACGGAGTGAAAAGAAGCTGTGGGGCCGACCCCCCCAAAATGAACCTGAGCAGGAGGCCGGGAAGGGCCTGACGCCACCGTATGGCCCTGAGCACAAGCCCCGCAACCAGCCCCCCTGGGAGTCGCACGCGCAGAGCGTCCAGCCCTGCGGGAGATGCGCGAGGCGCCCGGTGGGATGGCCGGCGAGGAACGGGGGTGGGGAGGGAAGGGGCCCAGACCAAGAAGCTGCTCTCGGGCTCCGGTGGCCCGGTGGACGCGGCCGCCGTGCTGGGAGGAGCCGGGGCGGTCGGCCGCGCGGCGGGGCCAGGCCCACGGGCGGGACAGCCTCTCCGGAGCCAGAGCGCACGCTCCCCGGGACCCGACGCCCCTGGGGAGCTCCCCGGGTGGGGCTCCCCGCTTCAAGTGCCCGCTGCCCCTCAGTTGTTCTCTATCTGTTCGATGTCCAACTCGCCGTCCAGGGAGCAGGGGCTGTTCCCGGCCACCCCGCGGTCCCGCCAGGCCGTGGCCGGCCCCCAGCCCCTGCCACAGCCCTCACCCGGGGCACAGCCGCCTGACTCCTCGCAGCACTGCTCCTCCTTGTAGGCGAGCTGGTCGTCCAAGGCCGGGGGCAGAGGCTCAGGGACCGGGGTCCCGGCGGGGGTCCTGCCCCCCAGGCTGGAGGCCGAGGCCGAGAGCAAGGCGGTCCAGGACCTGGTGCTGCTGACGTGGAGGGCGAAGGGGCTGTGCGGGCCGCAGTCGTCCATCCCCGCACTCAGGCAGCTGAGGCTGCTGAAGGTCTGACAGTTCTGTGGGGAGACAGACACACAGGTCACTAAGGATCACGTGCCTGTCCCATAACCCAAGGACCGCACGCCCCAGACAGCCAGGCCGCAGCTCCCAGCGCTACCTGGCGATGGGTCCTCCGGGTGGTGGGAGCCCACCAAAGCCTAGACGCCCCCATCACCTGGACAAGGAAGAGGGGCCATCGGCAGGTCGGTACGAACACTCATTAACAGAGACACCGAATCCAGTCATTCGCCCACAAATTAGGAAAGAGTCTGAGCTCGGACCACCCAGTCCTAGGGCAGGCCGAGACCCCTGCGAGGACCACCTTTCTGAAAGGTGGTCTGATAAAAGTGTACCCCATTCCTCAGCAGGCAATTTCGCTTCTGGGATTTCTATCTTCAGAAAACAATTTAGGATGCATGCAAAAATTTACCAAAATGATTTTCCTTGTCACACTGTTGGGTTGAAAAGAAGAGAGTACCTCAAATACCCCACGATAAAACGTTCCGTAAAGCATGTCTCTGCAGACAAGGGGAGGCTAAGGCTCTTCGGCCTTAGAAGGAACACCTCCAGAGTGAATTTCCAGACCGAGTAAGAACCTCGTCAGGCTGCAGGACCACACAGAGGGCTCTACTGCTCAGCCCCCGACTCAACCATGATCGGGAGTGGGAGACGGAGCCAGGAGGGTAGAGCTGAGGTCCCAGCCCGGTGCACATCCCAGCCATCCGGGGACCTGGTTTCCATGGGAGCCTGAGCCCTGCCTGGAGACGTAGATTCTCCAGCGGGGGTTAGGCCCCCGTGCCCTTGACAAGCACTCGATGGCAGATGCCACAGCTCTTCTGGAGGGGAGGCTGGGGGGCCTCAAGCAGACCCTTCAGCCTCCCTGGCCTCACCTGTTAAGAGGCAATGGTCCATACCTGTCCTACAGGGCTCTTGGAAGGGCCCAGAAAGCGTGGCTGCCAAGAGCTCCCTCTGTGTGGGGCCAGCCTGGTGCCTCCCCGAGTGGCAGGTGCAGCTTAAACAGGATCCAAGGTGCTTGGGGACACTTGTTCTCCAGACGGGGCAGGCCCAGCCCCGTGCACAAGTGGGTTAGGCTAACTGCCCGCTTTCACGACAGAGCAAAAATCAGGGCAGAGGGCTGTGATGGATAGAGGTGCCCACAGTCTAGCCCTGGGGACCCCCCCCCCCCCCCCCACAGGACCAGCAGCAATGCGGTCTCTTTTCAGAGGGGACTCGAGAGAAGAGATGTGCTGGAGGGCGGGAGAGAGGGCCCTGCATGCTGCGGGGCACAGGGGAATGAGGGCAGGGTTCTGGAACACCAAGATCACAGGCTGCAGTGTTCGTAGGTCACTCTGAAATAAAGATGACCACCGGCTGTCACGGTGAACAAGCTACTGAAACAGGCTCAGCAAAAGGAAAAGAAAAGCTCTCTCTGGAGGAAGGTGGCTGTGCCTGTCGCGTGCACTCTCATTGTTCCTGAACGCTCCAGAGCAAACCATTCTGATGGGTTTGCTTTTCTTGGAATCTTTTGATTAACTGAGAAAGGTGAAGGCTGGAGTGCTGGGGGTAGGGGAGGCCTCCGGGTAAGAGGGCTAGGATTGAGGAGAGAGGGGCCGGGCCACCGATCAGACCTGTGATGCTGGCCCAGGCCATGGTGGAAACACCCTTCACCCCATCCGCCCCAGTCACGACCCCACCCCAGACTGGCCCCGGGCCTGGGCCGCCGTGGGGTTCAACGAGGCCTCAGTCTGCACAGTGCACATTCCCTATCCCGTCACAGTGCAGGGCTGGAGACACACGCTCCCAGATCACAACACAGCCTGGCTCTTGGTGGGTGGGGGCCCCAAATGCCTGCAACGGGAGGGTCTCTGGGCCCGTGCTGCCTCCCAGCCACTCTCCTGTCCTGTCTGGACCTGAGCCAGGACAAGAGAACTGGGTAGGGGGCATGAGACAGAAGGCAGATGGCCTTGCCCGGACAGGGGTGTCCACCTTCCCCCTCAGCCTGTGTCCCCAGCTGCCCTGGGCAAAGGAGGCACAGGAACACAGGACAGGGCAGGGAGCCCTGGCACCTGGGGAGCCAGACCCAGCGCCCCCACCCCACTGAGCAGTCTGTTTCTTTGTCCTACAGGAGGTGCAGCACATAAGAATCGGGACACCTGGGTGGCTCAGTCGGTTGAGCATCCGACTTCGGCTCAGGTCGTGATCTCACGGTTTGTGGGTTCGAGCCCCGCGTCGGGCTCTGTGCTGACAGCTCAGAGCCTGGAGCCTGTTTCGGATTCTGTGTCTCCTCTCTCTGCCCCCCCCACCCCACTCATGCTCTGTCTCTCTCTCTCTCAAAAATAAGTAAATGTTAAAAAAAAAAAATTAAAAAAAAAAAGTACCCCGTGCACAGCGATGGGACTCCTGTTACAAAATAACAATGTCTGCTCACCCCAGTGTGCGGAACACCTGAACAGGTGGTGCTGTCTCCTGGGAGCTGTAACCTGGAAACGGTGGGAAGCGCTGGCATAAACCTGGACAGGAAACGTTCACCTTCCCAAGCTGCTCGGGCCACCCCGCCTGACCCGGTGGATTAAAGGTGCAGGCGGGGAAGGGTGCAGGGCTCTGCGCCTGACTTTACGGCAAATGTCTCGGGGTGTGTCTGGGCACTAATCATGTTAAACATTAGCCACATCGCCAGCAGGGTGCTGGGGACCCCGGTTTGCTGGGACCTTTCAGCTTTTGCCTCAAGTATTCCCTAGAGAGAGCTGAGGTCAGACAGACTGCGAGAGTCCTGGGCTCTGCCCCGAATCCCAAGGCTTCAGACAAGACGCTCCAACCCATGGACCTCGGCGCACCTGCTCTGTCAAGGGCCGCCAAGGGCACCTGGGTCTACCCTGCTCCAGTGTCTTGAATAACTGGGCCCTTTCTGCTTTGAAACAGGGCAAGAAGCCGCCAGGTTTGATTGGTGAATATCATCCCAAGCAAAGCCCAGGTTGTCACTGAACCCCACCCAATAGTCCCCAAAGGCACCTGCCCCTTGGCTGCAAAGCCAGTGTCACCTTGAAAGCTTTGTTGACTCAAACTCAGCCATCTGAGCCACAGTAAAAGCCAAGACCAGCCCACTGAATGCCACAGCTGGTGGCATGCCCCACCCGCCAAGGAAGAATGTGACTGACACAATGAGGCAGTGTGTGTCCTGCCCAGACTCCCCCCCCCCCCGGGTGAGCCGACCCAATGCCTGCAGACACCCAGGGCGTACGGCTCCCTTGTGCCCACCATGCCCTGGGGGCAGAGTCCCGCCCAGCCTCTCTCCTGGCAGCTCACGCGACAGGACGCTGCACGGGCCTGTTGGAGGCCTGGAGGCCTGTGTGCCCTCAAAAATGTCTGCCCCAAACTCTGTTCTCTTCAGGCCCAGCCCTGGCCCAGGAACTGGCCACCGACTTGGGCACAAGCCTGCTCAGGTCGCAAAGATCAGAAAGAGTGATCAGTGTGGCCTCAGGCCAGTGGCCGGAAACAGTGCTCAGCACCCCAGTGCTAGAGTCTGGGGCGACTTCAGAAAGGAGCCCCTAAATGTCAAGATGTTCCCATCAGACCTGCCAGACCTCAGCTCTAGCCAGCCACATTCCAGCCTGCCCCCGCCCGTCTTCCCAGGGCTTCCCAGCCAGGAACAGTGCCCCCCCCCCCCACCCCCATGCCCTTTCTGAGCAGATACTCACTCCTACACCCTCCTGTGCGGGAGCCCCCCGGCCCAGCTCTGGGGACACAGACAAAGGTCCTCGCCCTCTGCGGTGCACCCCTGGCACAACTCTGCGCGATCCTCACAGACGGAGACCCATCAGACCCCGGGTGGCGGCAGCCTCTCCACGCCCAGGCCCCTACCCCCAACCCATGCTGTGACGAGTCCGGCGAAGGCACAGCCCCTCCAGCTGACAGCATCTCTGGCTGGAGCTCCAAGCTGAAGCCCACATCCCCCCTCGGGGAAACTCCACTAGCTCAACAGACACCTGGCCCCATCTGGCTGCACACGCCGACTTGGGCCCACGAGCTCACTCCCCTCCTCCGGGGCTACTGCTCTGATGCCAGCCTGGAGGGGCACGAGGGAGGCCTCCAGAATCATCCGCTAGCCGAACTGCACCACACGCTTTATCAAGAACAGCCCAGGGCATAAGGCTGGTGGCGGCACAACAGACTTCTCCCGAGAACGGGAGGAGGCTGGAGGTTGCGGACGAGGACGGGGCCCAGGTAGGCTGTCGGAGTGCCGTGTCCCCATTCTCCTGACGGTCCCACCCCGAGGGGGCCAGGTGGGTTTTCTCATTCCTGCCTCCCTGGGCCCCTGAACGTAGAAGGCCTGATGGAGGAGCTCGGACAGAGCTGCTGGACCTGGAAGAACCGGGCCCAAGTCTAGGTCCCCCACTGCTGACCCTCCAGGACAGGAACCCGGGTCCCGCTCAGAGGCTGACCCCAGAGTCCCGACAGTGGAGCTGGCCTCCCGGGCGTTTGCTGAGGAGGAGCAGTTGCCGGGGCCCCTCTCCCCGGACGTTCGGTGTCCTGAGCACAGCGCCCACGGGAAGCCGCCCTGAGCATCGAGCCGGGGCAAACCCGCCTCCCGGAGGCGCACCCCTGCCCAGAGGGGAGGAGGCAGAGCCCCTCTGCTCCTACCGCTGCCCGTGTCCTTCCAGACGGACTTCTGCTTCTCCTCCTGCTAATTCCGCCTTCCTCTTTTGAATCCAATTTTACAGACCTCTTTGTGTGACACATTTTTAGGGCGGCATCTCAAATCCCTCCAGAAAGAGGGGCATAAACAGCTCCAACCAACGAGTCAGGATGATCAGACCCGGTCCCCGTCCTGGCCTGAGTTTCCAGGAGCCCGGCGGCCGTTCTGAAGTTCTGGGCTCAAGGTCTCTGCCTAAGCAGAGGCATTTCCTCCCCCAGAGAGACATTTTCATGGGAACAGAACTCTCTGAGTATCAAGAAAACACCAGGCCACGAGAATGGCGAGCGGCCTAGAAATTTTCTAAGTCTCATTTACGCTGGAAGTTGGCACAGAAACAACCAAGAAGGCAAGACGTGAGGTTTCCTAGGGTGTTTGGGTTTTCGGTCGTCGTCGTTTTTAACTAGGTCACAGAAGAGAAAAAGGTACCAGCATCCGCCGGGCCCAGCTTGAAACCATGTTTGACAAATCTGAATCTTGCGCGTACACGTACAAGAAGCCCCGGGGCCCGAGGAAGCAGGTTGGGTCTGGTGACAGGGACTGGAGATGGCTGAGCACGGGGGCGCGAGCCGGCCCGTGCTGAAGGCGGCCGCACGGGGCCCCGGGAAGTCCAGCCGTTCGCTCCGGACACCTCATTGTCATATGACGCCCCCGCCACGGCCCAGCCCCGCTTCCTGCGGAGGGCGGGCCAGCTGCTCGCCCAGGCCTGTGTCAAGGCCCAGCCCAATTCTGTGAAATGCTTCCCTTTGGACTTCACAAGAGGCAGCCTTTTTGAGCCTGGACTGCTTCTCTACCCACAGGAATCAGGGAAACCCAGATAAGCCTGGGTTGCTGAAGCCTGAAAATAGGAAATAAAGTTGCCCCCAAGGGGAGCCTCTGGGGCCCCGGAGCGCTGCTGACTTGGCCGGCACTGGCTCCTCGGGGCTCTTCCCAGATCACAGGTTCTAGAACCAAACAGCCCAGCAGGCCAGGGAGTATCTGTGGGACAGAAGGATGGCCCTGGGCACTTACTAGGAAGTCCCTGCCTTCCTGTGCCTCGGTTTCCCCAACTCACTTCTGTAGAGGCCGCGAATGTTGACTGAACACCTCTTCGCCGGCCAGGCTCCCATTTACCCACCGAAACTCAGCCTCGCGTTGTCCCTTCTGGAAGCCAGCCGCGAGCCTGTGTGCGCTCCGCCTGGTCCCACACAGCTTGGGCCCTACACCCCACTGCCTGGCTGAGCGGCTGCCTCACGGTAGGTGCTCAGTGCAGCCTGGGGGGACGAGAGGGAGGGACCCAGCTGGTTAGCCTCACCTGGCTTGGCTTGTGTATCTGCGCAGCCCTGAGGTCTCGGGGGTGCTGTGGGCAAGGACAGGACTTGGTGGCCCAGAGCCCTGCGAGCCCGCTGAATGGCGCCCCTCCTCCCCCAGGCCACACTGGCAGACATTGTTTCTGCACCAGGCCCCCAGGGGGCAGATGGCCTGCCCGGACACAGAAGGTGTAGAAGCCCATGCCAAAGAGCCTTCCAGCACTCTGGCAATCGGAAAATAAACATTTTGTTTCTGCGGCACGCATCCCAGCCAGCCACTCAGGACGGGACTTGCGAAGCCACCTCGATCTCGGCTTTTGGCGTGAGAATTCCTTGCCTAACAAAAGTCGAGGGACCTTTCCAAAGCACACAGGGCTCTGGCGGGCGGCCAAGGCTAACGTGCTGCCAGGATGCACATAGTATGTGTGTGTGTGTAGGGGGGGGGGGCCATACAGCTTCTACAGCAGCAAGACTGGGGGCAGAGAAGGCGGGTCCTCAGAGGGCATGGTGGGCACTGGTTTCTGCACAGCTACCTGGAGCTGGGTGCTCTGAGGGCCGTGTCAGGGCACAGGGAGCCAGGACTACAGAGTAGGGGGCCCTCGCAGCTCTAGGTCTCGGTTCCAGAAAAAGAGGATCCTTTCTGCAAAAGTGAGCAACTATCAACCAGTCTACCACGTGCACTTTGCAGACCGGCAGACTGAGGTCCAGACCCAGGATGAGACCCGCCCCAAGCGGCACAGCTAGCTGATGTGCAACCAGACCTCTGACTTCCGGGCTGTGCTCAGGAGAACGTCTGATCCTCAGGTAGGACGGCACTGGACAAGCCCGGGCTGGAATCCCAGCTCCCACGTGCCCTCTGTGGGACCTTGGCCAATCAGTACACTTCTGAGCCTCAGTTTCTCATTTGGACCATGGGGCTAATTAAGAGCCCCAAACAAAGTCACAGCATTGTTTGGAGAATTAACTGCAGTGACAGCACCAAACAGGCCAACGAAGGTGGCTTGGCAAGCTTGAGCTCCTCCCGTCCACACTCTGCCCCCCTCCGCACTGTGCTCAGGGGCACAGGGTGTGCCCCGGGGCACTCTGGAGACACAGCACTGCCCGGCGAAGGGGTCATGGGGCTCGGCTTTTGGAACAAAATCTATAGACTACTGGTGGTCAAATCCAACTGCCCTTTTTACCCAAACCTGCTCACAAGAGCAGACACCGTAGCAACACAAAAGGTAGAATCTCTAGGAATAAAAACCTAAGAACTGGGAAAAATGATCTGAAGAAAACTGTAAAGAAGACAAATGCAGGCCTGCACAGACAGAGAATAACATGGTATGTTGCAGACTTAACCTGAGAAAAAGTAATAAATTTTCCCCAAGTTAATTCCTAGAATATCAATAGCACCTCCCCCGCCATCTGAAAACAAAAATGATTCTCAAGTGTTTACTGGAAAGATAAACAGGAGAGAGCAATCAGGAAAACTGTACGGAACACTGAGGAGAGACTCTCCCTATCAGATGCTAAAACATCTAACAAAGCCTGAACAACTAAGAGTATACGGGCCGTGTGAGGACACACAGAGCTTAGGGGATGTTACGAAACAGACCCAGTGCTCGTAAAGGGGGAATCTCAAAGTAGAGAGGAAAAAGATGGAATTTTCAATGGAAAATTCAGCGAATTTCCAATTTCAATTTTTATGACAATACTTTGTCACCAATGGAGAGCCATTAACAACAACAACAACATAGAGGGCTCCACCTTTATGCCACATACACACACTCCACCCACACTGACCAAAGACTGTGATATAAATCATAGAAACACAGAACTCCTCTAGAATCTTGGGATAAAGGGACCTTTCTAAAACTCAGACTCTAAAGCCATAAAATAATGAATAAATGTGATTAAAGAACTTGTATGTGTCAAAAAAATGCCGGAAGCACTGGCGGGAATGTAATACCGTACAGTCGCTTTGGAAAACAATCTGGCAGTTCCTCAAAGGGCTAGCATGTGACCCAGCAACTCCCCCCCACGTACACACCCAGGAGAGATGAAGACACGTCTACACAAAAATGTGTACACGAGATCTCACAGCAGCATCCTTCCTCCTGCCCCCAAAGCGGAAACAACTCCACTGTCCATCAACCAGCGAATGGATAAGTGAAATGTGGTCTGGCAAGGACAGAATGTTATCTGGCCACGAAAAGGAGAATCACGGACACCTGTTACAACAGAGGTGAACTTGGGAGACATGATGCTGAGTGGAAGCGGCCACGTGACAGACCACGTGCTGCAGGATCCCACCTACGTGAAAAGTCCAGAACAGACAAATCCATACGCAAAGTCATTATAGGTTACCTGGGGCTGGGGGCGGCTGAGGGCACTGGGAAGTGACTGCTAGGGGCCCGGGGCTTCTTTCGGGGGCAATGAAAGGTTTTCAAATGGACTGTGGTGATCCACAGGCACACCGATAGGAACACACAGACTGGGGAAGGTAAGAAAACCACTAAACTAAACCTTTTATTTTGTTTTCAAGATTTTAGGGGCGCCTGGGTGGCGCAGTCGGTTAAGCGGCCGACTTCGGCTCGGGTCACGATCTCGCGGTCCTTGAGTTCGAGCCCCGCGTCGGGCTCTGGGCTGATGGCTCGGAGCCTGGAGCCTGTTTCCGATTCTGTGTCTCCCTCTCTCTCTGCCCCTCCCCCGTTCATGCTCTGTCTCTCTCTGTCCCAAAAATAAATAAACGTTAAAAAAAAAAATTTTAAAGATTTTAATTTTTTTAATGAATTAAGATTTTATTTTTAAGTAAGCTCTGCACCCAACGTGTGACTGTAACTATCAAAAAAGAAAATACAGGGCGCCTGGGTGGCGCAGTCGGTTAAGCGTCCGACTTCAGCCAGGTCACGATCTCGCGGTCCGTGAGTTCGAGCCCCGCGTCAGGCTCTGGGCTGATGGCTCAGAGCCTGGAGCCTGCTTCCGATTCTGTGTCTCCCTCTCTCTCTGCCCCTCCCCCGCTCATGCTGTCTCTCTCTGTCTTAAAAATAAAATAAAATAAAATAAAATAAAATAAAATAAAATAAAATAAAATAAAATAAAATAAAAAAAAAAAAATACATACACGTGCGTGCACACGCGTGCACGTGTGTGTGTGTGTAAGAGGAAGATATATACCAAGTTAGCAATGAAGTAAAAGGATGACCCTCGGGCAAAACCTTATTCAAATGGTCACTGACATTTTCAAAAAAAGAAGACCCCCATTTCCATATTAAGTCATGTTGATATTTCGGGGCGCCTGAGTGGCTCGGTTGGTTGAGTGCCCGACTCTTGATTTCAGCTCAGGTCATGACCTCAGGGTTTGAGGGACTGAGCCCCACATCGGGCTCTGTGCCGACAGCGTGGAGTCTGTCTGGGCTTCTCTCTCTGCCCCTCCCCCTGACCCTCTTCATCTATCTATAAATAATATTTGTAACTAATTATTTATAAATAATATCTATAATATTTGTATGACTTATGAAAAAATAAACTTAAAAACTTTTTTAAATCATTTTGTTGTTTCTTCATCAAAGTTCTTTTTGATTTTCTTTCTTCCCTTATTGGCAGGAGCGAGGCTTATGCATTTTTTAAAACGGCACTTTGCAAAACCGTGTAGCCCTCCCAGCCCTGAGTTCCTGCACTTAATAATCACCAAATTAAATGTGAGGTTCTTACAAGCACAGGATGTGAAAACATCAGGAAGTGCCAACCCCGAACCGGCAAATGGGCCACACATGCGCCAGACGTGTGTGTGTGGGGGGGGGGGGGCGGCCAGCGTGCGGGCCTGCCCGCGTGGCCGGTGGGTGCTTTCACAGAACGCGGTTGGGGGGAAATCCCTGGGAAACATCTCGCCACCGCAGAGGTTCGCGTGGCTCCCCGCCCACCCACCCGGCAGAAGCTGGTGAGGGGCTTCGGGCTCCGTGACAGAATACTGCCAGGCTCTGCGGGCGCCCAAGGTGGGGCCAGGGGCCGCTCTGTGCCCAAACCCCGGCTCTCCCAGAACGAGGCCCCTTGCTCGGATGGTGCGCCAGCCTTGTCCACACGGGCCCGTGTCAGCCATTCGGAGCAGCTGTCCAGCCCTGCCTGACGGTGGCACCATCACGAGGGGCCTTTAGGACACACGCCAAAGACGGACCTCGGGGCCAGTCTTCCACGATCACGGTGGGTGGGTCGGAGCCCCCTGTCTACCTGCCGTCGTATTTCTACATCTGGCAAAGAGATGAGAAGCAGAGATTAAGTTCCAAGTGTCAGACTCAGCCGTACTTCCTTTCAGTTTGGCACATGGGGGGTAGGACCCAACACCAGAATCTAAATCAGGAAGAAAGGTAGGTAAATGCTGCAGGAACACACCTGCCAGATTTATCTGCTTGAACAGGCCTCAGCACGGAGAAGGGCAGAAGTCCAGAAGCCCCTCACAGGCCGCCCCTTTCAGATGACAACGTGCCCCCCACCTTAGGATGAGCCTGGCTCTCCGGTGGGTACACACACCCGTCGTCACTCCTGGGGGCCAGCGTCCTGCGTGGTTACAGACAGTGCTGGCTCTCCTCAGTGCTCGGCACCTGTCGACGTGGTCAGAGTGGGAGGGCAGGCTCGGGGAGCAGGGATGTGCCAGGCCCCCACCACACACGGGGTACCCTGTTCTGTCAAGGTCCTCCGAGAAGAGGCCCCAGAGGACCAGTACAAAACATCCAGCTGCCCTCACCCCTGCAGCGTCAAGGTAGGCTCCCTCCCCACACCCGGAGAGGCTCCTCATTGGCTAGGAAGCTGGCCACGGCAGGTGACATCGGCCCCTGCCCTGCTCTGTGACTTGGTCAAGGACGGGAGTCCGAGGGTGACGGCTCCCCTGGGAAGGTGCTGCAGGCAGGAGAATGGTCCCTGGCGGGGGCATCAGAAGCAAGGTCTCGGCGCCATTTCGGAGGGCCTCGGGCAAACCCTGCTCCCCTCTGGGCCTCCATCTGTCCTCTGTTCTGAGAAGAGGTGGTTCCCAAGGGTCACCCTTGCTGGCTCTGGGCCTCACGGCAGGCTGTAGGAGGTAAGAGATGACGAATACGCTCCAAGGGCAGTGTTATCCAGGATGTGCCTGATGGGGATGTGGGCACCTGGCTTCTGGCCCCAGCCTGCCACACAACGGGCGTGTCCTGGGAAAGTCCTGCCGGCTCCGCGCCCATCTGCACAATGAGAGAGTCGTCCTGCATGAGCCCAGGGTGTCCCCACCCTGCCCTGAGAGGCTGCTGTGCCTCACCAGCTTTGACTCGACTTGAGGCCTGGCACCAAATCCAAATCAGAACTGTTCCTCTGCCCCGTGGTCCCAAACGGCCCCCTTGAGGCCAGACCCTGTTCCAACCTCCGGACGTAGCGGGCCCCACGAATGTCTCGAGGGTCTCTCAGCTCAACGTGGCTCAAACCTGACCCAGCGTTTTCCTCCTTGAGGCTTCACGAAGAGCAAACGTCTCACTCCAGGGCCACAGGCCTGGTTGGCTGCTCAGAGCGGCCCCAGCAGCTCTGCTCATTCTGGCCTCGCCCGCGGCCTCCCTGCCCACTCAGCTCCTCCAGGGGGTGCCCTCCCCCAGCCAGGACCACCCCTTTCCCAAACCTCTTTCTCCGTAGCCCAACTACAACGCCATCCCCTGCCCCCACATCCATGGGTGGGCTGGCGGGCTCTGGAGGGCTCAGCCAGGGAACGGGTCTGCTCACCGCACCCCTGAGGTCTAGAGGAATGGGGTCGGGTACTGAGTAACAGGTTGAAATGGGACCCGTCTGGGGCAGAACCCCCCCCCCCCCCCCCACCTCCGCTACCAGGACGGTGCCTCCTCGAGCCCCTTAGGCAACTTCAGTTTCTCTTTCCCCCTCTGTAAAATGGTGAAATAAAACCACTCTCGTGGGGGCTCTGGCGGCGACGAGATGAGACCACACACAGGGCCCGACTCAGCGGGATTTCAACACCGCTTTATGGCGCCCAGCTGCGCCAAGATGGAGGCAGAGAGGCCTGAGCAGCAGCAGGAGAGCCGTTCAGCCATCCGTGTCTCACCGCGAGGGCAGAATTCCAGGCATGCTGGGGAAAGGTGCGGGCCCGCACTGGCCACCAGAGCCCCGTGGGGGCGAGGAGTGGCAGCGGCCCGGCCGGGCCATGCCCCAGCTTGCCCGAGCAGGGCAGGTGGCCATGGACAGGCTTGCCGGCACCGGGCGTGGCAGGACATTCCTGGGCACATTCCGCTTCTCTGGGCAGGGCCAAGGTGAGTGGCAGTGACAGGGTGCATGGGGTCCCAGTGCCCCTAAGCCCCGGGGGCCCCATCAGAGGACCGCCTCACCTGAGGGCTTCAGTTCCCCTGGAGGCAGGCGAGACACTTGCTTAGCCATGGGGTGGGGCGGGGGGACTCGCCCTGGGCTCTTGCCCACCAGGCACCCTTCCTGGGATGACCCACCTTCTCGTCCATCTCCCCAACCAGATCCAATGCTGTGGCAAGGCGCGGACCTCAGGGCGTCTGGATCAGCAGCCGTGGCTCAGAGTCCCAGCTCTGCCCAGTGCAGCCACAGGGAGGAACGATGGGGGGCAACCGGACAACCATGGACAAGGAGTGCCCCGATCTGGGAGGCTGGGCTGTGCTCACTTGACTTCCAAACACTCGTGGCCCCCAGCCCAAGGCACTCCTCAGTCCCTGCTACCCAGGAGCACCCGGGCAGGGAACCCCTAGTGCAGGGGCTCCTGGGCTCCACGGACAGGGCAGCATGGCAGGGGGTTCAGTGCTCTCCACCAGGACCGGCAGGAAACCCAGGTTCTGGGCCAGGAGCAGGCAGCCAGGAGACGTTTCTATAAGGGGCCCTGGAGGTGCCAGGAGGTCCACAAGGGGCTGTGAAAGAGCCCTATCTTCAGTAGAATAGGTGTAGCCCTGAACACGCGACCGAACAGATAGGGGTGTCTGTGCTCTCTAGCTTGGCAACCCTGGACGGATCCTTTCCACTCCCGTGATGGGAATCGCGACACTGACCTCGGGTGGAAGGGAGTGTGTGGCTGGATGGCCCGGCTCGAGGCATCAGCCTGCTGACAGAGTGTGGCTCCCACTTGGAGGCCTGACCGCGGGCTCCGGAAGGGTTGGCCAGGGCGGGTCTCTGTTTCTTTGACTTTCCCAGGGACACACCTCAACATAACTGTTAATTTCCTGATAGGCTTATTTTTTCCCTTTCTATTTTTTCTCCTTTGTTCGCTGCTGTTTAAATTGTTTGGCAGGATATGCGAACATAGCACCGCCACTCGAGAGGCACCTAGAAGGCCCCAGAAGCCCTCACGGTCCGAGTTAATATACCTGAGACGGATGCGCAGGACCAGCACCGGGGGAACCTCCAGGCTCCACCACATGAGCCTCCGATGGCTCACGGCAAGAGACAGGCTCTGTCAGCACCCACGCACATGCAGACAGCTGAAGGTTGACTCGGCCAACTCCCAGAGGGCAGTGGTGGGGCCAGGCTCGACCCCGGCTCTGTCTGTTCGAAGCCTGTGCCCTTACCCATCAACACTGCCGAAATTCAGAACGGAAACCCAACCTAATTTCCACCACCAAGCCACCAGCGCAATCCTCACCTGCTACTTGGTAAAAAATCCCAAGAGCCAAAGGCTCTGGGGACAACGAAGGCTCCGAGATGGCCCCCAAGACGGCCCCCGAGGAATGTGCGAGGCTTGTAGCAGCCCTAAATCACACTTAAATCCAGACATTTCTTCACGTATAGAAAACTGACTCACAGGGTCGAGCTACTGTAAATTCCACCCGTCATCCCCTGGAATCTTGTCTCGTTTGGGAACAAAGTCGGCATTTCTGGGGGTTCGTTCTCGTGTCCTAGCAGCTGTGGGGCCTCTGATGACAGCAGAGCTAACGTTTACTGGGCGCTCACAGCGAGCTTCACAGGGACCATCCCGCTGAACGCTCACGACAAGCCCAGGAAGGGGCAGTACGGCACCATCAGCAGACGGTCAGGAACGTGCCAAGGCCACATGGGGGGAAAGCGGGGACGATCTGAACCCCAGCAGTCTGTCTGCGGGACCAAGTGTCACAGTGTAGGAAGGAGAGAAAGAGGGAGAGGACGGGGCCCCTCTGATCTGGGACACCAGCAAGGCAACAGCCAGGCAAGAGGCCAGGTGGGAGGGTGTGCTCAGGCTGACCCCACGCAGGGCCAGGCCCCTGGCCAGATAGAAGGAAGGGGCAAAGGCTGTGAGTATATGACTTTCCCCTGGAGCCACCCCTAGGTGATGAATGATGTGTCAGGGGGAAAAGGCTAAAAGGACGGAGGAGGAGGCAAACCAACAAGACAAAACAAAGGAACCCAGCAGGGTGGCATTTACAACACCCTCGATGTGCAGAGAATCCCAGGCATCTTCCTGAGGGTCCCAGGTTGGCCCCTGCTCCTTCTTCCTGTTGGACGTAAATGTATGCATACGCACGTGCGCATGCACATTTCTCTCGCCCTCTCGCTCTCTCACACACACACACACACACACACACAGCTCTGCCATCTTGTAATTGCTTCAAGATGCTGTAATTCCTACAGTGGCTGATGACACGGTCAATTTGACTCTGACCCCCTCAGTGGTTCTCCTGGTCCAGAAGGGTAAGGCGAGCTGTAGTGGGGCCAAAGGAGGTGCCCGCCACCAGGAGACCAGCTTCCAGGCCTGCAGCCTCAGCCTCTGGCCTCAGACCATCGCTGGCTGGGCCCGAGTCAGGAAATGAGCCCACTTCTCTCTTGCAAAAATAAAAATGTATGACAGTTTGGAAAAAGCACAGAACCCATGGGGAAGTCCCTCATTTCCCATCTGCAAGCGGCTACCACAAAAAGGAGCCGCCAGGCACCGTGTGTCGTTGGCAGAGGCCTGGGTTCCCTTGGAACGGGGAGCCAGAGCCACAGCGGCCTCGAGGGATAAGGCTCTCAAACCCCTGTGGGAGCTGCCGCCATAGCCTTAGAAAACAAGCAGACCGAGAGGCCGGCCCACCCCCAAGAGAGGTCCCTGCCCCTTGGCCCCTCCTCTACCCTCTGTCTTCCAAGCAGAGAGGCGGGCCTTCAGACACTGAGAGCTTCGGACACTCGTGCTCCCTTGAAACGGGTGTCTACTAAGTGCAGGCAAGAATCTCGGTGCCCGTGGCCTCGCCCATCCCTCCGGGACCCCTAGGAGGCAAAGGTCAGTCTCCTACTTTACAGATGAGGCAGCTGAGGCCTACAGCGGCTGAGGAGCCTGTGAGGTCACCCAGCGAGAGCAGCCCTTCTCCATCTGAGCAAAATGGCATGTGCACATATCACCCTGCAGACCTCGAGGGAGAATGAGTCACGGGGGCCCTAACCGGCAGGTCACTGCAGCTGCATGCAGCCAGTCGTGGGGCTGCAGCACTTGGGACACACAGCCCTTGGCTAGTTTTTCCCTCTCCAGGATGCTGGCTGTGTCGAGGCTTATCAGCAATCTGCCCAGCAAGCAGGTCAGGGATCTTAACGAGGCTGGGGCCCCAGACGAGAGGGGGTGAAAGCCAGAGCCACGCACATGGACAGACCCGTAGCGACAGGCCTCTCTGTCACACCACAAGCTCTCCTGGAGCAAAGCAGGAGAGGCCGGCTTCAAGGTCGAGGCAGAGGGGCCAGAGTGATTCTGCTGTGACAGACGGGCCTGGCAGAGCCCAGACAGCCCCAGATGCCACTTCTCAAGCCTGGCACCTCCCCTGCCTAGGAGGATTGGCCTGGGGCGGGCTGGGGGGAAGGGTGAGCCCTGCCCTGGCGGCCCTGACAGACAGACGGTGCTCAGGCTGGCTTGCAGGCATCCCGCTCGGCCACAACAGCAGCCAGGCTGACGTCCTGGCAGCAATGTCCCCGAGTGAACAAGGAGCCTGAGACCCCGTGGGTCAGTACCCGACACAGACACACATACACGCACAGTTTATGTTCGCAGAAATGCCATGACTGACTCCTGAGACAAAGGGGGGCCTTCTCTCTCTTCTGCACTTAAAACTGGTTCTCATTGCAAAATCAGGTATAAACCAAGAGGTTTCAGCCAATCCTTCCGGCAGGGCGGGGGCGAGTCCAGGATAAACCCCTTTAAATGGCAGCATAAAGCTCTCGGGCGGTCGGGCCGAACTGCCTTTCTGCTTCCCGCTTTCTCTCGTGCTCCCTCCCTCTTTAATCTCGCCATTGTCCCCGGCAAGAGAGACCTCATAGTGTTTCCATGAAAGCAAGAAAAATGGACGTTCCTGAAGGTATTGTGGGACCTGCCCAGGCGGAATGGCTCACATGCCTTTTTTCTCACTATTAGCTTGAGATGATCTTAAGAGAAAGAAAAAGAGAAAGGCAGAGAGACCCACACACAAAACACAAACAAAAAAGTCCCGTCCTCGGTGGCTGGTGAGAACTAAAGCCGTGCTCTGTCTCTCGAGAGGAACGTCAATTGCCGGAGCGCCCAGGTTAGCGGAGACGCACAGAATCAAGCGTCCCACTCACCCGGCTGAAAACAAGAAAGCAACCTCCCGATTGATTGGGGGAAAAAAATTAATTGCGGCTTTAGAAAAATCTTTTCTCTCCGGCAGGGCCCGGGGCCCATTGAAGGCCAGGCTGCTCGGCGGGGCTCTCAGCGGTTATCACCATTCACCACGCGCAGGTGGCTGATAAATTTCCCAGGGTTCAACGGCACGGAGACCGCGCCGGGCCTTTCAGCGGGGGCTGCCGGGATCTATACAGGGCCACTTAAATCAGTCTGAGGCCGTGAAAGGCTCCGCCGCTCGCAGCCTGGGCCCGGCCGCCCCAAACAGAGCCCCGGGAGGGCCGGCAGGCGGGCGCAGGGCCGGGAGGACAGTGCCAATTAAAAACCCCAGCCTGGGGGTCTTTCTCTTCCTCATTTTCATTCCTACAGCTACATTGTGTCCACTGGCAGCCGATTCCAAAAGCGAGGCGCGGCCGCATTCACCTCCAGGGGCTTTGGAGCCCGCCGTCCCCAAACCAGGCTAATTAAAAGTGTGATCCCTCCCAGGGCGCTCCTGGGGAGGGGCCCAGACCGAAGGTTCAGGCGCAGCTGTGAATGCTGGGCTCTTCCGGGGGCGACTGGCAGGCGAGGAGCAGGGGCCTCTAGAAGGAGTAGGGCCCGCCTGGGCATCAGCCGCTGGGGTCTGTGGAACACGTTCGAGCCTGGGTGGGAGTGGGCCCTGATCCAGGGCTGACACGCCTCGGGGGCGAATCCACCACCCCCCGCCGGCCCCCGAGACGCCCAGAGGACAGCAGGCCAGCAAGCTGCAAGCCAGCAAGCGACTGTTGAGACAGTCATGGTTGGCAAGAAGGAAGGACCCAGGCCTGGCCACATTCTAGCTGTTTCCCCAATGCCCAGCCACTCTGGCCCTCTGGGCCTGTTTCAACTGGAAAGCGGCAATGAGGACGCTACCTTGCGGAATGGCCGGGCCAGCACGTGTGGGGCACACACGGCCTCGTCCCGTGACGGCCAACGCCATGACCGCTGAGCACCGCACGGCCCAGCGGCCACCACGCTCAGAAGCTCTGCTAGCAAACCAAAGAGCTTGGGCTCGACCAGGGCCAATCACACCCCCCAGAAACGGACGAGGGGCTCTTGCTGCCCCGCCGCCTCCCTTCCTGGTGCCCTTTAGAATTCCAGGACAGCGCCTAGCCCGGCAATGGATGAAGATGTGGGGGGCGACTCTGTTTTTCAGCAAAATGCACGTTAATTCCAGCTGACCTGCACGGCATCGGCAGCTCTGCTCCAAATTACCGGGGTATCTGAGCAGCATGAGGTCCTCCCCCAGGCACGTCTCAGAAGCGCACTGCTCAAGACCTTCTGCCACAGGAGGAAGCCAGAGGACACTTCCCTGGGTTGCTCGCAAAGGCTGGGGATGTCTGTTTCCGAGATGGCGCCTGGAGGGGGCCTCTAGGGAGAGGAGCAAAGCCTGAAAGCTTGACCAGGGAAGGCAGGCGGGTCCTGGGGGTGGCGGTGGCAATGCAAATGGGGAAGGGACGCAGAGGCGGATAGCCAGAGCCTCCTCTGGTCGGGAGACTGGGAGACAGAAGGGATGGGGTCTCGGGTCTCTTGACTATGGGCCCAGCACTGCTGGAGCACCTGTCCCCGAGTGGGAATCTGAGGGGGCCTGCGTTCTCCCCCGAATAAGATGAAATGCAGGGGAGAAACCAGACCCTCGAGGCGAAGACCCCAGCAGTGGCCACCTCTCTCGGGGGTGGCAGCAGCAGAGCCGTGACCAAGCTCAGGCTCGATGGGGGAGTCCGAGGGTGCCCTGGTGGCCCCTCAAGGAGCTGGATGGGCCGTCAGCATAGGAAGGGGCAGCCAGGGCCCGCCCAGAGGCTTTGCCATCACGGTGCTCTCTGAGCAGAGCCGGCCCCTGCCCCCTCCTCCTCGTCCTCAAAAGAAGGCCTGGGACCATGGGTCCGGCCTCGCTTTTCTAAGCTTTTACGCTGAAAACAGAGTCCTAACAAAAACAACACTGGTCCTAACGGAGCACTTTCTGGGGCCCCGCTGAGAGGCGCAGTCTCGGCCCCTGAAACAGGCTCTGGGGACGGGCCCGGTTGGTGGCGGCACCCTCCCTCCTCCGGTCTCCCAGGAGAGGCCCGCTCTCACGGCAGACAGGTGACGGCAAATCGAGTAGGGCTGGTGCCAAGCAGTTGCTAAGATGGCCCCAAGAATCCTGAAGTCCTGATTAATGAGCAAGATGGCTCTCTGCCGTGGCAGTGGGACTCCGGCGCCTTTTCTCATGAAAAGCCGTGGTGCACACGGCCGGCAGCGGTCTGGCAAACGCCTGCTGGCCTGCTCCCCCTGGAGAGGGTCGGGGCCACCCCAGCATCGCCTGGGAAGCCATCAGACAGCGTCCCCATCCTTCCCAGCTCTGGGGACATGAACTCAGATGTGGAGAGAACAGAAAACGTCGGGCTGGCAAAGCCAACACACCCATCGGAGGGGCAGCAGGCCCTGTACTGCCCGTGTCCGCAGGTAACGGGACGCCCCACCGCCCAGCTCCACCCACCCTGCATGGCACTCGAGCCGAGCGGGCACGGAGAAGGCACCTGTCCTTTGCCATTGCCCGGTTCAGAAGGATCAGGTTTCTTGTCTGAGGCCAAACACGTAACAGAGCCCCAGAGTCAGCGGCCACCAGGGAGGCCAAGGTCTTTCACTCCACCTGTGGTTCTCCATCGCACAATGTCACTGCAGGGACTGTCGTGACGTGGGGAGGCGCAGGGGCCGTGGGTATCTGGTGGGGAGAGGCATGGATGCCACGACATGGGACAGTGGGACAGCCCCTCCCCCTCCAACAAAGAGTCATCGAGCCGGAGACGCCAACGGTGCCGAGGCTAAGAAACTCTGGTCTTAAGATGGCAGCATTCCGTCTCCCCCAGTCCCCCCACCCAGGTCCCCGATCTGCACCTGCAGCTTGCTTGCTCGCAGGCATTTGCTGGGTGCAGTAAGAATGCTCCCCCTGCAGCTTTGATGCAGACTGTTTGCTCCGGACCCTGGGTGGGCTCAAACACCTTCCCTGAGCCTGTTGTTTTGTTTTTTTTTAATGTTTATTTATTTATTTTGAGAGAGCGAGAGAGAACACGTGGGGGAGGGGCAGAGAGAGGCGAGAGAGAGAATCCCAAGCAGGCTGCAGTGCCGGCTGGGAGAGGGAGGAGAAACGTGCCCACTGTCAAGGTTCCACCTGCCATTTCCTCCCTCGGTCCTTTCGCTCCCAGCTCTGGGCCTTTGGGATGTTAAGCCATGGGCTGCAGACACAAGATCAGACTCTCAGTGGACGTGACTCAGTGTCCCTGCCCTCCCGGCACAAGCGGCAAAGGTCACTCTCTGAGGCTCTTCCCCCACCCCCCCTTCCGTGAGCCCTGCCTTCCCTTGTTAGACTGCAATACGGGGATTGTTACTTTAGGGGAGGCTAGAAGCAGGCATGACACATGCCCAGGAGTTCTGGGAGAGCTGCTGACACCCCTCTCCCCCTGCAGAAGTGCCTATGGCAAGCCGAGGCAGTCTGAACGCATGGCCACTGTTCCCTCCAGGTCTAAAGTGAGGTTCCATCCCTCCGAGGTGTCCAGGGATCGCCACGGCGGGGTGACGTAGTCAACCTCCCGGCAGGGCCGTCGCCTGGCACGAAGCCCTAGCCGGGGACCCCGAGCAGGGGACGCGTGGCCACCTCTGAGGAGTTCACAGTCTGAGAAGGGATGAGGTCAGCAAGGGGTGCTCCGAGTGAGGTTATCAGGGCCAGTGTTTTCTGACCGCTTGGACTGTACTGAAATATCATCTCATTTAATTTCCACCACTCTCCTGAGAGCCTCTACTTTATTAGCAGTCCCATCTCATAGACCGGGGATTTGAGCCTTGGGAACTTGAGTGAACGGCTGGCAGAAAGCCATGGAAGCCTCCCCACATCCAAGGAGACACCCAAGCCCCCCGCCCTCAGCTCTCTCCCCTGCTCCTAAGCCCCACACGGTGACAATCAGATGCTTCGGGGCCTCAGACTGGATAATGATTTGTGTATTGTGAGGCCCCAAATGAACTGTAGGCATCGTTCAGACGGTCAGGCAAGAGCAGGAAGGGAAGGCAGCCTGCTGAGGACCCACTATGGGCTGGATCCTTCAGAGCAGCGTGATTAAGTCTGCACAACGGCCGTCGGGGGAGAGGAGAAATGAATGTCACCAACACACTGATGTGGAAGCCGAGAGTACATGCCCAATGTCACAGCTAGGGCGCAGCAGAGCGTGAGGAAGTCCTGTGCTCTTTCTGCCTCACCTGTGGTGGGACCCAGATCTCCTCTGGGGTCGCCCCCGCTAGCACCTGGCTGGAGGTGTTGAGGGCGGACCCAAGACGAGCCGAGGAAACATCTCTGGCTCCACGAGGCCCACAGAGGAGGACCTTCAGGACTCACGTGACGGCACGGGACTGGGGTCGTGCTTCCCGGCCGCGCCCAGGACAGCAGGAGGGGCACGGGGTGCACGTTGGTGGCTGCGTGGAGCTAAGGTGGCAGGGCCACCAGGGTGGGGCGAGGGATGGGAAAGGAAGTGGGTGTGGGCGAGGAGGGCGTCAACAGGAAATGCGCGCAGAACGTGCCCGTGAAGCAGGTCGAGGCCGAGCTGCCCCCACCCCCAGACTTCTGCTTTCTCAGTTCTCCCTCGGATGTTGCAAGTCGGCTTGTTTCTGCAGGGCAAAATGGCACGCTCTTCCCCCTTGAGAAAGCCCTCTTTCAGGGAGCGCTGGGGATGCCCAAGCTTCTGGGAGGAAACGGAGATCCTAAGGTGCCCCAGCTCTGAGAACATCTGTGGGAAACCCCAAGTGTGCAACCACAGGCCAGGGCACAGCAAAGGGCCAAGCCTGGGGCGGGAAGCCTCCAAAAAGGAGAGAAAGGGTGCACGGGCAGTGGCTGCCTCCACACCAGTGAGCCCAGCACCCACGAGCCCCGTGTCCGTGCAGGGAAAAGCCCGGCGAGGTGCAGGGGTACAGGGATGAGCTCCTGCCTGCCGCGTCCCCACCTGCCTCGACACCACCTCTCCTTCCGCCTCGGGGCCTCCACCTCCCCTCTGGCCAGCTCAGCTCAGAGGACTGCCAGGAGACCTCAAGAACAGTGTCGTGAGGCTTCAGAAGGGAGAACCCCCTACCACAGTAGCGTCAGAGCCCTGGAGACTGTGCTCCCACCAACCGCCCCCGAGAGGCGCTCTTATCTTCACCGTGCAGATGGGCACATGGGCTGGCGGAGACCGAGTAACTTGCCCGAGGCCCCGTAGCTGAAGGTCGCACCGCGGGAACCTGGACGCAGCCCCCTGCCCCTCCTGCTCGGGGCTCCTCCTCCCACGGAGAGGCTCTGCTGGGATCAGTGATGGCGCAAAGCCGCCCGGGGAAGACGAAGCACCAGCCCAGCCCAGGGCAGTGCCACCGGAGAGACCAGTGGAAAGGGCTCGCCACACCAAGAGAGGCGCTTGGAGGCTCAGGGCAAGGACCCAGAGGACAGCCGCATCCCACCAGCTCGCAGGAACAGCTGCGGGCCCGCGGGGCAGGGTGTCCAGGTGGGAAAGGCAGGCCACAACGGCGACGGAAGACCGGAGACAGGTCGCCGTCCCGTCATCAGCTGCATCACTACGTGACCCTGGGCAGAGGGTCACTTTCCCCAGATGCACACTGACAGGACAGGATTAAGGTCCCTTAGAGCTCTGAGACTTCCAGCTTCCAGCTAGAACCTTCTGTACCTCACTCCCCCTCAAAACTGGGAGCATGGAAACCATCCTCGATTACTGAAGTTTTCACCTGGTCTTCCCAGGGGACGATACCGTTGTCTCAGGAGACACCAGCACACCGACGTTGGTGGAGGCCCCCGTGTTGTTCTGGGACTAACGTGTCAACCTCCGACCAGCCTCCCGGCCGACCGGGATTGCGGGGGGAGGGTGGAGAGGGTGCCGCCTGGCATGCTGGCCCAGGCATCAGAGGCCGTCCACGCGAGCCAGCCGCTGCTTCTCCCAACATATTTCTCCTCCACCGCGTACCACAGGGTATTGCAACCTCCCAACAACTGCACAGGTCTGAACAATGCCGGTTCTGACAAACCTCCAGATGAGCCCGAGTCCGCATTCGCTTCACCGTATGAAGGATACGTGCCACGAACGGTATCCAACCGGAAGACGGCAAAATTCACGACCCGACAGCTGCCCTCCCCGTAACTCGGTCTGATGGCACCAGGGTCCCCCTGGCATGCACTGGGAAGGGTCGCTTCATTCTCTCTCTTCCCCCACCGGCTCCCGAAGCACTAATATCCACCGGACGCACGTTTGTCCTGGGAACCACGCCACCCCATCCGCCAGTGCTCACGGCACCTCTACAAGGCAAGTGCTGTCAACCCTGTTTTTCAGAGCAAAACAGGCTGAGGCCCAGAGAAGTCGCTTGCCCAGGATCCTTCAGCGAGTGAACAGAGGCGGGAGCCACCCCCCGGGGCCTGCTCGCCCCCAGGCGAGCTCCTGTCCCACGGTGCACTCAGACCTCTAGTTACCTACCGAGACATTTACAGCAATAAGAGCTAAAGTCATAAAAAGATGACTTTGTGACATATACAGACAACATGATTATCTACGAGACAACTTTTCTCCCTAATGGAAGCCGGAATATTTTATTCTTAGTATTCATAATTGAGTAGAGGGTAATTTTAAGATCCTGTAGGCTCCGCTTCTACTCTGAGCACTAAGGAGACAGCGGCTAACGCTGGGACCTCTTCCGAGAAGGAAAACTCGCTACCAGTCGGAAGAGGCCAACGGAAAAGCCCTCTTATGGGGCCAGAAGCCCGGGTCACTGAGTACCTGTGAGGTGACCGCTATCTTCCACTGTGATTCAGAGAGTCGGGCACGAGGCCAAGTCTCCAAGGGGTTCTGGTTGCACGCTCTGCAGTAGAGGATGGCGAATGATGGTGATCACGGTAGCGGTAATGGCGATGGCGACGAGGAAGGTGGTGACGATGGCGAAGGTGACGGTGGTCGGGACTGTGACGACAGCAGCTACCCTCTGCTGAGCACCCGCGGTGTGGCCAGGGGTGACTGGTGCTTTACGCCCTTTGGCTTATGTGATCATCAGACCAACTCTCTGACGTAAGTTATTATTGTCTCCATTTTCCAAACGAGAAAACTGAGGCTCGGAGTGGTTATTACCTGGTTAGAGAGTGAGGAGGCTGAGACTCAAACCCTGGCTGACTGGACTCTGAGGTGCTGCTCCTCCTCTACCTCATGCTCCCCATGACCCACCACAGATGGGCGACAACTCCCGCTGAGGGTCGATCTCCCGTCTCTGCTTCCCCAGTACAAATGTATCAAGCCAACCTCCCGTGGCCATCGGCCTTTGTTTTAAGAGGTGCAGACTCATCTGAAAGGAAAGGGTCCGTCCTACAGCAGACCTTGCGTCTTCCAGCCTCTGACTTCTCTCCTGCCTTCATCAGCGACAGTAAAAGCCAACTTCTTCACACAAGGAACGAGGAACGGTAGGGGCTGACGGGCGCTGGGAGGACGAGGGGCACAGCTGGGTTCCACGCACCTCCCTTTACTGACAGCTCCCCAGCCTCCCTTCAGGGGCTGCTTCCTGCCCAAACCACTCCAAAACCAAAGGCACAGCAGCAAGGGTGCCAGTGAGGCAGGGCGGCAGAGAGGGCCAGAGCAAACCCTCTGTCCCTGTATTCCTTGGTTTCTGCCTCGGCACTGTGGGGAAGGGGGACATGGTCACCCCTCCCCCCCCGCCAGAGCCCGTGATGGCCCCGCTGCCAGGCTCCTACCGGCAGTCGAGGACTCAAGGACCCTAATTCAGCTCCCCACGTTCCATTTCCACCTGGCGCAGAAGGGCAGAAGGCGGGGAGGGACACAGCGGGGTGGAAGGTGCCGCCTGCTGTCTGCCCGGGCCTGCTCTGGCCCCTAAGCTGCACAGAACAGGCAAAGACAGAGCTGAGGAGGGCCACGAAGGAGAGAACTACAAGGGCGTGGCCGTGGCCAGTCTCACTCCTGACCCACAGGCACCACAACCGGAAGCGGAGCTTCTGGACACAAATTCAGGCCAACAGATGCCAGGGGCCCAGGCTGAGCACCCCACTCTCCCGCCTCCTCCTCTGCCCTGCCTCCCCAGCGATGGCTAATCCCAATCCAGTGGCCTCCCTGCTTCCTCCAGTGCCGTGCAGACAGTCACCTGACGTCCTGCCCTGGGGCCTGACCACTCTGGGAGGACAGGACACAAAGAAGGCTGGTGAACCCTCCCCGCAGACACCTGGCCCCCGCCCCGGGTTGGCAGACCTGAGCACCGACGCACGACACGGACTGCCATGTCCCTCAGGCAGCCCCTGCTGACAGAGCCCAGAATGTCCAAGAAGACCTGAGGCTGAGGGCCCAGAGGGCCTGCACTCTCAGGTTCCTTTACTCAACCCCACCTGCAAAGCCCCCACTGTGCAGCAGGTGCTGCCCTGAACTCCAAGGAATCAGGGGTGGGGAAGACAGGCCCCTGCCTTCTAGCAGCCCCCTCCCAAAGGACGTGCCCGGAGAATGTCGAATCCAGCCCGATTCCAACTCATCCAAGTGCGGTAAGAGTTCTTCTGAGGTTCAAGTGATCCCCCAAGGTTCTTCATTTCCAGCCCTCTTTTCCACTTGGGCCCCAAGACTTGCCCAAGTGTGTCCCTGCAGAGTGGAAAATTACCCATTCTCCAAATGGTTCCACTCAGTCGGTCAGAACCACAAGTGTGCTCGGGCTTCCTGGGGTTCGATCACGCGCACGGCACATCCACACCCAGTCCTGGGCGCAAGAAGAGCAAGCGACTCTGGCCCAAAGCACAGATCAGGAAACGGGCCCTGGGCAGCACCAGGATGTGCCAGGGCACACTGCCGCCACGTGGCCGAGGAGGCTGTGGCCGTGGCCTCTCTGGGGTGGGCTCTGGGGAATTCTGAGAAGGAGCCTGGCCTGAAGCCGCCCTAGAATCTGGTCCCAGCCTGCGATCCCTGGTGACAAGCTCCGGAGTGACTGTAGCACAGCCACCTTCCCTCCTCCGGGCCTCAGAGGCTTCACCTACAGAGTCAAGGAGTTGAAGGAGGCGAGTGACGTTAGGTATTTCTGGATCACCAGGAACACCGTGCCAGGACAAGGGTGGCGTGCAGTCACACGGTTACAGCGAAGCATCGTGGCCAAGAGCCTGACATCGCAGTGTCCCCTGCCCCACCTGGCTCCCAGCTCGGGGCCCCAGTCCCTTCAGTCTGGGGAACAGCAGGAGCCCCGCTGCAAGGAGACACGCGCTCTCCAGCAGGAACCCTCAGGTGCATCCCCAGGACACAGGGGATACACCCGGGCTCCAAGCCCTCTCTGCAGCCCCTTCCGCGCTACGGACCTTGGGCGGGTCCCTCCACCTGAGCCTTGCTTTCCCCGTCTACGAGCTGGATAAGCACAGCCCGTGTCAGAGGGGCCCCACAAGGACGGAAGGAAAGAAGGCACACAAACGTACTTCATGAATCTAACGTACTGGATGGACGGGGGGGGTCCATGCCACACCAAGCCTAAAAGACCCGTCATCCAGATCAGGGCTGGATTCTCTACTTTCTGTTTGCTTGTTTTTAATGTTTATTTATTTATTTTGAGAGAGAAAGAGAGAGCAGGAGCAGGGAAGGGGCAGAGGGGGAGAGAGGGGAATCCTAAGCAGGCTCTGTGCTGTCAGCGCAGAGCCGGACGTGGAGCTCAATCCCAAGAACCGATTGGCCTGAGGCGAAATCAAGGGACTCCTAACCGACTGAGCCCCCCAGGCGCCCCTCCAGCTTATGTTTCTGACACTGACCGGCATTGGTCCACCACAGGTGCCCGGTGGCACTTGGCCGACTTCTGGTGGCTCCAGTTAGCTTCTTCCCAGGTCAGCCTGGACACGGGAAAACTGGACACTCAGAGCCATTAAGGAACCCACAGCAGCCATGAGCTAAGCTGCCACCATCTACCCTCGTCTGGAAAGAGTATGGCTCTCCAGACGTTTGGCTATATTCTTTGAAAAAGGCTCATCAGGGGCGCCTGGGTGGCGCAGTCGGTTAAGCGTCCGACTTCAGCCAGGTCACGATCTCGCGGTCCGTGAGTTCGAGCCCCGCGTCAGGCTCTGGGCTGATGGCTTAGAGCCTGGAGCCTGCTTCCGATTCTGTGTCTCCCTCTCTCTCTGCTCCTCCCCCGTTCATGCTCTGTCTCCCTCTGTCCCAAAAATAAATAAACGTTGAAAAAAAAAATTAAAAAAAAAAAGGCTCACACATAACATTACCAAAGGAATAATGACAGCATTAAACGAGAAAAGCACGTCATGCTGTGGTTGGCACATGCTAAGTATGACTGTCATCTTCATCCAGCAATTAAGGTGCTCAGAGAAAGCCCTTAGGACAAAGGACCCAAAGCCCTGAACCTGGCTGGCCCTCCCCACCCCTGGGTGTGAGTGGTGATGTCCTCTCCACACGGGGACTCAAAGGGGACCGTGCTGGAACACGACCTCTCAGAAAGGGGCACTTCCGGTCGGTTGTCATGCAGGGGCCCATGGGAAAGAAGGGGGGCTCCCAGGGACGGGACTCGTGGTCCCGAGGTCTGCAGGCGTGAGGGTGCCGGTGGGGGCGGCGGGACAGGGGGGCTTAGCTTCCACTCATAGCAGAAGAAACAGAAGGGAGGGACTGGAGGGCAGAACGTGCCTCTGACTCCACCACGGCCCTCCCTTCCGGGACCGGCCGTGGGCACACAGTGGGTGGCCGGGGGGGGGGGGGGGGGGGGGGGGGGCGGCAAGCCCGAGTTCCGCGATGCAGGGAAGCCATTTCCCTCCCAGCCCCGCACAGGGGCAGCGGCAGGAACGCGCTCCCTTCCACGACCAGAACGGCCAGGGCCGTTTTGGTTCGGGCCGCAGGTAGCCCAGCCTTCCCGAGGCCGCTGACTTGACCCTCTGTGGCTCGAGTCTGCAAGCCAGTCGCTTTTGAGAAGGAGCCCTCCGGTGACAGTTCAAGGAGCCCCGAGGGCAGGTTCACGCCAGGCCACCGTGGCTTCCTCGAAAAGCAACAGACGCAGGAAGGGCACAGAGGTCACTTGCCAACAGTGTGAAGACTCAAATGAGCCACAGGTCCCCAAACGGGGCCCCGGTTATGTGAGCCCAGGCGCACATGTCACAGGCTTCTGGGAAGTCCCATTTTCACTGACGGTGACACAGAATACGAGTTCTGGCAGCCGACACCCCCCCCACCCCCCCGCCCCGAGGCCCGCAGGCTCTCAGCTCACTCATAACTTCATGGCCACACTGGACGCCCTCAGCCAGAGAGAGCGGACCGTCCGCGATGACGTGCCATGTTCAGGTGACAAGGCTGCTAAGGATCTCCAGGGCAGGCATCCCCCGTGTCATGCTCACAGCCCAGGAACGCTCCTTTGCCGACACGACGCCCCCTCCTGTGGGGCAGGCAGCCCATTCTGAGGCTTACAGTTTCCACGTAGGTTAGGGGTTTGTGCCAGGACCCACTGGGCTGGTAAGGGGCCCAAAAGCCACAGCCCTCGTGGGCGTCAGTAGGAAAACAAGGGGCTCCGTGAACTTGACACCTCCTCGCCTTTCCCCACAGACCTGTTTGGGCTAATACGAGACACCTCCGATGCTCAGGAGAGGGGAATGGGAAGACCCACCCAGCACTGGGACTCTGGACGACGGCCCCTCCGTGAAGAGGGCTTTACCCTCCGGGTGATGCACCGTCACCATTCGGGGCACTGCTCAGTGGTAACGCCGGGGCTGGGCCAGGTGCAGTCCCGGCCTCTGGGGCCGCTCAGGCCAACCCTCCCCGTGGAAGGTCACTCTGCTTCTCTACCCGCCATCTTTCCTCGTCGCCCATACTCCAGGTCTTCATAGCACTGACTCTGTCCGACGCGATCCTCTTTGCTCCCGCTTATCACCTACGGACCCACCCAAGGGGGAGGCTTCTGGAGACCAGTGCCTGTGGCCATCCTACTCCACACTGTCTCCTCGGCGGTGACAGCAGCGTCTGCAACACAGCAGGGACACCTCCAACAGCACCAGCCCCAGAATGCACGGAATCCGTCCAGAGGGAGGGAACGGGATCTCGCTTCTAGTTTTCCCGCCCTGCAGTGCCCAGCACACCGTAGGAACCCGGAGAGAGGTTCTGGACGGAAGGTACGAGAGACAGACCGGACACGGGTCCTACATGGGTATGGAAAGAACTAGACGGTAGCCCAGGTTCTGCCCCTGGCGTGGAACAAGGCCCGAGAGTCTGGGAAGCAGACGCTACGTAGGCGCATTCTGGGTTTCCGCACGCAAAACGCATGCCCCGGCCACGCACGGGCACTGTGGACACGCAGCAGGCCCCATGACTAAGCGTGTCTTGAATGAGCACGGGGGCTTCGGGCTCCGGGAGCATGCGGTGGCAGGCAGGCAGGCCCTCTGGGCACCGCGGCCCTGAAACAGAATGGTCTGCTTAGAGAAAACCACAGTCAAGCGAGCTCCTCAAACTCACAGGCAAACTCCTCAGAAAGAACAAAACCAAGGCACAGGCAGGGCCGTGCCCAGTCGCCGCCCCTGCTCCCATCTGTGGGACGGGGCTGACGCTGGGAACGGCGCCTGTGCTCACACCGTCTGGAAACATCCGGTCAAGCCGTGTTGGGTGCGGCCACCGGGCCAAGCGAGCCTCTGGATGGGAAGCGGGTTGAAAGAGTCACGTGAGGCCTGTCGTCGGGCCAGCAGAGTGTGTTTTGTGACGCCGAGGGGAACCGCATTAGTACAGACTCAGGGTACGAGAGAATCGACACGTATCTACAGAGCTTGCACCGAACAGCCTAAAAGAATTCAATTCTATTTTGCGCTGGGCCAAGAATTTTGTGGTGGCTTTTTTTTTCTTTGAAACTATGTGTCTGCTTTTTTTTTTTTATTGGATACAGTGAGAAATTGATGCTAAGCTCATGTATTTTGTTTTAATAAGGACTGGTTTTTGTTTTTGTTTTTGTTTTTCATTTCTGTTAAAGGAATAAATTCTAGGCGCACCTGGGTGGCTCAGTTGGTTGAGTGTCCAACGACTTTTTTTTTTTTTTAATGTTTATTTATTTTTGAGAGAGAGACAAGGCGCAAACAGGGGAGGGGCAGAGAGAGAGGGAGACACACAATCCGAAGCAGGCTCCAGGTTCCGAGCTGTCAGCACAGAGCCCGACGCGGGGCTCGAGCTCACCAACTGTGAGATCGTGACCTGAGGTGAAGTCGGGATGCCCAACAGACTGAGCCATCCAGGCGTCCCTGTCCAACTCTTGATTTTGGCTCAGGTCATGATCCCAGGGTTGTGGGATCGAGCCCCTCGTGGGGCTCCGCACTGAGCGTGGGGCCTGCTTGACGTTCTCTCTCTCTCTTCCTCTGCCCTTCTCCCCCACTCGTGCGTGCTCGCTTTCTCTCTCTCTCTCATAAAAAGAAATAAAAGACAAGGGAAGACGTTCTTATTTCTTGTCATAGCACTCCACTCACAGTATATTTGAACCTGCAGAATCAGCAGGCTCAGGGGGCTGAGTCTCCACTGACGGTCATAGCTATTTAGAGAAAGGACTGAGGACCACACCATTTAGTGATGGCTACTTCTGGGTTGGATTCCAGAAGGATTTCACTTTCTGTGTTTTTACGTTTCTGAACCGTAATGTCCTTTACCTTCTAAACTCTGAATTTTTTACATGTACGCACAGACGCTGTAAGAAGAAACGACACGTAAATGGATTGAGAAATCACTTAAGTTCTTACTTAAGTGTTTGCCCCTATTCGACAAGAACATTGTTATGTGCCAAGAACTAAGCCTTCTGTGCCATTACGCTCTCCGTGGGAGAGACACATCGCCTCTTTTTAACCCCCTATTACCATACCCATTTTACAGATGCAGCAACGGAGGCTTGGGCTCCCACGGCTAGATCTGCTCCCAGCTCTGTCTGCTTCCAAAGGCCTTTTGCTCACAGCCACCTGGCTCCAAGCCTCCCAGCAGACTTGAGGGCTCCTTTCTATCTGTCCCTTTCCCTACCCGGCCACTGAAAGTAGCTGTCGTACTAACCACAAACAGCACAGAGGCCGTGAATTTGGGGGTGTCTGGGTCGTGACCGGTGACTTGTCTCCCACAAAGACCCAGGTCAGGTCCCGGCCTCACCCGGTGGGCTGTCCAGTGCGGGGGAAGGGGCAGGCCAGCAGGAGCCTGGGGACAGGGCTCGGCGAGCGGTTAAACTGAAGAAGTCCCTGGAGTGTCTGGGACCGGGGGCCCTACCAGGCAAACGTGGGGGCCTGGCCGTCTCCGGCCCTGCTCTATGCGGTGCCACCCGGGAGGTTTCAGGACCAGAAGTTCCCGGCCACCTCTGAGGGGGCCCCAGCCCACGGACCCCAGCACAGCCGTCAAGCAGGTCTCCCCCTCCCCCCCCGACTTGCAGCCACATGCCCGGTCCTGGTAGCATGTTAACAGTGTGTCTCAGGCTGCTGGGCGAGCGGGATCGGCCCCCATACGTGCACGCGAGATGCCGTGCTCCCCACTCCTCTCAGAGACACAGCATGTTCCGGCTCAGAGAAGCGTCGCCTGACTGAGACCCGTTCCGTTGGGTCAGACCTTTGAGAACCTTCTGTACGAGCCCAGCAGGGTGAGAGCCCACAAAGCTCACGTCAGGAGAGGGGCACACGGGTGCACACGAGTTCCTGCCAACGGGCAGGCACTCTGCCCAACTTACCTTCACCTCGCCCAGCACCCGGGGGTGGAGCTGAGGCACGGGTGGGGAGGGGAGGGCACGGGCCGCCGGTGGCAGGGCCCCAGGGCTGCGCTCCTCCCCTACACCTACGCTTCCAGTCTCCGCCTGTGAGATCTCCTCCAGCCTTCCTTCCTGGGACCCGGCCTCCCGGGCCTCCTGAGCCTGTGCCGGGCACCGGCTTGGCTTCGAGTCCCGCACCTGCCGGGGACTGGTTTTGCGGCTGCGGGCAACTTACTCACCAAGTCTCTGCTGCCGGGTCCTCAGTGGTCACCAGCGTGACGTAGACAGGATCTGTCTCCCGGGGCTGAGGGAGCATTAAGAGAGCTCACGCCGACGGGCGGCAGTGAGGGTTGGAGAAGTGCCCACAGGCTCACGACAGGGCTTTCTTGGGGTCCCGGGATGCTGCTGGGAGGAGCTCAGTGTCGTGCGGGCCTCACTCGCCCTCATTCCGGCTAACCGCTCACACGACTCACTCTCTCAGGCAGAGACTAGGGCTGGTGCACACTCGCCCTGGCATCTCGTACACAGCAGGCGCTTAGCTCGGCTGACAGCACTTGCCAGAACTTGGATAGCCTGGTAAATATGAAGCTAAAGGCCCCCTGGGAGGACCGTGACCCTAACCCGGTCTTCCTGCTGCTCTGCTTACAGATACCCTTGAAGTCTGTGCGGATTTGCCCACCACGTGGCCGCCCCGCAGCCCGAGGCGGGGAGGAGAGGGCGCACAGGGAGCAGCCTCGTCTGGCAGGGAGATGGCACCCACGTCCCTGCAGCCTCTCCTCCCCACCCGTCTTTCCTCATCACCCACCCCGCAGTGGGGCCTGAGCCAGCAGCGATGCCGGAAGTGGTTCTTGGTCGCTCTGAGAACTTTCCAGCCACATTCCTGGGTCCCCAAAGAGGCTCCGGCCCAGGCCACAGCCTCCTGGCTCTGTGCTGGCCGCTGCGGGTTTCCCAGGCGCAGGGCGGCGGCGGCCCTGGAACAGGCCAGCCTCTGTTGACTGAGTCTGAGGTGGAGCACAGGATAAAACCTCGGCCAACTGACGCCTTTAAATGTCAGAGCGGCCATCCCTCCCTTATTTCACAATGCTGCTCCAAAACCAGCTCGCTGGGCCAAGTTCTGTTACCGCAAAGCTAATATCCTCTAGCAACTTCCGAGCTGGTTGTCTGCCTCTGGGGCCAGAACACATCTGGCCAGCAGAGAGACTTCTGGATTGCCCAGCCAGGGTGAACTTTCTAGGGGTTTGCCTTGCATGACGAGAACCCCAGGGCCACCCCCGCGACTTGCGTCTGAGTTTTGTTCCACCGGACGGAGAGGAACGGCCTCACCAAAATTCTTCGAGGCACGGGAGAAAATCGAGGCAGTGAGTCAAAGCAGAAGGAAATGAATAATCCTCACTTTGGCCCACGCGTCGCAAGCGTGGCAGCAAGAGAAGAGCAGCCTGCAAGAGACGTTAGCATCGGGACTGGACAGGCAACCCGGCAAGCGCTTCCAGAGCAACGCCGCTGTGGGAACGCAGTTTTCATTAAAAAAAAAAAAACCACACTTTTGTGCACGGAGATACGCTGAACCACTTGTCCTGACGCCAGGGCCCCCTTCGCCAAAACTCACAGGCTCCGGCCGCTCCTTTTCCGCTGCCCCCTCTCCAGCGCCGTGTTCTCATTTGCCACTTGAGGAGCACAGGAAAAGGCCACGCAGGGGCCAAGTTTCGGCTCAGCGCAGCTTTAGACAATCGGGTGGGCCGTGTTACATCACCCCCACATTCCTGACCGCCAGGGTAACGGTCCTGAGGCCCTTTCTACGATGAGCTTCCACGGAGAAATTAACAAACAAATTCCAGTGGTTTTCCAAACGGGGAAACTAAGGCACGGGGCCATCCAGATCAGGAGCTGGTGTGATTCTCTTAAAGGGCCGGACAGTAAATATTTTAGGCTCTGTGGCCCATCTGGTTTCTGTTTTAACAGGAGAGCAGCCATGGGCAGTTTAATACACAAGCAGGCATGGCTTCGTGCCAATAAAACTTTATTTGCAAAAACAGGCAACAGCTTCTGGGCTGCGGTGTGCCAATCCCTGATCTAGATGGTCTGAGGTGACAACTGTCACACCTTTCCTGGAAGACGCTGGCTGTAAGCATAGGGTACCACTGAACCCTCCCCCCGACACACTTGGGAGGTCCCAGGGGTCCAGCTGGCAGAGCTCTAACTAGAACAGCGGATCTATCATAAGATATTAAGTCACGCCCCATATAGAACTCAGCAGACACTGGACCTTGGTCCTCCGAGGTCCTGCTCTGTGACGAGGGCTGTCCCCAGGCCTCTCCCAGCACAGGCTCGAGGGCTGAGGGGCTCGTGGTCCCCCTCTGCTCCACCTAAAACCCCACAGGGAGAAGAGAAGGCACCGGCGACTGAAACAAAGGCAAGGCCAGCTTCCTGGGCGCCCGGCCTCCGGAGAGCCCCACCGGGGTCCCAAAACGTGGGATGAGGACCGTCCTCTGCCCTGCCTTCTTCCTTCTCCGGGCTGCCAGGCTCTGCAGCCAGCCTCACGGCCACCACCTGCACTGCGGTTCCCTCTGGGAGCCTGGGGCTGAGGCCGCAGGGAAGGTCCACGGAGGGGAGAGGCCCTACGTCTCCACATCCCATCTCGTGCGGAAGCCTCAGGCATCGCCTCGGAAGACTCCTCACGCAGCTTCCTGAGCGCCGTGGAGGCCGCCGCTCGTGCCCCTATTTGGGCAATGCTCATTGTCACTGCTTCGAAACGGTCTCCGATTTCAGTAATAATCCAGGTTTAGCCTGCTTCATCCCCAACGGTGACAACTGTCACCTCAGATTGTCTAGACAGTTCCAGCAGCTGGTGGAGCAGGGGCCAGATCAGGCTCCCCTGGCGACGTCACGTGACATCCCAGCCGCCGCGCCAGAACAGGGCGCTGCCCTCTGGGCCGAGCCACTTCACCGTCCGCAAACCAGAGAGCCCTACACGTCCAGGGCCGACCTGTCCCATCAAGGGCCCGCCACAGCGGAGGAGGGAAGGCCAGCTCTGCTCCCAGCCGATCCTCAGCCTCCCTGTGTGCAGACACACGAGATGGGAAGGCCTAGGGCCCCGAATGGGGATGGCATCCGGAAGAAGCATGGACTCTGCGGGCACGCCAGGCCGGGTGAGCTCGAGTGCCACTCCGAACCCCTGTACGATGAGGACAGCACTCGCCACTTCCCAGGGCCGTCACGAAGACCACGTGGCCCAACACAAATGTGAATCTTGTCCCGGGCCCACAAGCACAGCGGGGACGGGGACACGCAGGCACCACGGGCACGCTTCCTCACGTGCGAGCACCGCCAGTGCAGCGTCTGTGTGTTCGCCAGACTTTCGTGGGCTGGGGCCCCGGCCACCGGGGGCGCGGGTCTCCGGCTAAAAGTTCCCGACACGAACTATGCTGTCCTCATTCCCAGGGACAAGGGACAGTGTGGGCAGCAGGCTGACCAGGCAGGTGGCCCAAACCAATGCAGAAGGCCCCAGGGTCTCATCGCTCTGGCTTTCTTGGTTCCCGAGAGGAAAAGGAAGCCATTTCGGACTTAGCTCGTCTCCCCAGGGACAAACTTGGTCATCCTCTTTGCCCTGACGAACTTCCCTGCCTGGTGAGGAAGAGGAAGAGCGGACCCGAGCAGCCTCGCAGAAGTCAACTCAGCCAGCAGGCACCCCATCCGGTCTGCACCCTCGGGCCTGTAGGAACCGGGCAAGGGACCCCCGAAGGCTCTGGGCCCATGCAAGGTGAGCTGCCAGAGCTCCCACTGCCCCCTTCTCCACTGACAGGCCCCAAATTCACAGGCACAGCCTTCTCTCTCTCTGCCCTGGGATGCTCAAACCTGCCCACAGCCGGAACGAAGCCCGGTCTCCCTGCTCAAAGTTGTCCCTGGCTTCCCGCTACACTCAGAATCAGCCTCCAGCTCATTCTCCCGGCCCTCCGTTCTCCATCCCAAGCACAGGGGCAGCCAGGTGGGTTAGTTCCTGGACTTGGGGACATCCCTGTGCCCTGTCTCTCCTCTCCACCCCGGCTGAGACGCAGTCTGGACTGCGGCTGGGGAGCTCTGCCTGGGCCACCAGAGAGCCGCTGTGCTCCCCTGCACGGGAAATGAGCCCTGCATATGACAGCAAGAACCCAGCAAGTGCCCCTGTCCCTACTGCCGGATTCCTGGAACACTCTGGCAAGTGTGCTAAGTGCCAAATGAGTGCCCGGCATTCGTCATCTTCTTTAATCCTACCGATGGCCACTACAGACCCTGCTGAACAGGGGAGGAGACCGAGGCTCAGAGGGCAGAGCTGTGAGCGGTGCTCACCCTCTCCGAGTTCCCCAGGGACAACGTGTCGGAGCCGTGGCCTCCAGGAGGTGGCGGCTGACCATCCTGTCTACTGGAGCCCACGGAGGGACCTGACACAGCGGGAGTTGGGGAACGGTGGCTGAGCAAAGAGAGGAGTCCAGAATTGGAGTCGAGATCACTGGAGGACACAACTACCTCTTCTGGCTCCACCCCAGCCTGCGGCTGCCACACAGACACGGCTGCCCCCGCCCGCCCGGCTGCCCCCGCCCGCCCTCGGCGGCCTGCACGCTCCCTGAAGGTAAGGACAGCATGTCACGTGTGCTGATCTCCCCTCAGCCCCTGCGCGGGCACTGGCACACAGCCAGTCTCAGGGAACGCGTGCCGATGGGAACCTGCTCACAGGGTCGCCGCTGCCTGGGGTCTAGGGGCCCAGAAGGTCCCCGTGGTGGGCAGGGCTGTGTTTGAAGCTATAGGCTGCACACTCCTACAAGGCTGTCCTGACAGGGGGCACAAATGGAGTTTTCCTGGAAAACTGGTCAGGAGGCTGCTAAGCCCCGAGGACAGGCCTTGCTCTGGGAACTTCTGCTCGGTCCCGAGCTTCCCCGGCCACATTCCACACCAGCCCCTGCGCCCCTCCATGCTCACACTTTCCAGAGTGCTGGTGGGTGTGGGGCCGAGAGCCCAGAACAGCTGTGTGGAGTCTGGCTCAGACTGCCTGCTCAGGGGTGGGTGGAGACAAATGCACAACCTCGTCGTTAGAGACCAAGACCACAGCCTAGAGAAGTGGCCCAGCGCTCGTGAGGCCGCAAAGCGCATCTCGGCATCCCCACCTGGCGGGCCCCGTGAGGTGCGCGAGCCTCCCTGTCTTCCGTGGCTCTCCTCTCCTCTCCTCTCCCCTCCCCTGCCCTGGCCGCACACCAGGGACATCACACTGAGCGGGGCCGCACAGCCCCAGTCACTTCAGCAGAAATGAGCCCAGATGTGAAGGCAGGGTCTCAGAACGATGGCACCGCCCAACCACCCCCGCCCCCACCTCGGCCTCCCACGGCGGGAGGGGACCCGGGACACGATGGAGCAGTCCCGCCAGCTGCTCAGGCTCCCAGGGCTCGCTCTCCCCTGACATTGGTCCCCCTGGTAGACACAGTGCAGCCCAGAGAACCCAGCACGTCTGCACAGGCGCCTCTGGCCAGCCCCTCCCTCGGTGGCCGGCACGGGGGCCACCGAAGGAAAGGGTCCGAGTGCGGGGCCAAGTCGCTTAACCCAAGGCTGATTCCCAGCACCCTCTCTCACGCCCACACCCCAAGGCCTCCTCCCCACCTGCTTGTGCCGTGAGCTCCAGGGTCTGATGGCGGCTCGGCCCCTTAGAGCAGTGTGACCTTGGCCAAATGATCTGACCCTGCATCATCCACTGCGGGAGCCACCGGCCACGTGTGGCCATCAAGCACTGGAAGTGTGTGGACAGTCCAAACTGCGAGGGACAATCAGTGTCATACACACCCCGGATCTTGGTACCAAATCCCACCATCGGAGACTATTCCAGACTAAAGTGACATAGGATTTCTCTAGGTGGGTTATGCCCATTTAAAGCTGGTCCCGACTGCCAAGGGGCTAGTGGTCACTGGGCCATGGCACAGAGTCGCAGGCAGGCTCTCTTCTTCCACAGGGGCCAGGATGGCATGACAAGATAAAAAGGCCAGGGCCACCCGGCCTCACTAGCTCCTCAGGGTTCCCACATGAGAAAGAGGAAGACCAGAAGTGGGGCAACAGGATGAGAAGAGAAACCCTCAGGGAGGCAGGGCTGTGAGGGCTGTGCATGCTCTGAGTGTCAGCACAGCCCAGGGCAAACCCTCAAGGCCACCTTTCACTGTGTCAAGTCAGCTCAGCTTGCTAGAAATTTCCTTCTGGGACACAAAGCCCAGTGCTCCCACCTCTTGTCCCCACACCCCCCAGTGCCAGTCACTTCACAGGCACCCCTTGGGGAGCAAGAGCAGGGCCCGGGAGGGAAGGGAGAGCAGTGCCCAGGTGCTAGGTCAGAACAGCCTGGCTGGGGGTCAGAGGGGAGGCCAGCCAGGCCCAGGGCTTGGGCAAGTGCAGGACTGGCTGGGACCTCTTCCTCCATCTGTCAGGACGAGCCACTCCGGGGACGAGGGGGGATGGCAGTGATCAAGGGCTCAGAGATCTCCCAGAAAGGCACAAAGATGGGTGGCCAAGGTTCTGCTTTGGGCACTACGAGGGTTACTCCAGATTGTGGCTACTCCACCAGAGGACGTCACCAGCATTTTCTGGGGTCCTCTCCTCAGCAGAGCACAGCCAGACTGCCAGCCATTCTCCCTCGGGCCCTGGCCTGGTACAGTGAAAGGACCTGGAACAGAGCAGCCGAACTGCATTGCCTGGGCGGAGCTGAAGGGCCCCCCAGAGGGGCCCGGAGGGGCCATACCACCGGGGCCTCTCTAAGCCCCCAGCACCCCGACTTTACCAACTCGAAGGCTCACAGCTCAAGAGTTGCAAAGTCCGCCCAAGGGCTGGGAGGATGGGAATGGGTGACGGGGTCCGGACGGTCTGATCCCAGAATGCTGAGAACACTTACGGCCTGGCAGAGACACTTCCTGAATGTCCTACAACAGCAGGCCTCGAGCCACAGGCTGCGAGCGGCTCCGTGGTGAGGATGTGACACCATCTCCACCCCACCATCAGGGACCCCGGAGCATAGAGTAGGTCCCAGACTCGCCTGAGCCTGTGGTTCTCGAGTGGTGGCAGCACTCTGCTCAGGAAGGGGCCCTTCGGTAAGGTGAGAGCGCACGGGCCACGGGGGCCAAAGAGTGAGGGGGGCTCCAGTCACCACTCTGCCCCTTGGCATGTGAGCAGACAGCGAATATTCAATCTTCTTCCCTAATCAGGGAGGAGAGGTGCCCTTCCCAGGGTCAGGAGAAGACCACAACCCCAGGGCAACAAGAGGGCCCCCAGGGCCACAGGGCAACCCAGCTGCCCGCAAATGCAGGCCAGCGTTGTTAGAAGTTAGGGCCCTGCTTCCCGGAGCCAGACTGGTGTGTGCAGATACGGACAGGGGACGAGCCAAGGGCCACTCACTGCCACTGACCAGCAGCAGGGCTGGGCGGTGGTACCGTGAGAGGTACATGACAGGAAGCACCAGACTTAACCCTCTGCAGCCCCCCACCAGCCTCCCAAAGCTAGGGCACCTGCCTGAGAGCTTCTGTCAGGTGGTTTCCCCCTTACCCGCCTTCTCACCCTGACCTGTCTGCACTATGGTCTCCCGGGTGCACTCTGAGACCAAATCCCCAAGGCAGCTGATTCAGAGGGTCCCAGACCCAGCAAATCACACCGGATCCCTTGTGGGAAACCTGATGGCGTTCCCCGGGGCCCAGCACAAAGACCCACTCCTTACCACAGCCCGCAAGGCCCACCCGAGCCAGCCCTGCTGATGCCTTGCAGCCCCTCCTGCCCAGCCCCCTCGCCCAGGACCCCCATCACACCAGCTTGCTCTGCCCTGAACTTGCTGAGCCCTCCCACCTCCCAACGTTGTGCTTCCTCTTCCCTCCACTCAGGATGCTCTCCCTCCCCACCCGTGCGTGGCCGAGGGCGTCTCGGCATCTCGTCACCTCCTGAGCGGCTGCCCTGACACTCTAACCTGAAGCTAACCTAACATTCGTCTCCCCTCTACCCACCTGACATCCGAATCGCACCAGCCTGCTTTGTTTTCTTTATAGCACCCATCGCCGCCTGAAATCATCCTGCCTGGGGTTTGCTTATTATCTACTCCTCTTCCTAGGAAGTAGCTTCTATGAAAATGGTAATCGTGTGTGGCTTACAGAGGTATCCTCAGGGCCCAGCTGAGTGCCAAACACTCAATGACACCAGGTAAGACAAGGAGGGAAGGAGCGGAAAAGAGGGAAAACAACCCTCCCCCCCCCACCCCCCGCAGTGTGGGATGCTAGATGGCATTGAGAGGACACGCTTGCCCAGAGCCGTGTGGTGGGCAGAGGGCAGACGTTCCCACAGCAGCAGCGTCAGATCCCAGAGCCCGGGGCTCAGCTCCAGGCCCCGCTCTCCCCGAGCCCGGCGCCCAGTGGCCCTGCCATCTGCCCCCTCGAGGCTCTGCGCACAGGAGCACTGGAGGAGGGAGGAGGGCCGTGCATCTTCCTGCCTGTTTCCCGCGGCTGTCACTGTCACCCGGTCTGATTCCTGACCCGGCAGCGCACTGTGTCCTGTTCACGGCGGCTGCTGCGCGGGACCGGCTCCTTCGCGTTTCCTGTCCTCAGCTCGGGCGGGCCCCGGGGGCTGTGGCCGCCCAGCTCCGAAGCCCGCAGAACCGCAGCCTCCTCCCTCTGACGCCCTCGCCGGGGCGGGAGCGGCTTCCTGCAGTCGCTTCCTCCATGAGACCTGCTGCTCATGTCTTGGCTTCTCAGGCCTCCAGAAACCCAATTAACAAGTGCTCCCAGTGACCTCTCGGTGGACATACGGGTGGTTTCTGTCCCCCGACTGGGCCCTGGCTGCCGCAGGCAAGGCTTCCGCACGCTCTCCGTGCTCCGAGCTCTGGGAGGAAACAGCTGCAGCCCCCACCACCGCTGCCGCCCGCCCCGTGAAGATTAACTGCATTATAGGACCCTGCACTATCTCAGGGAAAGGGCTGGCGCCTGGTGGCCTTCAGTGACATATTACTGATGTGAGCTCAGTGCTACTGCTCACAAATGGAACTTTTGGCGGTTGCGTTATTATTTTGGAACCAACCGTTTCTTTTGTTTTCCAAGACAGAAAAAAAAAAAAAAGCAAGCCCAAGCTTCTCCCCCCCCCCCCCCCCCCCGCCAAAAGGAATTATCCGAGAGTCCTACTGTGTCCAACTTTCAAAGGAGGCCTTGCTAATCACTTGGCCATGAACAGGCGATCGCCACCCACTCCAACCGAGTCCGCTCAGACCAAGTTCCCACCGACGCGGGGGCTGCAGCAAAGGGTCTGCCCTCCGATGCGGCGTTTGCTTTCCTTACTTCTCAAACTGTGGCCTGAGCTGGGAGAAGGAGCAGTCGTTCAGGGCACCGATACTGCAGAAACGTCATAAATAAACAAACGGCCCGCGTCCACAGGGGAGGGTCTACGTCGCTGGAGCGCTTGGGACAACGGAAGGGTGTGTTGCAAAAGACAAAAGGGGCGAACGTAAGCTTCCGTCCTGGGCCGACCCCACGAAGCCAGTGGCGTGCACCAGGCAAAAGCACAGGCAGGTGTCAGATGTGTTAGCTCTGGGCCTGGCTCCTCATGAAGCACACGTCCATCTCAGTGACGCCTCGTCGCGCCTCGGTCGCCAGCCCTCCCCGGGGCTCTCTCAGCCGCCCAGGCTCGCTGAGGGCTTGGAGCCCCTTCCCAGGAGGTGTTACCGCAATGTCCCCAATAAGGAAGCAGGAATAGGGCAGGGAATGTCAAAATCCCTCCAGGTCCGTCAAGCGCCCCCTTCCGCCGCATCCTTCTGGGCTGGGCTGGGACTACAGGCTCTGTTGGTAGATTCTCAGAGGCCATGGCAGGCCCCACATTTTCCAAAGCTGCTGCCCCAGCCGCTGTAAACAGCGCAGATGTGGCCCAGCTGAGGGAGATCCAGCGTGACAGGCACTCGAGACTGTACGAGAACCCTCCTGTGGCCCCGAGCTGCCCCCGGCCTTCTCCAGCCCAAGTCCAGACAGCACCCGCTGTCAAGTGGACAAGGACTGAGAAACTTTGGCACAGGAGTCAGGGGTCTGGGGACAGGGGTAGCTGGATAGGGGTGGGACTGAATTTCCATAGCAGGGAAGGACGGCCTGGGCTGGCAAAGCACTGATACGCAAGGATTTGGGGGTGGGACGGTTCCAAGGATGCTTGTGAAAACCAAATGAATCACGGTGATCGACCAGACTTCACTTTTACTGAGAACAGGTGATGCCGGCTAAGTGAGGGCTGAAGGTTAGATAACAGGAAGGACTTAGAACCAGCACCCACTGAACACAGTAGTTTAAAGGAAGCAGTCTTTGAGGGTTGAGGCAATGGATTCTCTACCTGGTGAGGTCTCAGACTCAGGGGACTTGGACGCTAATGACAAGATTAACCCATTGGCCAGTCCTATTGTACCATCTCCAAAACATTTTGAGCCTCTGACACAAATCAGTACGTCCGCTGCCCCTGCCCACGGCCTCTTATCTCCCCATAGCTCTCAGTTTGTGCTGCCCACCCCAGCCAGAAGGAGCTTTCCCCCGGGTACTGTCTCCCCTGCTTAAAACTCTCTGATGCTCCCCCTGCACTCAGAATAAAAGCCGGATGACTTCAGAGTTGGGGCCCCTATGCTGGGCCCCCTCCCAGTCCCTTCCTAACTCCGACCTTTGCACCTGTGCTTCTCCCGGGGGCCTCCCAACCCCATGTCACTCCTGAGCTCTTCCAGGGCTGCCTTGTGGCTTATTTCTACCAGGAGGCTGATTCTGATGGGCTGTGAGAACACTCTGGAAGCCCGGCCTCTTTCAAGGGCTACCACGGTCCAGAGACACCAGACACATGCGGCATCTGGACAAGGCATAAACAGTCACACTTGGTTCCTGGTCATTCACTCTGGAATGGTGAGCAGGGACTCGGAACCCACCTTTAAGAATCCACACGTAAGGATCTGCTTACAAACGTCCAGTGCGAGGGGAACCTGGGTAGCTTGGTCGGTTGAGCTTCCGACTTCAGCTCAGGTCATGATCTCACACAGGGTTCGTGGGTTTGAACCCCGCGGCGGGCTCTGTGCTGACAGCTCAGAGCCTGGAGCCTGCTTCAGATTCTGGGTCTCCCTCTCTCTCTGACCCTCCCCCGTTCATGCTCTGTCTCTCTGTCTCAAAAATAAATATTAAAAAAAATTTTTTTTTAAACACAAAAACAAAACGAAACAAAAGACAAATGTCCGGTGCTACACGTTAGATGTTTTTCCCGTCAGTTCTAAGGCAGCTATGTCCCCAGCTTAGCATAAGTCAACCCCAAGCCCTCTTTGGTGCTCATGAAGGTCGACTGTCAGGTAGGGATGCCACTCTTCTGCTGGCACAGGGACTCAGCAGGGGCCCATCCGATGACTTGGAAGTCAGAAAACCAGGCTCTCGAATCCCTTCTCCAGGTCACCCCTTTCCCAACCCAGGCCAACCCAGTATCTCCTGACTGGGGGGCCTTGACTCCCAGTGCTGTCTCCACCTGAGATGAGCCCACCCCTGGCCTCTGCAGGGGCACCAGGCTGCCCACCTCCACTGCTCCCAAACCCCACTTACTTGGGGAGCTTCTGAAACACTCTGGCACCGGGGCCCTGGCCCGGACCCACCATTCAGACTCTGGGGAGAGGCCCAGGAAGCTGCAGTCCATGCAGACCATGCTTGGGCAGAGGTGAACGTGGTCAGAAACCCGGGGCTCAGAGAAGCAGGACAGCTGGCTCCCGGCCACAACAGGTGCAGGACTGGGTCTCAACTCACGTCTTCTGACCCCAAACGCAGCTATGTTCCAATGACAGGGCACACTCGGTCACCCCTGTGATATGGGAAGCATCTACCATGTGGCAGCAGGGCGAAACCCTGGCACTGGAGTCACAGAACCCTAGGTCCAAACCCCAACGAGGCAACTCAACAACTCAACTCAGGCCCTCAGACAAGCCACATGAGCCTCCGGGCTCCAGGCCCTCTTCTGGGGAGCAGAGATACGGCTGAGGACCTCAGAACTGCAGAAACAAAGAATCTCCCCAGAGACGACAGCTCACGTTCAATGAACGGGGCAGTTCCTTCCTTCTGACCCATCTCTCTCTCTCCTCCTAAAATGTGACCACCAATAGCAGCGATGACGACCGACTCTTACTAAGGGCTGACCCCGGGCACACAGGAGCATTTCATGCTAACGAACTCATTCAGTGCTGCCAGTGCACAATGACCGAAGGGGCTGCTACCCCAACCTTGACGATGGGGACCAGGTGCCAAGGGGTCAAGTAAATTTAAGTTGCCAGGATGAGGCTTGAGCCCACCCCACGGGAAAGGCCAAGGCTCTGCTCTCCACCAGCCCTCTGTCTCCTCATGTCTCGGCCCACGGTCTGCATCTTCTTCAGTAGGCTGGGGCAACACGGGGTTTCTCTAAACCCTCCTCTGTGGGCCCTTGGAGTTGAACCAGAGAGGCAAGGGTCACCCAACCCGCAGACCCTTCCCACTCTGGCTTCCACGAAGCGGGACTCAGGCATGCTGGCCTCCGGCGGGCCGGGCCCCCAGCTCACAGGTCCCTGAGCCCGGGACCAGAGCAGGGCCTGGCACCTGAGGGTGCTCTGAGCACATCGGGGGGGCTCGAAGGGCTCAGAGGCCCAAGTGGCTTCCAAAGCAGAGGCCTTCCAGAAAACCCTGGGCACCCCAGAACTGTGTTGCCTCACATCTTCTAAGACACCTCCCGGCTCGGAGAGGCTCACAATGAAAGCATGGAAAATCACCAAGTGCCACTAAAAGCTGCCTCCCTGGCATGTCCCCAGCTGAACTCCTTCCATTTTTCTTTTCCCGGGAGATCAAAGCTATTGTGTCAACACTCGGCCCCGATCCGAGTGACCTTAAGCGGGTTGCTTATGCAACCTGGTGGTGGCAGCCGGGGACGGCAAGGAGCGATCCGAGAGTCTGAACGGGGGTTTCCTTGAAGCGTGAGAACCCCCGTCAGGGGTGCTGCGCTATTGCTGACGTGCCCGTTTTTGACAGGGAAGAAACCCCAGAGAGAGCTCCAACTAGCCTCTGGCTCGGCCCTCCCTGCTCTCCCGCTGGCAGGACCCTGGCCTCCCGTTGACGCCCTCCCCCGGGAGCGGCTGACTGCCCGGAACCAGAGCGGCAGGAGATGGGCTGCAGGGTGCGGCTCTGACGTTCCTCCGAGGGCCGGCCGCTGGGCTGGCGGGACCCAGGCCACGGGACGCCGCCCCACCCCGGGGAGAAACAGGAAGTGCTGTTCCCATTTCACAGGCAAGGAAGTGGAGGCTACGGAGGGGTGACCTGCCCAAGGGCGCACAGCTCAAAAGTGGCAGCGAGGGAAACTGAGCCCCTTTCTGACTCTGTCCGCGCCCTCTAGGTCTCACCAGGGTCGGCTACCTGGAAAGGCCAGCCGGGCCGTCCGCGTGTCGGATGAATCTCAGCAGCAGGAAGAGCACAGAACACAGAGTCAGGAGGCCCCGGTTCCAGCCTTCCCAGTGTCCTAAGGAACCACGCGGCTCTGGGCAAGTGGCTGACTCTCCCCGGACTCTGGAGGCCTCGCCCTCAGGTGAGGGGATGGACAGAGGGCAGTCAATTAGCAGCGGCTGCCAGGATCCCGGAGGGGAGGAGTCTAAGACCTCCTCAAAGTTCAAGCAGAAAAAATGCTACTGCTTAGCAGTGTCCATCAAGAGCACAGAATTGATGTGCTGGATCAGTGCCCCCTGCCGCCACCGTGCCATCCACCCCTCTGATGCTCCAAGTCTTAAAGACTCTCTTCCTTTGTTCGAGCCCATCCTGACTGGTTCCTCATCAGAGGCAAGTACTCCCATGCACCCACAGTGCGTTTTGCTTTTACTTTTATTTAGCATTTATTTCGTGCCAATTAGAAATCCCGGGCTTTCTGTTGACTGCCCTTCACCAGATCCTCATGCCTGCCTGCGTTCTGTGTTGTAAAGGGCGATGCATCTCTGAATTCCCCTATTTGCCATCCGCACGGTTCCCCACGCCAGCAGGAGAGGTCTAAGGGTGCAAGACTGCAGGCAACTAAACCCGGCAGAGTGGCCAGCCGGGGGCAGTGCAGGCAGGAGGCGGCCACAAAGGCTCGGACGAGCCAGGCCTGAGCCCAGGGACTTTGCCAAGGAAGCGGGAAGGTCACGCAGCCAGTAGTGCGAAGGGCCACCCCACACGGGGGCTGAGGAGGACCGCTCCCCTGCTAAAGGCAACCCCCGCTGGCAAGCGGGGTGGACCGTGGAAGGCTGACCCAGGGACACCGTGCCAACAAAGAGCCACGAGTTACTGATGAGCATCTGTGATACCCCTCCGGCGGCTTCGGGCCACAGCCCCCTGCCCTTCGGAGCCCCCAGGGCCCCAGCCAACCCCGCTCTCCTGGACTCGACTCCCAGACTCGTCCTGGATCAGTGCTCGGCACAGTTGCTACCTCGTGCTTCTCCCCTGCCCCACGCTGCCCCCGGCCAGCTTTCTGGGCCCCTCAAACATCTGCTAACACAACAGTTGCTGCCTGTTCTGGGGCTTGCTCCAGGAGGTTTGAGGACTCAGTGTGTGGGCAGCTGCGATCAATCAAACCTCTGTTTCAGCATCCCGACCCCTCCTCACAAATGCCTCGCTTCTGTGTGAAGCACTGTTGAGAAATACAATTTGTTGCTCCTGCAGGCTGACCAGCTTGGAGTCAAAAATATAGCAAGGACTGGGACACCCAGGGGCACGGCATTCGGCGGGTACCTCTTTTTAATTGTTGCTTTTTTTTTTTTTTCCCCCGAAACCTTGGCTCCCACGCATGCGATCTGGGCCTAAATGGCCACGCACGGTGCAGGTCTCGCTGGGAGTCAACCGACGCTTGCTAGTCACGCCAAGTCTCCAAGAAGCAATCACTAATAAACACGTCAGCAAAAGTCCCGCTGATAAACAACTCCGATGCTCAGGCCGGGCCCTGCTCTCAATGGCACACATTCACACAAAACACCGGGCAGAAGCGGTCACGTGGGGAAAGCCGAGCGGGAGGTCAGCACCATGTGACCCGGGCAGGGGCGGGCGCGACTGACCCTCCGGGCCGCCTTCGGGCAGCTGCTCTGGGAGCCGCGTGGCCACGATGCCAATTCCGGGGCGGGGCGGGCCTCCCTGGGCTGGGTCCTCAAGCCAGTTCTCCCAGCGGGGACCCTCCTCGCTGCAGCCTCCCCCCTCCCGCTGCAGGAGCCGCCTGCAGCCTCGCTCGGCATCCCCGTCCGTGCGCTGGGCGCTGAGGTTTTAACAAGATGTGAGCAAAGGCAGACAGGTCTGAAGGCAATTGCTGACCCCCTGACCCACCGCGGTCCGGCCTCACTGCCCGAGAGGCATCGGCCACTGCCGGCCAGCTGTGCCCAGGGGTGCTGGCCAGGGGCAGGGCGGGGCATCCGGTGAGCTCCCAAGACCACGTCTACCTAGCCCCACGGGCTGCAGACGTGACACAAAACGCTCACACGTGGCCAACCTCCTCTGGCGGAGGTGGTTCCGAATCCAACACCGCTTCACGACCCTCGGCTCTGAGCACGGAGCTCACCGCAGGCCGGGCTGAGCGGCAGGGCAGGCCTCCTCCCCGTTCTCAAAAGGAAAGGACGAGGCAGGAAGAGGAACAAAGAAGGAGAAGTAAATGGCAAGGGCAGAAAAGGGAAGGGAAACACAGAAGGAAAGAGATGGGCAAATAGAGAAAAAAGGGAGTCCTCACAAGGGACTGAGTGTGCCTCCTGGGACCATCACCCCCCTCCCGGTCCTGCCTCTGGAGTCGCCCAGAACACGCCCACGCCTTCCCTCCCAACATGTGCAACGGCAACGCCAGGGGCACCCGTCCGCACTCCCTGCGCGCCAGCCAGGGCGCTAGGCGGTACGTGTACACACAGGCAAGGATACAGACACACACGTACGTTCACACGTACATATGTCTGCACGTCGCAGACACACACGTACAGGTTGACGCGTTATACAAACACGCACACGTGCATTATCTCCCTTATTCTTCCGGCAGAAGCCACAGCAGCTGTGGGGACGATGTGCTTTGCTGCACAGAGATGTCAAGTAATTTGCCCAGGGCTGCCAGCCTTCCGCCCCTCATCTGGACGCCTTCTGATTTGTCGCTGTGCCCCCAGGCCCCAACTGCAGATCCAAAAGTGAACACCATGTTCTAGAAGGACAGCAGCGTCCGCAGGAGGGGCTGGATGGACAAGGCTTCAGGGGCTCTGGGTACCCCCCACCCTTGCTCCGGGCACCCTGACTGCCGGCCAGAGGAAAGCTCCTGCGTGTTCACCCACACCCCGGGAGGTGTGCCCCGGGCCCCAAAGGCTCCGGCCCCAGTCAGCACCTCAGGAAGCCGGGGTTTCTCAGAACTCCCCATACTCCGAGGGTCTAACCGGAAAGGCACTCTGCACCTTTGACGTGACAATCTCATACACCTGGTCCCAGATCTACGCACACAAAGGGGCTCCTTCACAAAAATGCTCAGTTAGAACCCCCTGCCCCCAGAAAAGTGAGTATTTACAAACCAAGATCACAAGACCTACAAAAAAGGGTCCAAGATCTAGGTTGGAGAAACAGAGCACTGCCGACCCTGGCTACAGGCCTGTCTTTCCATAGATGCGCAGCCCCTGCTCCTGCCCCAGCAGTTACAAATGCTGAGAAAGCCACAGCCCACGGGGGCTGGTATCTGGGCGGTCCCGCGTCAGCTGTCACCTGGCCATGGGCAGGTGTCTGTATACCAGTGACATGCTCAGCTCCTGGGGTTCCCAGGCAGAGGACCCTACACGTTCCAGGCTGGATCCGGGGCTCTCTGCAAAGGCACTGGAGTTGCCCTAGGCCTGGCTTTTAAAAAGGCTCCTGGAAAAGCAAGGCCCACCTCGCGAGGCCATAAATTATACAATGGGGGAGCCAAAGCAGGCAGAGCCCCGCGGAGACAGGACTGGCCGGGGCTCTAGAGGCTTGGTCGGGGTGGCTCAGGGTCCAACCCCAGGGCTCCAGTCGCCCCCTTCTGGCACACACACTTCCCAGGGGCCCCTTCTGCACTTGCCCCGGACTCTGCCCTACCCAGGCCTTGGCTAGAGAAAGGCGGGAGGAATCAGGGCGGCCTCACCGGGATCTTGGAGGCCTGCCTGGAGCCAATGAAGCAATCTACACATCTGGCCACAGCCCCACTGAGCAATAGATTTTCAAACAGTTTCTACCCGAGTGAGGACGGGAAACGTCTCCAGTGACGCCAGTGGTGTTACTCCGACTTGTGGCTAGTAAAATATAATAACACATGTAAGTTGTTTTTATTGCCTATCTAGCTTATTAGGTAATAAAATAAGCTCAACATTAAAAATTTAACTGAAGCCATTTATCGCACCCAGAACTCAGGGCTCCGGGTTTCCTTCAGAAGTCACCCAAAAAATCTGTCACCTTTCCAGCCTCTTTACCTATTTAAATTTCTCCAGAGAAGGAAAATTCCACTCGCGTGTCCAACACAAACGAATGTGTTCGGCCGTTGTCTAGCTAGTAAAGCAAAACATGTCCACAACTTAGGAAAAAGAAAGGGACACACCTGGGGGCAGCGATGGAAGAAATGGAAACTCAAAAATGAGGGCAGAGGATGGAGGTTTCTTCCCCAACATGGCGGAGGCAGAGTCTGTCACGAGCCTGTCCTCCAGCTGCCCCGGGCCATGGCCGGGCTCTGGAGCAAACAGCCAGACGGTCTGGACTCTGGGGCAAGGTGCCCGCTCAAGACTTGAGACACCTGCCCCTCTTCTTTCTGTGGGCCGGGGGAGGGGAGGGCAGGTACCTCTAGGCTGGGAGGGGGTCTAGAGAAGAGAAGGAAATGCCACCGACAGAAGCGGCATTTTCACTCTAAAGCAAAAGGAGGTCCGGCTGAAAAAGCAGCCCTGGGCACTGAAGGAAGGCCGTCAGGTCCAAGAGGAGTCGACACGAGGCTGCCTGCCCAGAAGTGGCCACGGGCTGCATGGGCGAGGCCCGCCGGTCTTGGTCCCCTCACACCCAGCGGTGACCGATGCTTCCACAACAACACAAGAGGAAGGGGAAACCATGGCACGGAGCGCAGGACCTCCCGGACACAGGACACAGACTGCATCCCACCCGCCACCCATCCTTCCCTGGGCCTCACTGTCAAACTCACAACCTCAGGCCTCCTCGGGAAGAACCAAACGCAGGGGACACTCAGGCTCAGAGACTGCCCTAAAGACAGAATATTAACTCCCAAGTTCGTCTCGTTCGAATCAACACCCGCGATCAGTGTTAGCACGAGGCAGGGCTCCAAGACACAGAGGATCAAGTGCGCGGGAGGGCGCGTGTGGCCGGAGGCCTCGCCTACGGTGAACGGCGAGGCGGACGGAGGTGGCACAGAGGACAGCAATCACAGGGTCTTGATGGTCTCACGTTGTTGACAGTTTAATCCAATGACTAAGTGCTGCTCCGATCCCTCACCCTCTAAAACCATTACCCACAGTCCTGATCTCAGGACCAGCCTAATCCGAAGGACAAGGAGTCCTGGCCTGTGCCACAGGGACGGGGTTTCAGGCACAGAGGCTCCAGCGAGGTGCCGGAAGGGGATCACCAGTGCTGAGTGACAACGGCCTGCCCCCGTAACGCCTCGCCTCCCGCCATCTGCCTGCCCCTGTACCGCCAGCACTGTGTTCACGGGGAAAGAGCATTTCTGACTTTTCTGATTCTAAAGACACTAAAATTAAAAAACGAACTTGGTATCATCTTTCTTCGAAGAGGATTTTAAACAACAGGGGAAGAACCCACTGCTGGGCCCCACGCATCTGCCTGGGATGGGCCAGGACCAGCAGAGGCTCCCACGAGCACCCAGGTGCTCCCGCGGGGCCTCCCGTGTGGCCGGAGCTCTTACCTGTGCCATCTTAGCAAGGTCCAGGGAAGGCCTCTGCTCCTGCACCTCTTCTGGGCGCCGCCGCTTAACGCCGACCTTCTTGTCGTTAAGGACACACGGCTGGGAGCGGCTTCGGGACAGCCCGCTGGAGCGCCTGGCCAGCTCTGGTGTTGAGGCAGGTGTGCTGTTGGCTGAGGGTGGACAGTACTCCGCAAAGGAAAACTGCTCGTGTGAGCAGGAGAAGGACCGCTGCATGTCGAGCCGGCCGCCTCCCACGGGGGTCGGGTCAGGGCTCCAGATGTCGCCCGCCTGTCCACAGGTGGCCGAGCCCGGCGCCCCTTGGCAGGGCTGACCTCCAAAGCGGTGGTGGAACCCTGCCTGGTCATAGGGCGAGGACAGCGCATTGGCCCGGGAGGGGAGGCTGAAACTAGAGCTTCTCTGCATGGTGCTGAAGCCGTTGGAATAGCGCTGGACGCTGCCCCCGCTGTAACAGCGTCTCTTCTCCACCGGAGTCCAGACTTTGGAGCCCAAGGGCCTCCACGATGTCCGGCAGCTGGACATTTCATCGGAGAAGGACAGTGACCGGCACTGGCGTTTGCTGGGGGGTGCTGAGGGGTTCCCGTTGTGGTCGCTGAGGCTGAGGTCTTTGATCAGGTTGGTCACCGCGCAGGCGGTCGCTGCCTCCCGGTGCCACAGAGCGCCGTCCTGACACTTCTCGGGCAGGCACTCCCAGATGCTGGCGCTCGGCTGCTCGATCTGAAGAGGGCATTTCCTGTCCAGGTCTCGCCATCTGTCATTTTCTGGTTCAGAAATGACAAAGAGAAAACAGGATTTGAGAAGGCCTCCAGGCCAGCCCTCTGCCTCCTCACCAAGAGTTCATCTTAAACAGGATTCTAGAGCCAGGAAGGCTCTAACTGTGTAGACGAGAAACTGAGGCTCAGAGACGGGACGGGAATCCGAGTTTTGCATCAGGAGCAGAGCAAGCCTGAGATGCATGTACCACACTCCCCACCGCCCGCCGGCCTCCTGGTATAACTTCCTTCCCAAAAGTCCGTACTGCCTCCCAGGAAAGTCCAAAACAACAGTTTTCACCCAAACGCTTTCCCATTTTATAGATGGGAAATCGACCTGCCCCACCCCTCCCCTGGCCTGCAGCGTCAGGGCAGTATGTTTGTTACGGTCTCTCTCAGTGCTTGGCTGCTCTGGGGCTGGGACTCAATGCCCTGGCAGAAGACCAAAGAGGAGTCTTTTGGTATGTGGGAGGGTCAAGGTCGAATTGGAGGGCGGGGAGGGGAGGGTACTGCCAGGTTAGTTCATCTGAATTCCATCTCGAGAATACTTGCTGACGATAGAAACTGGAAATTGATTTATGCCTCCACCACCACGCTCTTCAACATCAATGTCATCACCAATAGCCGCCAACCATAGAGCACTCTTCTTGTGTTCACCTGATTTCTCACGGCATCGAGGACACTTAAAACTGTTAAAATCTGGGGGCACCTGGGTGGCTCAGTCGGTTAAGCACTGACTTCAGCTCGGGTCATGATCTCATGGTTCATGAGTTCCAGCCCCGCGTCAGGCTCTGTGGTGACAGCTCAGAGCCTGGAGCCTGCTTCGGATTCTGTCTCTCTCTGTCTCTGTCTCTCTCTGTCTCTCAGCCCCTCCCCCACTCATGCTCTGTCTCTCAAAAATAAATAAACATTAAAAAAAAATTTTTTTTTTAAACCGTCAAAATCTGTAGGAGCATGTCTTGGGCTGCACAGACTTAAGGGTACAATTGAAACTTACATATTCAGGCCTCTACTTGAACACATGTATGAAGAAGCTACCTCCCCGCCCTCCCGCCCCCACTAGGAAATGCTGACTTTGCACTTGAACCTTTATTTTAGTGAAATATTCAGGACCTATTTGTTGTTTTTCTACTATAGAATCAGGCACTGTGCTGAGAATTTTAGGAGGGCAGGCACAAATACACCTGATACAGTTCTGGTGTTCAAGTTTATAACACAAAAGCAGAGTCAAGAATATGTTGTGCTTCCACGGATCAACATAGTGGCAAGGTTCTGGCTTTCTTAATTGACACACATTTATAAACTGTACACACAGGAATATACAGAAAACCACGGCTTGAGTCGTTCAGCCTGTAGAGGGACGGACGTAAAGCCTGAAATGACATTCAGCTAGGGGTTCGATGCACACCGATTCTCACAGCACTGCAGTCAGTTACTCCCACGGGGGAGCAGATATCCCCCTGGCCGCTGTAACCCACAAGGCTCCCTGTGCACCATCACTCCCCAGGTGGGGAGACAGAGGCTGGAGGAAGTTGAGTGAGTGGCCCGGGGCCACACAAATGACCGCAGCCTGGCCCAACCCAGAGCCCTGTTCTTTTCACTACACTGCAGCGCTGAGGGGAAGGGACCACAGGGAGCCCGACATCGGCCCTGCCCTCCACGAGTTTAGGAGTCGTACAGGGTGGACCATCCACTCAGAAAACCATGGTGAAACCCACAGGAGTGCACCAGTCTGCAAGGACCACACAGGGTCCAACTCCTAGGCCCAGATCCCCACCACTTAGGCCACTTCTCAAAGGACACAGAGAGACATCAAAGGACAGACCCTGGGCTGAGTGTCAGCAGCTACTGGACAGGCTCAAAGGGAATTGACCAGTGAGGCCCAAAAGGAGGCTCACGAGCCAAAGATAAGCCAAATTAGGGCTAACTGTGACACTCTCATCTAGGGTGCCCCGCCACAGTTATGAGGCACGTCTAAGGGGCTGGGACCCTGTGCAGGGGACGTGGGAGGAACCGGCCAGAGGCTATTCCCACAAGGGGGCCTCAGAAGCTGGAGATGCGGGGGAGAGATTTTCCAGAAGCCCAGACCAGTTGGGACCAAACCAGGCCAGTCACCAAATGTTCAATTCCCGTCCCTCTCCGAATCCTCCCGGGCCCCGGTGCACGACAAGTCTCCATACGTGGCCCGTTCACTAAATTTGACAAATTATCACCATGAATCAATCGCCTTTGTGCAAGTAGCATTTATGTTGTTCGAAATAAGTCTTCACTGCCCATTGTCCCTGGAGCAGCCACTATTCTTTTAAACCAGTTTCGATTTGACATTTGTTAGCGGTTGAAAGATCAGTAAACTAATAATAAAGTAAAATTATCTGTTATCTGCTTTGCAAAAAGAAGAGTTATCCTCAGAACCAAGTGAAGATTTGCGTGTCATGATGTTCTGCAAAGTGACACGAGTGACAGCGGAATGGGAGCCACAACTGAAACGCCCTCCAGGCGGGGCTGGTGACATAAACGACCAGGGAGGAAGACAGAGCATGCAAACAGGACCGTTCCAGAGAATGTTAATGATGTAATTCCAAAGCTGAAACAACAGGGCAGAAAAACCGTATGGATATAGCAGGATTCCTATTTTGTCAAATATGTATGTTATCTGTGAAGATTAAGAGAAAATAAACCAAAGTGTTCACAGTCGAATGAGAGATAGCTGGCTGATTTATATGTTTTCCTTTGTGTTCTCCTGTGGTTTCTACATTCTCTATAAGGACAAATCTATTTCCAAACGTGTGGGGGATGTGGCCACCAAGCCCACTGGTGCAGGCCCGGGGTCACGGCCAGGGCCTATGATCCCAGCCTCCTCTGGGTTTGTTCCTTCGGTCTTTTAGGGAGTTCTCTTACGATAACACTGGCCACCAACTTCTCTTTGGAGACAGGGCCCTGAGGCATCAGGTGGGTCAGGAATGCGACCAACTGAGGAAGGACCCAGGGAGCCCAGCCACAGAGCAGCAGGGGCCCCAACATGGAGCCACAGTAGCCCTGCTTAAGGAACCCAAGGCTCAACACAGACTGCCTCTGTTCGAGGCCTTGGGAAACCCGTGAAATTAAAAAGAATTGATCCCATTCTCAGGGGAAACTACTTTCTATTCCATTTTAATTTCACTGCGCTGGAACTTTCCCATCTCCAGGGAAGTCATGAGAAGTAAGGGGACTTGGGAGTCAATTAAGCAGAACATTCGGTCCCTCTCATCTGACAGCACCATCCCTCCCCCATGGCCACCTCGTGATCTTGGTGCATCCTGACAGGATGCGCAGGCCTCCCCATTCCAGGCTCACCTCCTCACTGCCTCCAGAGAACTTCTCGGGGCCCATGCCTAGCATGGTCTGACCCCAGGTAGTTGCCCATGGCCTTGCAGAAAGGAGGCAAACGTTTTAGCCTGGCATCCCGACCCCATCTCCCCAGTTCACTCTGCTCTAGACACCCTGAACTTCCTGTGACATCAGACATCAGACAAGAAGCAGGCAGAGTCGAAACCATCTTCAAGGACCCCTGAGAGAGCCCGTAAAGCACCCTCCCCCTGGTTTGTGGACACAGCCCAGAGAGTAGTTCTTGCGTACCAGCTACCCTTAATAAAGCGGGAGTTTAGTGAAGCAGCCTCAGGAACGGGCACAGGGAACTTCTGTGAGAGGAGGTAGGTGCCCCAACTGCGTTCAGGGTCCCTCTCGAATCCCCGGCGGGGACCGGGTTGGATGGCTAGCGCTGGCGTGCTCCTGTTTGCCTGGGGGAACCACTCCGCTCCGTTCCAAGAGTAACCCTCTGTGACCCTAACGGTAAGATTTCCTCGTTGAAATGATTAAGACTCGGTTCTTAACTGGGTCCACCGGTCAAACGTGAGCACGATATGTCTGCAATGAATCTACCGTTCCCCCCCCCCCCCCCCCCCCAAACATCAGCTCTTTCACACCCTTGCGCCTTGGCAAAGGCCTGGACTCTTCTCCTCCTGCCTTCATCCTTCCAGCAAGGGGCTCTTTCTAGTCCAGAAGAGCCAACTCCACATCACCTTCTCTGTAGATATGCCTTCTCCGTATTAGCCACTAGGCGCCCACAGCTCTCTGTCTGACTTTCGATCTTCCGGCCCAGACGTTGACTGAACCCTAATTATCTGTTTACGTGTCTGCTTCCACTGAGCCACAAGCTGTCAAGCACAGACCCAGCATGGCCACCCAGTGCCCGGCACGGAGCCCGGCACACCGCAGACCTCAGCCGAGGGCGGCGGGTGGAGGAAGGAACCGACAGTGTGCCGGAAAGCGGCAGAGCCGGCTGTGGGGGTTCGCTTGGCCTCAGTGGTCTTTTATCCTTGGTCAGGGAGGTACAGGCTGGGCTCCGCGTTCAACTTCCCACTTTACCGAGGCCGCGGATAGCTGCATGGGAAGCGGCCAGGAGTCTGGTTAGCGCCACGATGTCTGGGATTCTCTGGAAACGCCACGCACTGCCCAACGTGGAGCACTGCTTCCGTGCCTCAACAGCAGCCGGGGGGCCACCTGGTCTGTCTGAGGGACAGACAGTATTTTAACGGTTGCTATCTTTATCGCTTGAAGAAGTACAACGTAAGAAAAGTAAAGACAATGGAGGCTATGTTTAGCCTTGGTGTTTTCCCCCTTCACTCAAGGAACATAAAGCGATTTGCTGGGTCAGGTCATCAGACAAAAGAAACAGGAATAGAAGCCACTGTTTAATGGCAAACCGCCCCGAGCTTCTGGCCCTGACGTCACACTGTACAAAAAGGACTTCAGGAGCGCTCTGAGGACAGGACACCCGATGCCCCCGCCCCTCCACTCAGTATCACTCTGCACAAACAACTGTAACTCTTTCAAACGTGACCAGGGCCACGGACCTGGGGAGTCCACTGAGCAGGGGTCACTCGGGAGGGTGGGAAGGGTGCGGACACGGGTTGGAGTCTCAGCTCTGCAGAGCTACTTCATCTCCCAGGGCCTCAGTTTCCTCATGTGTAAGATGAGGGCGACAGACAGTGATGCCCTCGCAGAGCTATTGTGAGAACCACACACTTGCCTGCAACAAGGCCCGCGAGGGCACTGCGGGCTCTGCTCCTACCGCTGAGGCTCAGCGCTCCGGCAACCGGGCACCAAGCACCGTTGGCAGTGCTGGAGTGGCAACCTGTAGACTCTATGGCAGGATTTCCTCCGTGTGGCCTGGGACCCCCTGCAGGAGCATCCCTTGGGGTGTTACAGTGCAACTCCTAGGCCCAGCCCCTCTCTCAGGAAACCATCTCTAGAGGGGAGGAGTCTGCATTTAAGCAAGCTCCTCTACGTCCGGCTTCGGCTCAGGTCACGATCTCACGGTTGGTGGGTTCGAGCCCCACGTCGGGCTCTGTGCTGACGGCTCGGAGCCTGGAGCCGCTTCGGATTCCGTGTCTCCCTCTCTCTCGGCCCCTCCCCTGCTCGCTCTGTCTGTCTCTGTCTCTCTCTCAAAAATAAATAAACATCAAAAAAATTTTAAATAAGTTCCTCAGGTTATTTTGTGGCAAAATTGCTAAGAACTGCTCCTACAGGCTACTCGGGGACCTGGGTTCTCAAACACCTTTGTCAGAGTGGCAGCCACACCCAGGAAGCTTCTAGAGGGTTGACCAGTCCAGCCTCTACAAGTCTGAATTCAGAACACCATTAAAAGTTGGTGTTCTGCTGTTTGCTTTCAGACAGGAAGTGGAACTACAGACAAGGAAAACTTTTACCCTTCAAGTACTTAGAGGGCCCTTTCCCGCAGGAGCGGGTGGGGCCCCAAGTTGCACAGCAGGTCCTGGATGGAGATGGAGAGCCGCTGGAAGAGGCCTGGGAAACCAGGGGAAGAGTCTGAGGCCTCTCACCTTCTCCCTGGGACATGCTGACGCCAGGCCTCTGGTGGATGTGGGCACAGCACAAAGGCACCAGCCACATACGCTCTATGCAGTCCTCATTATGTCAACCTTCAGCAGCATCTAAAGCTCCTCTGTGCCCTGGTTGAGCCATCTTCACAAGTTGGGGATGACTCACAGGGGAGTGTGTGTGTGTAAGGTAAACGCACACCAGGCTCTACCTCGAGACGGGAGGACAAACCACACAAACTTACACAAAAGCATACAAACCATCCGGTTCTCTCACTGCGACCTCCACGGGGTCTTTCAGAGCCGAGGCTTGATGCCCGAGCCTGAGGTTTCTGGAAGACTACCACCACCTCAGCCGATGCTCACACACATGGGAACAAAACCCCAGGTCCCCCAGCCCCACTCACAAGGCCCCAGTCCAACCACGCCCGGACTAAGGAGGGCAGAAGGCTGCTGGGTACGCAGATCTAGAGCTCAAAGAAAGAAAACACTCGGAGGAACACAAAATAGTATCTGACCTCAAATGTTCTTGTTTCCATTTCTACCCTTGAACTTGAAGGGAAATTCCCAAGGGCCCAGATTCTTAGGGGCCTATGGCCTTCTTAGGTTCAAGAGATAGAGGAGATTTACGGCCCTGGGTATCTGTGTGCTGTGTTTTATAGGCTGCCTTATGGTGACATAACCACAGCAGAATGTGGTTTCTAGAAAAGGTTAAGCACCTGAAGCAGAGACCCAAGATATAAGATTCTTGTAGCCTCCCAGGCCTGGGTAACAGGCCTCCAGCCAGATCAAGACTGGCTGACTCATTCTTGGATTTCACACCTATCTGCTTGTGCTGACGATGCGCTGTCTCCCCAGCCCTGTGGGTTGGGTTGTGCTAACTTAGCCTCGGGGCTGCAAGGACTCTACCCTTGATTTCGGGGTAGAAGCTCTCACCAACCCTTTCAATGGGAAACTGGAGAGGTGTCCTTCTGAAGGCAGCGTTACTAAGTCCGTCCCACAAAAAGAACACAGGGGGAAGACATGCCCCAATGAGACGTGCACAGTCCCACAATGGGGTCGCTGATTTTCAAACGAACTTCTAGAGCCCCCTGCCAACTGGAGTGCCTCTTTCTCCGTGTCATCAGGATGGAGACAGATTTAATTCAAGGCTGTGTCAGGAAGAAAACGTTCTTGGGCTTTGCCTGACTGGGCCCCATCCTCTGGATGTGCCCTCTTGGGTGCGATGAATCATAAAATGTCAGCTTGTATCTTGGGTTCAGGCACACTGACACAGGACGCCAAGCTCCTCGGCCAAGGCATGAGGACAGGGATTAGGACAGCTGGAGAGAACACTCCAGCAGCTCCATCAAGGGAAGCAAGAAGGCTGGCCTGAGGGGCTCTAGGAGAAGCGAGGCAGCTGGTAACCTTCAGAGTGGCGACCAGGGCCCTGCCCTCCCCAGCTGGGTAGGACGGCCCATGGCGGCCACCGCAGCTTCTGGGAAGCCTCTGCTCTTACAAAAAGAGGCTTGGTGGGATCCCCAAACAAGACAGTGTACAGGGGTAAAAACCATACCAGACTGAGCACCCGTCTGTATGGGGCAGGGAGCACGGAGACCCTGTGATGGCCCGTCCAGCTCTGACCCAGACCTCCAGCCCCACCCCTGGCCTCCAGGGGCATTCAGAAATGTGCACGGAGCCAGGATTCCCAATGGCAACAAAAACTGTGAAGGGACAGAAAGGTCACTTTTAACCATCATCTCCTTTAGATCCCCATCCTGGTTGTGGGTACATAAACAGCCTGGGACACGGGCACCCGCTTGCGATTCATCTCTAAATTGATGCGCCCGGCAAAGCTGAGAGCCATTACACAGGGGAGAACTATTCGGAGAACTCAACCAATTGCATGTTAATTGTTAACTAACATCCCCCTGGGACCTTTGCTGAGGCGGAGAGAGCGCGTAAGCATACGTTCCCAAGCACACAGCTCAACCATGAGGCACCACGGCATTCCCAGGCTTGCGGGTGGAGAAAACGGAGCTTCGGAAGAGCGTCACGCCTCAACCACGGACGCACAGCGAGCCAACGGCAGGGTCTGCCATCCCAAGGCCGTGCTCTTGCAGTTGGGCCAGGCTGCCCCGAACTTGACCACCTTCCTACCTGGCAATGCACCGTGGTGGGTGGTGCCCAGTGAGCCTGGCAGTTGTCTTCCCCTGTCCTCTGGCACCACTCTGGGCCCCCTCCCGGCCCCAAGGCAGGCCAGCCCAGGCGAGAAGGCAGCCCGGGAGGCTCCCTTCTCACTGGTCACCGTGAACAGCTGTCATGTGCCAACCACACTTTGCACCCACTTCCAGTCTGTACTTTATTCTGGAAACACCGTCTGAAACCAATAAATGGTGCGAGGAAACATTCAAAGCACTCTGCATGGACACACCTGAAGCTATTTGAGGGAGTGAAAACTCACACGTGTACCGATGATAAATAAAAACCAATAACAAAGAAAAAACAAACTTCAGAAAAATCATACGTCTGCATAGTCATATATGGATGTGCTTTTAAAAATGAAAACGAAGCTCTCTCTAGCCGATTTTGGCTGATCGTCTGTTTCTTATGGGAGGCTCTGGTCCAATGATCGGATTCCAAATGGCTACCTCTGAGAGAGACGGAAGCAGCGGCAGAGACCAGAAACGGGCCTGAGCCACTCAGGTGCCATTACCGTTGTCCATTTCGTCTCAGTCCTCTGCCGGTGCTAGGAAATCTAAAATGCCCCACCTCCGAGTGCCGGCTTTTGCACCCGAGGTGCAATCCCACTCCGCTTCCAGCAACGAACAGTGGTGGAGTGAAAAGACCAAAAGCTATCAAATCTCAACGCGGAATCTTCCAGTCCCACGCGGCTCGGCACAGCCAACTGGTTTACCCTGTAGAAATTAACACGGAGAGTGCCCCCGGGAACAACCCTTTCATGTACAGAGTAGACTTTAACAGCCAAGTAATTAAACACAGAAAGTAAGGGCTTATAATTAAAATGCTGACAAACCTGAACCAGAGTGGCACAAGTAAGGGCTGCTATCGTATTTTTACAATTCCCTTTTATACATAATGCATGATCCTTCTGCTCGTTTCTCTATGTTCTCTGCCTGTGAAATAATTTACATTAATAAATAATTTATTACCATAACTCCTAAAGTAATTATGGGTTTCCTCGCAATTTTTTTTTTTTTTTTTTAAGCATACGAATTGTTTTGTTCTCTGTTCGTTGACTTGTATTTACACGACTTTTCCTAGTGGCCTTTTTGCAATAATTGGTATTGTGTTCGCTTTCTCACCTATTATTTGATTTCCAGGCCTCTCCTCGCCTGAGTGGTGAGGAAAAGGGAATATGTAGTGTCCATTGTCCCTACAATACAGGATTCAGTTAATGGGTGCAATTAGCCAAGGGTGGTGAATGGAGGCTGCTCTCACCCCACTTGTCCTGTTTCACCAAAAGATTAAACTGATACACGTGTGCCCCTGGGTCAGCGTGAAGAAGCATCTCCCACGGCGAACGACAGAGGACCTGGGGGGGGGAGCCGTGTTGGAAGGATTCGCGTAGAGCCCCTGCCTCTCCAAGCACACGGCGATCCTCTCAGGGGCGGCCGAGCCCCTTTCTCCACCCGCTGGAAGTCATGGCCGGCAGCAAGGGCTGGCCCGCCTGCCAGGCCAGCTGACCAGCAGGCGGCCCACACCCACGAAGCTGCCACCTGACCAAGGTTTCCTGTGTGGAGAACACAATAACTGGGCACGTACACAGCTCTTCCCCACAGAAGCCGCCTGCAGAGGAAATTCCAGTTCAGCAAAGAAAGTGTCCTCGGGACGGTACGGGAGGTGAGAAGGGAAGCCACGGGGCAAAACACAGTCTCTGCTAGGAGGAGTCCTTCTGGGACCAGGCGGGGCTCACAACCTAGTAAGGAGCATGGGGCCCTGGTGCAGAGCAGGCCGGGCGGTGGCCTGGCTCCACTCTGCCCTGCTCTTCTCTCTCCCCCGCTTTGGACAAGCACAAAACCACTTCTTTGTACCAAGTTCCCAAACTTGGTGTGGGGGGGTGGGGGTGGGGGGAGCGAAAGCTGGGGAGGGGCCCATAAGCCAGCTCACAACAACATAAAGTACTTAAAAAAGAACACACACTGTTGCGAGCACTTGATCATATTAGTGAGGCATTTTATCTAAGTGGGTGCAGAGGAGGCTGAACAACTTGAAAGGGTGGTTTTTTAAGAGGAAGCAAAAAGGCCACTGCACTCCCCACCCTAATGTCCTTGCCTGGGTTTTCTTAAGAATGCTTAGGAAACTCAAACTCGCACTGGCTTCCAGCTAGGACCCTTGCATGGGGGCTCAGGAGGAGGGAAATGCCCTGAGTCACAGGGCCAAGCTGTCCCCAGCAATCACAGGAGAAGTCCACTGATCAGGGCCACACAGGGGGTTCGGTGATTAGAGTAACAGGACATTTTGTCTTCGCTGAGTATTGTCCAGCCCTGGAAGGGCTCAAAACCCTCTTGAGAAATCCGGCTGGACCCAGAGTGCTATTAAAAAGCAGGCAGGCCTAAAGTGAAATCTCACTCCCTGGGATGCTCCCCTGCCACCAAGTTCACGTCGCAGGGTGAGGCCACGCCTCGATTCGCCGGTTAAAGCGGGCAGGAGCGGTCACCTGAGCTTGCAGCTGCACACAGGCACGGGAGGCCTCAGACTGCTGACACTCCACCTACACGAGTGCCCGGAAATGGGATGAGGGCGGGAGGGACTGAGCCAGCACCTCCTGTGTGCCGCTGTCCCTTTAAATCTCACCAAGAACTGCAATCTGCAAGATGAGGGGACCGAGGCTCAGGAAGATGGGCTGAATTCCCTGTTCCTCCAGACTCCACTAGATAGAACCCCCCTTCCCCCGCCCAGCGCAGGGGCAGACTTTATCTCTGTGCCAAGTGCCTGACACTTAGTAGGTACTCAATAAACATCTAACGGAACACGTCCCTGAAATGTACCGTGAATGCACGCTTCAGATGGGTCAGGGTCTCCCCAAATCGAGGAGGGGTGGTCAACAGAAAGACGGGCACGCGGGAGAGAGAGCAGCCGAGGAGAAGGCCAGGAGGACTCTGGAGACCCCCGCGCCTGGCTGCTCCTCTGCTGCCTGGCAGTGCCCTGGAACCAGCCTAGATCAGGTACGAGTGGCCTCGAAATAAAGACCCACGTCTCCACAGCCCCGTGTACTAGCCTGGCCCAGCTGACAGCTGAAATCCAGGCGGGGCTGAGGGGCTGAGCACCCAGGTGCCTCTCTCTCCTTCCTGGCAGGACAAAGGCAGGCAGTTCAACCACAGCACAACTGAGTCCAGCCCATGAAGCAGGCGGTGAGGCAAGCTTCCGAGCCATGTGGCTAAGTGACTGAGGGTTTGTTGAAAGCCGTTAACCACCAACGAGGTGCTCAATCAAGCCCCATGTGGGGGACAGGTTTCAGAAGTGTGTCACATGGGTAAACCGAGGCCAGGTGATCTCCCTGTTTCTATTTCCTCCGGGTGGCAGCATGAAGAGGGCCACCTGGGCTCTCCCACAGGGCTGTGGCTTATGACTGAGGGAAAGAAAAAAAAACAAAAACAATCTTCCTTCTCCCCCAGCCTGGGTCCAGCTCTGCCAAGGGAGCTTGGTCACCTCAGTAGGCCTTGGTTTCCCCAGGTGTGAACTGAGCATCCCCACACGCCCCACACCGAGGCTGCTGCAGAATCCCGGAGACCCTGCAAAGTCAGGAGCCTGGGGCTCCCTGTGACTCTCCACCCTCGTCACCCCACCTACGGGACGGAGCCTAAAGAAGAAAAAGAAAACCCTGTGCACAGAGTCAAAGGCTGAAGGCCTGAAGTGGTCGCCTATCTCGGAGGCTTGGTTTCTGCCTCAATGCAAACCTCACAGAAACTCATGTGGCAAGGTGTCCCCACGGGAGGCAGGAGTCACAGAGACACGGTGAAAGGAGGGATCGTGCTCGGTCATTGGGAGCACAGAAAAAAATCAATGTAATCAGTGCAGTCATCCCCTCTGCCCCCTTGTAAAAAAAAACAGTAATTCACACTCGCACGGGCACAGGGGACTGAGACAACCTTTCTGGAAAGCAAGCCAACAATAGGAAGCAAGACCCTTAAAAACGTTCCTGCCTTCTGGCCTCTCTATTCCACTCCTGGGAACTCCTAAGGAATAATCCTGAAGGCAGACAGAAGACGATGACTTCGACGCTTAGTCACTGTTAATTAATCACAACGGCCAATAAAACAGCCATGCCACCCAACAGCCAAGAAACAGTCACAACGTTAAACACATATTGATACACAATTCAGTACTTCGGCCTCCTTAAACCAGCGTGGAACCAACAAACGTCATGCGATGCGGGAATGATGGTAACTGTGACTCAGTGAAACAAAGAAAAGCAAAACTTCTTCGTATCTAATTTTATGTAATCCGGTGTCCATCATGGCTGCGTAAAAAAACTCACAGGACATAAAAACACACCAAAATATTAATAGGAGTTATCACTGGGTTTTGGGGGGCTAGGAGAGATTTTCATCTTACACTTTACACCGGGGTACGTTTTCCGAATTAAAAAAAAAAAAAAAAAATGAACGTGGTTACCTTAAAAACCAGACAGAAAACACTCAACGTTACGGTTGGAGACGACATTTGCAAAGCACGCACCAGCGCCCGTCCGCTCACTCAGCCCCGCAGCCCGGGCGCCACTCCGGCACCACTGGGGTCGGAACGGGGTGGCAGAGTCCCCACTCTGCTCCCTGTGCCCGTGTCCGTGTCCGGAAAGGGCTTCCAACGTCTCACCTGGAGGACTCAGGCCCTGGCGGAAGGACTAGAGAAGCACTCTTCACGGCCACCTTGGTTACTCACCCATAATTCCACAAGAGAAAAGTGTCGGTCCTTGACTCATCTTCTTTGGCGTGTGCTGAAAACAACCAGAAAAGCTATTCACTCTTCGCGTCATAAGAAGCACGTTTGCACATGACCCTGCACTGATCCCTTGCTAAAGTCACAGTTAAAGGGGTAACTGTCTCTTGCCAACGTCAGATTAGGGGACGGAGACAAAAGTGTTACGAGAGGCAACATCGGCCCGTAATCAGACCCGGACTCCGCGTCCAAAGTCTCCAGTGAGTTACGGAGGCCGTCAAGTTAATGGCTTCAAAAACACACAAGAAAGCCCCGTGGCTTCTGACGCTCGGGGACTGGGCCGTGTGAGTGACACGGACGAGGTGTGATATATGTGGTTCCCCAAGCCGGGCTGCAGAGAGGCCTCCCCACAGCCCAGGCTGGGAGAAGAGGGGGCCTCTCGATGACAGGAAGAGACCCCAGTGAGGAGCACAGGCCCATCTGTCACCCTCGGCTCCTTCCCTCCACCCCCCCTCCCCACCCCGAGACACCAGAAGAACAGCTCTTCCTCCTCTACACAGAAGCATCAGGTAAACCTCAGGAGGGTGGCCCTTCGCCGTGCAAGCTGCTTTGCCGCAACAAGTAGGCCCCCCCCACCCCGGGCACCCTCTCTGAACTGAAACAGAAACTCGAAGGTGTTATTTGGTCACAGCAAAGAGCTATGCCTTTCAGACTCCTTGGCACGGTATTCCGACGGCTTCCCTTTCCACTGGGAGCATCGTGCGTCTCCCCTCACACCGCACACCCACCCTCAACAAAATGCTACGGCCGCTGGGAGAGAAACGGGCCACTGGGCTTCCACGAGAACCCCAAGACGGGACACTGCTCCGCGGCTACACGGTAACCTGAGCACGGAACGTTCCGGGCTCCCCTGTGCCGGCTGCGGCGGGGGTCAGGCGGCCTATTCTGACCTCTGGTGAGGAGGAGACCGTGCCCACCGGGGCCCCAGAAAGAAGGCCCTGCCTCAAGCACTCTTACGACTCCTTCCCTCCTCCTTCCTTCCCTCCTCCTTCCGCCAGTCACCCACTCGTAAGTACTGGAAATTATTCACACGCAGGCTGCACGACGGGACTGACCACGTGATGGGGAAAGAAGCTCTCGGCCCCAGAGGAGTCGGCCCGTCCAAGAGAACTCCATCTTCTGGGAGGAGCCCCAAACAACAGGGACACGCAGGCTTCCAGGCTGAGAAGAGGGCGGGAATCCAGGCCCTGGTGCCTTAAGGGCCACAAGGCTGTGAGAGGGAGCTGACTAGGAAAGACCTGGCCCCACCCAGATAAAGGGGCGCCAAGTACCTGTCCCCAGCTCCCCAGTTCAGAGCCCTCGGCGCTCAGTCAGCTACGTGTTCATCCATCCAGGTCACTAAGGGGCCATCCCGGCCAGCCTGGGACACAGAGGTGAAGGACGCCCGCCCTGGTCCTCAGGAAGCTCACGTTTCGTGGAGGACAGAGTCACACAGACGAAACATCGCACGGCAGGGAGCGTGGGAGCGGAGGGGAGAGGACCCAGGCCAAGGGTGCCGGGGTGCGCGAGGTCGGGGCCGGCGTCCCGCGGGGAACACCGGAGCCGGTGCTCAAGGACCAGAAGGCTGCAAGAAGCAAAGGGGGCGGGGCAGGGCTTCTCCGGTGCCCACTCCTCGGTTGAGAACAAGAATCCTATTTTCAGGACGGGTTGCCCTTCTGGATCCCACGGTGACTTTAACCACCCAGTCTACGGCCAACCAGGAAACAGCTGGAAAAAGTCAGATGGCCGTGTCTGCCTGTCTTCCAAATGACTTGGCTCCCACAGCAGGACGCGCGCTGAAAACCCACACCGAAGTCACCCAAGGGGAGTGGGTGACAAAGACCCAAGAGCCCGGCCTCTGGGCAGTGCCGTCCCCGACACCCAAGCGTGCAGCCCATGGACACCAGGCAGGCTCCGCTCCCGGGGGGGAGGGTTCACAGAGGGAAGTCGGGCTTGGCTGTGCCAGGGGCCTCGCCTGCCGGGGGGAGAAAACTCCAACGCTACAGGGGCACCCTGGCACAAAGCAAACACCTGCTGGGGAACCACAGCCCCCGCCCCGTGGCCGGGTTGGGGAGGCAGGTGGCAAAGCGAGCCGGGCGGGCGGCGCACAGAAAACCAAACTGGGATGGGGCCGGGGAAGGCAGAAGAGAGCAAGGACCCTCGAGCAGCCCGCCTGCTGCATTGCCGCACAGATGCCACTGAGGACGGCTTGGGGTTTCCAGACGACAGGAAGCGACCCGGTGAGCCAGCCCGCTGACCTGTCAGCGGAGCACGGCTCACGGGGCTTTTCCTTCCACTCGGCCGGCGTGGGCAGCCCACAGACGCAGAGGGAAACCACTGCGCCAGCACACGGGGGCTCCCGGGCCCTCGCTCACCCGTTCATTCGCTCAGCAAGGATTCATCCCCGTTGGCTACGGCCGCTCATTGGCCAGGCCGGGGAGCACACACGTGGAACGGGAGCGTGGAACCGCCACCACTGCCCTCTGCTGTTAGACCGAACCAGCCTCCTAACCCGTCCCCAGCCTGGGCCGTGGGCCCATCGTCCGCTCTCCACCCAGAACCCACAGAGGCCAGGCGATGCTGCTCCTCTGCTTACAGACCTCCAATGACTTCTCACGGCAACCAGAGTGAAACCCGCCACCCCTCTCCCTGCAGCCACCAGGCCCACACGAGCCAAGGCCGTGGGACACTGGCCCTCCCAATGCCACCTCGAGTCTTTCCACGACAGGCTCCCCGCCTCACTCCTGCCGCACGGCCTCCTCGGCCACCCTCCCTGACCGCCCCAGGCAAAGGGCACCCTCCCCACCCGTGCTTTTCTCCACAAGGCCTTGCAGGCAGTACGGACACTCGGCAAAGGCTCCTCGCGGGGCACAGGGCACAGGTGGGCAGCGATCGGTCGCACCCAGATCTCACACCACTTGAAGGAACATCGCCACGTCCCCTGTTCTCAGCGAGCCCCACTCCTGCTCGCTCACCGAGTGTGTGAAAACGCATGACCTGGTAATGCGGCCCCCCCTTCTTCTGCTTCCAGCACCCCACTTTTACACTGGGACCCCTCCCTCCACACAGCAGTGTCTCGGTGGGACTGTGTCTCCATCTCCCCTGACACGGGACGGGCACAGGACACGGGTGCGGCCTTCTCTGCTCTGCGGCCCGGCTCCTGGACTGAGCCAGCGCTGGGAGTCGGCAGGGAGGCCCTGAGCCTGCCATGAGCACCTGCTTCCAAAAGCCTCCGAGCCGCCCTGTCCCTGCCCTCTCTGGGACCTCATTCACCGCTCTCCCGACAGCTTCCCAGGACATCAGGCCCAGGCATACCCTGACCAGGCTCAGGTTTCCCTGAGCCCAACACCAAGCTCCCGTCTGGGCTCCAGGTGGCCAGAGCCGATTTATCCCAAGTACACCTGGTACATGATGAAATTCCTGCTGGTATATGCCACTCTGCAGCCAGCCTTCCCACTCCGTCAAACCCTCTGCACCACTGCAGGAAGGATGGGCCAGCCACTCACCATGTGGTGAGGCCCGCCGGGCCCTGGGGACTCCTAGCCTCAAGGTCCATACGACACTCAGTGTGTACACTGAAGCCAAGGCCTTGGCTGGTGTTTGCAGAAGATACTCTATTTCTCCGTGACGCCTCTACTCCTAAGCCTACCCCAGGGCAGGGCCTGGTCTCTGTGATATTCCTTGGGTCACAAGACAAGGTTTTGGCACCAGATCCTCCGCAGAGAAGGCAAAAGCTGGAAATCAAACTGGGGCTTCAGGGGCCCATCTGAATAAAAAGACAATTCAGGTCTTTACTTAATGAGGAACTTGCTCAGACAGAAAATGGCAGAGCTCATCTCTGGCCATAATCCTGCTTCCTCAGAACGTTCTTCTGCAGAGTAGTGACTAAAGCAATCACATCACTCCTTCCCCATGACAGTGTGATGGGGAACCACAACGTGACACAGTCGGGCTCACACCCACGCACTTGAGCAGGACAAGCAGGGCACCCCAGCCTGCTGAAAGGAACACAGTGAGACCGTGGCTGTGGGAAGAAGACGGAGCCACGCCTGACAAGGAAAAAAGACGCCAAAGAGGGACGAGTGCCCCTGTGTGGACGCTCTCAAAGATGCCAACACAGACGGAGTGGTGACCCTGCCCCCCCCCCCCCAGGCGTCAGGGTTGGCCAAGGCGTGGGTAGTGGCTAAGGGTAGGTGGGAGAAAGGCACCGGACTGCCGCGGACCACACGTGCACCCCTGGGTTCTAACTCGGGCCAGCCTGGGGCCTGCCAGTGATCCCGGCTGGGGCTGCTGTGCCCAGTGCCGACTCAGGGTGGCTGTGGGTATGAAGGCTCTCCGTGCCCAGGCAGCTGCGTGCAAGGCCTGGACGGCCAGGCTCTTCCCAAGAGGCAAATCACAGCCTCGGCATCCTGATCCAACAAGAACAAAGGCAAGTACTTGCTCCCAAAACCAGTGTCGGCTCTTGTGGGAAACACCTCGAGGCTGGGGAAACAGAGGCAGCCACTTTACCCTGGGACAGTCTCCAGACTCGAGAGAGAGGGTTGTCGCTGGCCAGCGGGGGGGTGGGGGGGGGGGGTGGAGGCAGGCCGGGCCAGGGAAGATGGTCACTCGGGCCCGGGAGAACGGGCCATGGCCTGAGTGTGGGCGTGCAGGGAGGGGCCGGAGAACGCCGCTCCCGAGGTCAACCGTCCGGGCTGCCTTCCAGCAGCAGTAGCTAATGTTAGAACACGAGGAGGAAGAGCCCACTCTGCAGAGGAAAGCGACCAGCAGAGTGGGGGAAAGGGGAAGCGAGCACAGTCCTCACTGCTGTGCAGTGTGCAAGCCGGACCGGGGCTGGGGCCGGGCGGGGCCCTCAGCCCTCTCTCCCCAGGGCCAGGCAGCTGAGCACTCCTCGGCCCTTTTTTCTGTTTTCCTGCATCTCTCTCGGGAACAAGGCCAGTCACTTGTCCCCCGCATTTCGTTTTTAGAAAAAGAACAAGAGACCTCAGAGGGCAGGGAGGGAGGGTCTACAGGCCAACTAGCCCCGTGTCACCAAGGTCGCTGGGTGGCCCCCAGGTGACTTTCACCCACAGTTTCAGACTTTCTCTCTCTCACTGCTGTGTGTCTGGGGCCTGCTCCCCTAATTCCAAAGTGGCCTGTGACTCATGTTTTCTTTTTTAATCTGAAGCCCCCCCCACCCCACCCCACCCCCCGCCCCCTGCTTTCTGTTATCTTCTTAGCCTGCTTAGAAAACAAAGGAGAAACACTTTTCCATGTTCCCGTTGTTATCTTGATGGTATTTACAGGAGGCTGGTGTTGCCAGTTTAGGAAGCCGAAGCAAAGCCCCCGTCTGCTTCCTCCCAGCACCGCCGGCCAGAGGAGAGAGCACACTCGACCATCACCGTACTCTCTCTTCCGTCTCACGGACGTCAACACCAGGCCGAGGCGATGTGGGGTCCTCCTTCGGTTGCTGGCTGTGCAGGCCTGGACTTCAAGTCCGCTTCCCTCAACCTTCCTTTGCTTTCCTGAGAAGATGAGTCTCCCTTCCCAGGCTAGGGCTGGGAGGCCACGCTCTTGCTGGCAGGCACTCAGGCCCTGCCTCCTCGAAGAGCAGCTCAGCTGACCTGGGGCCCACGTGCCCTGGGACCAGCTCCACAGCCAGCCCCGGCCAGGCCGGCCCTGAGACGGGACCAAGTTCAGCAGCAGCTGCTGAGGCCAGCAGCACAGCTGGAACCGGGCAGGGACCCTCCCTGGGGACCTCCAGATGGCCCTCACCCCGGAGGTCGTTCCTTTTTGGTCAGAGCTACTCCAGATGTGTTCTTCAGATTTCGGCAGGAAAACACCCCACCCCCACCCCCCACCAGCAGAAAGCAGAGCAGCTCGTACCCGCACCTCGGCTGTGAACCTGAGCAGCAGCCAGAGAGGAACCAGAGCAAACCCGAGCTGAGCAGCAGCTGGGGTGCAGGAACCCACATTCACTCACTCTACAAATGTCCCTGAGCACCGCCCAGGCCCTGGTCTCAGGCACTGGGTACTCAGCAACAAGCAAAAGAAACAAAATTCCTTGCCTTCATGAAGCTCACGTTTCAGCGAAGTCTTTCAACAAACGAGATCAAAATGTGGGATAGGCAGTCTGAGGGAAGACAGACAGGGAGAGGGGCAGCAAGCATGGGAGAGGGGGTGAAGGTGGCAGAGTTCAATGTTAGGTTAAGTGAGCAAAAAAGAAAGGGAGGGAGGGAAGGAGCCCTGCTAAGCGGCAGTGTTCTGGGCCACACAGGAAGTGCAAAGGCCCTGAGGCAGGCTCCTGCTTGACATGTTGAGCGAGGAGGCCAGTGTGGCTTGAGCAGAGTGGAGGGAGCAGAGGGAGAGCAGAGAAAAAGCAGCATGGTCACGGAAAGCCAGAGGACATGGGCCTCGTGCCTCCCGGCCAGGTCTTTGGCATTTGCTCAACCTGAGGTGGGAAGCCCGTGGAAGGCTAGAGCAGGGGAGGGATGCATCTGCCTTGTAGTCCCTGTGGCTGCTGTGTGCATAACAGGCTAACGAGCCAGAAGCAAATCTGTTACAACAAACTTCCAGACGAGAGAGGACGGCAGGTGGGACCAGAGTGGCGGCAGTGGGGATGGCGAGAGAGAATCTAGTTAGAGATACTCAATGCAAAGTGGAAAGGAAGCCGTGATGGGCGGAGAGACCCAGCCCACCTTCGCTTGCGGAATGCTTCCAGTCCAGTGCCCGGCACACCCACGGCGGGCTGTAAAGGCCTCGGGTCTCGGCAGCCTTCCCACACTCCTTCAAGGGCTGGAGACCCGGCCTGTCCTGTCTGCTCTTGGCCTGGCTGTCGGTGCGAGCCTGGGGAGGGAGCCCACGAGGGTGCCAGGGTGGGCTCACACGAGGGGCTGTGAAGGGCACCGGGATGGGTGCCTGCTGACCACAGAAGCGGCAGAGTGCTGGGGATGTAGCTATCTGCAAAACTCCTCCCCGAGTGTATTCAAGCCGGAGCGGGACCTCTTCTCGGCCCCTCTGCGGGGAAGCGGCCCCGCTCACTTCTGAGGAGCTGGGGCTGGAAGGGGGTTAGGAGGCTACTCTGTTCTCAGTCGGAGAAGGCCGGGCCGTCTGCCTCTCTGGCCCAGCCCATCAGGCCGCTTGGTCAGAGGACAACTTGGGCAGAAGGCGGCGGAGAGCGGCTGTCACCACAGCCCACCATCTTGGCCGCCAGACCGCGCCTTCTTTCCCCCTCCTCTCCCACCCCTGACATTCCCCAGGCGGCCGCCACCTCCCTTCCGGAAACCCCCTCCCCTCCCCGGGTGGAGACCAGAAGGAGCTGCAGGGACGGCAGAACCACGCTTGGTCCTATTTAGCAGGGCGCTGGCCGGACCTCGCCAGCTACTTCCTGAAAGTACTTGGCCAGGCTCTGGGTGACTGTGCCCACTGCCCTGGCCTGCAGCATCTCCCAGAGTTCTGCTCCCGGGCACTCTGGATTCGGTCTGCTAAGCCTGCATGTTCGGTCCACAGCCCCAGCTGGACACCAGGCCTCAAGAAAGGTCATCTGAGATAGGAGGCCCACTGAGTCCTTACCAGCTCAGGGTTGAAGGTCCTGCATGCTATGGAGTCAGCTCCCTGGTTGTCGAGGCTTTTACTCAGGATCATCACCATGGTAAGGACCTCAGGCACTGGGCTCCATCCCAGGGTGGGCACGAGCCATCTTCGGTTGGGCAGACTTGGGCAGAGGGTGACCTCCTGGGCACCTCCCAGGTGACTGGCATCAGCAGTAACAGCTCCCCATCGGCCGCTTGCCCTCAGGCTGGGGCTCTTCCAGGAAATGGCCAAGTGCAGTCAACTCCCTGGAAAGACAACAGAAAGGCAAAGGGATTCAGGTCTTGGGAAGACCGGGGCCCTGAGAGAGCTGCCCACGCCCCCGCCTACCCCATGCCGGGACCCCGCTTGGAATGGAACTGCCTCCCTGCCAAAGGAGAGGCATTTTGGCCACAAAGTCCGGAATCACCTTCTCAGAGTCCCCACCCCACCTCATGCCAGCCTTGAGGCGTCCCTAAAGCCAACGCACTGGTGGGTCCAGCAACGTGTCTCAGTTTAGCCACATGGCACCTTTACGACCTATCTCAGGGTCTGGGTCGGTCACAATCTGCTGTCCCCCAGACTCTGCTCAAGTCACGCGACACCTTCCACCCAGCTGGCTTTACAGACAGCTTCGGTATATGCCCAAGGCTGAGGGTCAGGTACAGACCAGCCCCACAGTCAAAACTGAAGGGGTCAGCCCTCAGGCAGCCTCAGTCAGCAAGGAGGCTACTACCCTCCTCCCGGTTATGAACAGAAGCTACTGGAAGAATCTGGAGGGTTTGTTTATTTGGAGAACTTACTTTACTTACTTACTTATTTATTTTGAGAGAGAGAGAGAGAGGCAGAGAGAGAGGAAGAGAAAGAGAATCCCAAGCAGGCTGCAAGCAGTCATGGCAGACCCCAACACGGGGCTCTGACTCACGAACGGGGAGATCATGACCTGAGCCAAAATCAAAGAGTCAGGCACCCTGGCCACTGAAAGGCACATATCTAGGGGCACCTGGGTGGCTCAGTCTGTTAAGCGTCCGACTCTTTGCTTTTGGCCCAGGTCATGATCTCACGGTTCGTGAGTTGGAGCCCCATGTGGGGCTCTGCACTAACAGGACAGAGGCTGCTTGAGATTCTCTCTCTCTCTCTCTCTCTCTCTCTCTCTCTCTGCCCACCCCCCCTCCACTCACGCTCTTTCTCTGTCTCTCAAAATAAATAAACTTAAAAAAAAATTTTTAAGGCGCACTATTTCTCATCCCTAGAAGGACATCTCAACAACGACACATTTGCAATACTGGGGACCTTTGTAGCCTGAGACCTCTCAGGCCGCCATGCCACACGGCCCACCAGGACCTCCTCCCGCGTCACCCCCCAAACAAATGCTGAAAGAACACAGCCCTTGGCTCAGGTTTGAAAACGCGCTCCTTACAAATCAGTTTCTCTGATCCTGTTTCGCCATCCCACCCTCCTGTGGTTACACCGTCAAAGGAAGTCACATCAGATGCAAGGAACCCGAAGACCACCATCACAAAGTAAAAAAAAATCATGACGATAATAGTAGAAAAGGCCAGCTCCTAATCTGTAATTAAAAACAAACTGCTCGGTGCAGGAAAATGTTTTAGAATCTGTTGCTCTGTGTAAAAATTAATTGCACCCTGGTATTTACTTGCTATCCAGATTGTAAATCATATTTTCCTGTTTACTTCGATTAGACTTTACAGTGGGTGTTATTGAAATTGCTCAATTACGGGCCAGCTGGCAAGCACAGGAAAATTACCTTCTACTGTTCTTCGAAAACAAGGTTCATCCAAAGTGCAAAAGCAAGGAAGGGGGGGGGGGGGGGAATCAATACATTTTCAAAGGACTGGCTGTTCAGGAAGAGGCCTGGTGGAGGGTAGGCTCCCAGGTCGCACCGGGTGACCCGATGAGCACTTCAACACCACATCGGCCTAGAAGCAACACATTCTGACCAAGAGTGAGCTGCTCAAGGAAAGAATTTCAGACCACTCCTCCAAGCTCCGGCCAGAAAGCTGAGCCAGAAATGCCCGCCAGCCCCCTGGATGCTTGGCTGGGGAGCGGGGCTGGGAGGCGGGGTGCCACGGACTCTCCCTTCAAAGGGACCCTTTGTGCCGCCTCAGTGGCGGAGTCGAGGCCCGCCGGCGGCCATCTTCTTTCTGGGTACGACCTCATGCAGTTCTGGGGCAGCCAGCCATTGGCCCAAGGCCCAGAGGTAACCTGCCCTGGCACCACCCCGCCCCCGCCTCTCACTTCCGTCTTCCCTAAAAGGCAGGTGGGCTCAGAAGGTACCAGCTCACGTCCTCCTCGGTCAAGGACACCTGGGGCGGAATCCCAGCTCCTGAAACGCACCGTCTGAGTGACCTTTACCAAGTTCAGTCTCTTTCTCTCTCCATAAAATACGGACGACAGTGCCTGCCTCAGAAGACTGCTGTACCATCTGACAACAGAGCTCAAACCCTTTGCTCAGTGAGAAGTCCTAGCTCATGTGCTCCTGTGAGGAAGCGCTCGATGAACGGCAGCTACCGTCACGACTTTCGTCGGGGAGGCTGCGGGTCCCGATCCTTTCTCGGCAACGGACGCCCGAGCAGCGAGCTGTCCTCTCGGACTTTTTTAAAGAGAAAGTCCGTTAAATTGTTTTAAAGCCAAATTCGATCAGGATGGCACTGGTCATATGGTGGCCCATCTCTCTGGTGAAACAGTAGGTGGTCATTAAGAATGATGCTGTGGGACTCCATTGCCATGGAAACACATTAGGCCACCGGGACGCCGCCGATAGGCACCAAACACGAAGCAGGACCGAGGCAGCGGTGCGGGCGTCCCTGCTCTTGCGGCTCTGCCCCCGCTGGAGCCCCGACGAGAGGCGGGACTCACGGCGGCAGCACGAGGGGCGAATACCAGAGCCCCACATGCTTCTGGAAACGGATGGTCGGCAAACACAGCAGGCGCCCAGTGGAGAAGGGAAGTCAAGCGCGATGCCTGTCCTCGAGGGTCACGGAGAGTTCCGCGAACGCAGACACTAATCTAACTAAGGCAGGCAGGGGTAGGGGGCACCGGAGCGCAGTGGTAAACCGCCCCCCACCCCCGCACGTGTGCCGACAACATGCAGCATGACCCGGAAGAGCCCAGGAGTGGGGACAGCCAAGAAGCCACCACCCGGGGACTGTTCACACACATCGCGGTGGAGCCACGTGAAGGACCGCCGTGCCGCTTTAGCCACGGATGGAACGAGGCACCTCTGATGGTACAGATGTGAAACCCTCCCCAAGACACCCCGTGAGATGAACGGAGAGAGGAGAACGGCGCAGTCCCAAAAGCACGGCCGCCTTATGGAAGGGCCCGCAGTTCCAGAGTACGAGGCGCTTTGGTCGTGCGGCCTTGCGTGCTCCTTAAATCCTTCATCCAGGGCATAGGATACTTTTTTGGTTAAAGAGAAAATAGGCAAGATTTCACCAGGAAGGAAAGGCACACTAGCGGAAGTAAGACCGTAAGCAAAGCACAGTGGCCTGCCCCGTGCACGGGACGCGGTGAGCACACTGGTGGCAGGAGCACAGGGTGTGTGGCAAGGAGAGGCGGCCGCCAGAACAAGGAGCTGGGACGGCCACTTCAAGCCAGAAGAGCTCTGCATGCCCACTGAACACAGACTTTTTTTCTTTTTTTGCAATGTTTTTTTCAGAGAGAGAGAGAGTGCACGCAAGGAGGGGAGGAGTAGAGAGAGAGGGAGACACAGAATCAGAAGCAGGCTCCAGGCGCTGAGCCGTCAGCACAGAGCCCGATGCGGGGCTCGAACTCACGGACCGCGAGATCATGACCCAAGCTGAAGTCGGTCGCTTAACCAAATGAGCCACCCAGCCGCCCCATGAACGCAGACTTTATCGTGTGGCCACAGGGGGCTCCCCAAGGGGCTCGTCTGCTTTGATCTGTTGAAAAAGAGTGATTTTTTTTTTTTCTGGGCCCTTTGCAACACCTAGCACAGTGCCCCGAATACAGTAAGAGCTCAAACACATTTTGAAAGAGACTAAATTGTAGCAACATCTGAAAGGATCCAGGCACATTCTTAGACTTTGTGAGGCAAATCCAGACCAGCAGAGCCTGGCACAATCTGGAATTCCCTGGGATTCCTTTGATCCCTGGCATGGGCCTGGCCAAGTTCACTGGGGAATGCCAGTGCCCGTCCAGAGACTCACAGCCCAGTCTGAGAACGGGGCCAGGGGCTTCTCAGGGAAAAGCTGGGGGCGGGGGAGAGGGGGGGGCGGTTGAGGCTCAGCCTTCGAAGGGACAACTGGTAAACTGGTAGTGTGGCTCTGCCCAAGGCAGAAGGGGGTGCCTCAGAGTCACAAGTGGCAAGGTAAAGGCCTCCTGGAGGCCACCTCTGGGGCACAGCCCCTGCTCTGGCCTGGCGGGTTTTCTTTTAACCCATATTAAGAACAGCTTCTAGGGGCACCTGGGTGGCTCAGTCGGTTAAAGGTCCGATTCTTGATTTCAGCTCAGGTCATGATTCCAGGGTCATGAGCACGGAGCCTGCTTAAGATTCTCTCTCTCCCCACCCCACCCCACCCACCCCTATCTGTCCCTCTCCCACGCTCACGTTCTCTCAAAAGCAAAGAACAAAAAAACAGCTTCTATCTATTGAGAACCTACTGCGTCCCAAGCACTTTATACACGTCAGCTATACAACAGGCTCACTTTACCCCCATTTTGCAGATGGATAAAGCTCACCAAGGCGGAGAGGCTGATCTTGCATCTGAACCCAAGTGGCCCAGCTCCCAGGCATACGCTTCCCACCGATGTCCACCTGCAACATGGCCCCACTCCTCAGCTGCCCCCCCATCCCAAGTGCATCCTTCAAAAGCCCACTCAAGCAACTACCATAGACCCCAGCAAGTGGTCCCCTTGGCGGTTATCCCAGAGGCACGCAAACTTACGTTCACACAAAAACCTGCACATGACTGTTCACAGCAGCTATATTCCTGACAGCCCAGACCAAGAAACAACCCAGATGTCCTTCAAGGGGCGAATGGAGAAACACACTGTGACACAGGCACAGCGGGGAATACTACTCAGCGTTAAAAAGGAACGGACTGTTGAAACCTACTGGAACGACTCTCCAGAGAATTATGTGCGGTGAAAACACCCAATCCCCACACGTTAATTATGGCATGATTCCATTCACGTAGCATTCCTGAAATGACAAAGCGCCAGAAATGAGGCATAGATTTAGTGCGGACCTGGGGTCTGAGATGAGGGTTTGGGCTGGGGGTGTGGGAGGGCGAGGCAGGTGGGGGATGAAAAGGCAACAGAAGGCATCCTCCTGGTGATGGGAATGTCCCATGCCTTGACTGCCTCTGTGTCGATTTCCTGCTTGTGATACTGAATGACAGTTGTGCAAGATGTCACTACTGGGGGAACCGAGTAAACGACACATAGCATTTCTACGACTTAACAATACATGTAAATTTACGACGATCTCAAAATTTTAGAAACCTACTCAATCTATGCATTTATCAAAACCAATAGAACTATCTGGGGTGCCTGGGTGGCCCAGTCGGTTCAGCGTCCGACTCGATTTCAGTTCAGGGCATGATCTCATGGGTCCAAACCCCACATCGGGCTTTGCACTGTCAGCGCAGAGCCTGCTTGGGATTCCCTTCCCCCCACCCCCTCTGCTCTACCCTCCCTCACTCGTGTGCGCACGCTCTCTGTCAATAATAAACTTAAAAAAAAAAACTCACAGAAATATCAAAAACATGAATTGCACTGTAAGTAAATATAAAGCTTAAAAGTAAAAAGCAGAAGTCCACGTGGCTGCCACTGCCTGAACCAAGGAAACCACGTGCAAGGTAGGGCAAGGAGCCGTGCTGTGGGCTCTAACAGCCCCCGCCTTCGCTTTGAGCATATCACCTGACTTCAGTGTCCTCCTCTTTAAAACGAAAGCAGTGACACCTTTGCTCTGGGGGCTGCTGGGAGATCGGATAAGAAAATATGTATGAAAGAGTGGGGCACAGAGAAGGCCCCGGACATCAGTGCCTGGCCCCCTCGGCACAAGTAGCCACCGTCGGTCTCTCAACATCTTCCCCGGTACGTCTCCTACAGATTCCCTGCCTTTGTTTACATCTTGTACTGTCACTTCCCTGTGCCCTTATTTAGGTAGTAAATCAGACTCCCTGCACAGTGCTCATGGCAGAGGGGCCTCGCACCCTGCCTCCACATCCATCTGGGGTGCCACTGTGCACGGGAAGAAGGGGTCGCCCCCACCCCCACAGGTGCCTGCTATTCAGAGGCACGTAAGCTCTCAGGCTCTGGCCCCAGGAGCCCCCCACTCAGCGATTCACCTTCTCCAGCATTTCCATCGAAAGAGCAGAAAGCAAAGTCAGACTTTCTACTGATCTGTGATCCCACTTCCCTGACCACCCTCCTGTTCCCTGGGCATAGATGGGGTGGCAGAGGGCTCTGCCCACCCCCCCAAGTCCTGCCCCAAAGGCGCATCTACCTAAAGGCAGCCCGGACTCCCCGACACCGTGCCCAGAACCAGGCTTGCAGGTTGGGAAGGGCACCAGGCGACACCGCCCACCCTCAGAGAGAGGCCCTGGATCCCGCACCACGGCACCTCAGTCCCAGAAACACCCCCCATCTCCCTTCACAGCCCCTCCCCCCATACGGCCATACCCCTGGCCTCCACCTCCCTGAGCACCAACCATGGGCCAGGCTCTTCTCATTTAACCTCTCACATTCCTGTGAATAGGCATCTGTTAGCAGAACTCCCATTTTCCAGATGAGAAGGCTGAGGCTCCAGGAAAATAACTCCAGCATTTGCCCAAGATCCTACAGCTAGCAGGGGGTGAGGTCGAGATGTGAATCCAGGCCTGCCTTTTCGGCCACTCTCTCTCTCCCTGATGCCACAGGGAACAGGGGACGGCCTCGATCCCTCACACAAGTCCTTCCTAACATGAGACTTCCTTGCTTTTGTTCTGGATCTTCAATCCAGAACATCCATTTGCAACCCTTGAATCCAGCTCTCTGATACCACTGTGGTCAGGGACTCTCAGCTTCTGGCAAACGGGAGCCCTGCCTGGTGCATGCGAAATGAATTTATAGAATGCTAAGAAGTTTTGTAAACTCTAAACCTCTATAGAACTCTCAAGTAGATTAAAGGAGTTTACCAAATGCTTCTGTAATGCACTTTGAAGGGTTATCCCTTAATAAGAAACTGACCACACTGGAGATCGTCAAGACAAACTCTGCCTTCTTTTAAAGAGTATCTATATCCTGTGTTTACTACTTGCACAAGTTAGTTTTACAGCAGGAGGATATCTCGCCGCCCTAAACACAGCGCTCAGAGCAAAAGCTAAACAGGACCTTGGCCACAGACAGTGACTCTCCTGATGGCTCAAGCAAGCCATTTCTCGGTGCGTCCACCTCCCCTTCCATTAAGCAAAGGAAATGGGAGGAAAACATCCATGCTACAAGGTCTTCGGGAAGGCCGCATGCATTTTTAGACCTTTGAAACTTCAGCCGTCGGCAGGACAAAAGCAGTCTGGGGACAGGACCGAGAAGCAAATTCGTGAACACGTGGAGAAGTGCATCTTTCGGTGGGTCGTGCCTTCTGCCAGACCCTGCGACAAGCCGATGGAGGGGCGGAGGGGGGAGCTGCAAGCCTGTGGTGGCATCGAGGCTCCCCTCTGCCGAAGGAAGGAAGGGAACGTGCCCAGGGTCACCTCTGGCTTGCTGCCTCTGCACCTCAGTCCCCCCAGAGCTCACAGGGTGAAAGTTAAAAGCTGCAGGAGCGTCCCCACAGCCCATTCTCTCGCGGACCCCGTCAGTGCCAGGAAGAGGGCCTGGAGGCTCAGTAAGAGGACGTGGGTCTGGACAGGGCACGCTTCCCAGGCCTTCGAGTCCTCCCGAAAGAGAACTGATGAGAGACAGCTATGCCTCCGGCACCTTCAACACACAGACAGAAAACCGGAGATGAGCAGAGCCCCTCTAGTCAATATGGTGACACCTCGGACGCGCTCGACACCAATCACTGCTGCTTTAAGCGAATTCCAGAGTCCAGAAAAAAAAAAGAAGTTTGGTTGTTTTTTTTACCATTTTCCCAGCATCTTCTGTGTCTGTATCTCAGGAAGTCAGAGGTGACACAGAGCCTACCTTTCATCAGAGCACAAATACAATAAGAGTAGCCATGGCAACCATACCACATTCTATGCTTACTGCTTCCTCAAAGTGTCCCTACGAACGGGCACTGTGGCTGTTCCATTTTACGGAGCGACAGACTGAGGCATGGGCCCAAGGTCACCCAGGCATGAAGGATAAAACAAGGACTCAAGCCACATCGGCCAAACTCCAAAGTCTTTGTCTTAACCACGGAGTCTTCTAGCAGAAATGTGTAAATTTCCAGGATCTGTACATTTCCCGGTAATGATCCTTTAGGCATTTGATTTCTCAGTTAAACTGACCGGATGCTGAAGCAAATGCCGGGTTTGCAGTACACCCTTGTCCACACAGCTCACCCTGAGGTATCCCAGGCTGAACACCCACCTTCTGGAACCTAGTGCTGAAACACAGCACTAGGGGTTCCAAGGCAGGCAGGGACCGGGGGCGCGAGAGGGCAGCTCAGAGAAGGTGAAAAGAACGTGAAGTCATCACTTTCTATCCTTAACTGCATGGAGGGGCAGCTGAACCGGGTGCCATGCAGAAGGTGAAGTGCTCCCCAGGAAAGCCGGGGTGCTCCCAGCCCCGGGGGGAGTCCTGCTACGCCAGCCAGAATCTAGTCCATCTGTCCCCATCTCGCTGGGCCTCTGCCTCCGACCACCCCTCCGCCACAGCCCACCCTTCTCCCCGAGTCCACTCCCAGGGTGCTCCTGGCAGGGGTGGGGGTGGGGGGTGCCCCTCCACCTGCACAGTCCGGCTGTGGACCTGCCTCAGTCACCCTCCGGTCTCAGCACAGAGCCTGCCCCGGCAGGAACCTGATACCAACGTCTTTAGTAGCATCCACAAAACTGGGGAAGGGTGCCGGATTCCCGTCCAGAAGCCACCCTTCCACCCAGCTCGGTCCCGGAGGAGCTGTGGAGCCCTGGGCAAGCTACGCAATTTTGCTAAGCTCACTCTCATCCTCTGTAATCTGTAAGAAGGGATCCTGGTCCTGCCCACCTCAGGTGGAAGGTTAAGGAGGGAAGACTCTGGAAGGTGGGGGCCCTTAGAGAATGTCCCTACAGGCACGCAAGGCCACAGGTGAGCACAATTCTGAGCAGAGTGTAGGCCCTTCCTAGATGCTTATAAACTATCTAACAAAGATCACGTCCTCAACGGCCACGGCACGAGCTGCTGGGAGCAGGAAATAGGAATCCCCCCAGCCCCTGGCTCCTGGGATGGGGCTGCTGGACCTCCAAGTCCGCTACTGACTTTTATGCTCACTCGGGGTTCCATTTGCATGTGACAGGTGAGGAAAGTAGGCCCCCAGAGGCAAAATGGCCTGAAGCCTCACAGGTGGCACAGGCCTGCATCACACTCTCAGGGGAGAAGAGATACTTTCTTGCCGCAAAACTCAAGCACCTGCTCCTCGCAGAGGGCGTGCTCACCCCACCCACCCAGCCCTCACCCCAAAGCAAGGCGTGTCCCTGGAGGTTATTTTTCTTCGCAACTGAGATGAACACACCTTCCCTGGCCTAGTCCTTCAGGCAATCAGAGGCCACCAGGGGTCCACGTTTGGAGAAGGACTGGCAGTCACATTACCTGGCTAGAAAGGAACCCACCCTGTGCCCTTGGCAGATCAGACCCACCCGAGCTCCCTTACGAGACCGTCTTCCTCAAGGGGGGAAAACCAAACCGCACAATGAGCCCCTGAACCAAATCGGGACTCTGTTCTCTGGGACTTTACACAGTCATTCTCAGTGTCGTAGGGATTTTCTGGGGTTTTAAGCAAATAACATTTCGAGGTGGGGGCGGGGGGAGAGTGACATGATTCGGGGACGTGAAAGCGTCGAGACCCAGAGCCAAAACAAAGCTGAACGTGGGAACGACACAGCCGGTGTTGCTTCTTGAAACCAAAGCCAACTGCATGCAGAACTTGTCAGGAGCTCGTTTATCAATGAGAACCGACAGACACGTTTCCTACGAGCTCTCGGGCAACGCTCACTACCGTTCCTGCCACGTTAACCCAGCAGACGCCGCGAGAGAAGAGCGTGCTGCGGGCTAGAACTTGCTGAGCAAACTCAGAAGGAAGGGAACGAAGGCCGGGAGAGGACCGGTACTTACTGAGCACAGAAGCAGACACCAGCTTCGCCGGCAAACCAGGGTGAAGGAGAGGAAGGCAGAGAGCAGGGGACAAGGAGACAGAGCAAGGGCCCCAAAGATAATCTACTGAAATGTTAAGCCACTTAGCCTAAGACGACCATGACCTGTTCTTCAGTCAGACCTGTTTACGAGTACAGCGAATTCAATCAAACCATGATTAAAAACCAAAAGACGTGAAGAGTTTAAAAAAAAAAAAAAAATTTTTTTTTTTTTTTTTTAAACAAAATCAAAAGTCTATATAGAGAAGCCCATATAAGAGGCAGTGTGCTCTGGGCGGAGCCAGCAGGGCTCAGAGGAAACATGGATTCTGGCGTCGGCTCTGCCCCTGAGCCGCTCTGCCTGCTGGCCAAGCCACATTCCCTCTCTGGGCCTCAGTTCCCCCCCCTGTCAATCGGGAGTCATTATTTCTGACTAGCGAGCGTGTGCGTGCAAGCCACCTGCCAGGTCATTCTACCTCTCTGGGCCTCAGTTTCCTCGCCTGTGACATGCAAATGGGAACTGAGGGTGTCTGAGTCTCAACCACGGATCTGAGGGGGTGTGAGCTGTGAGAAAGGATGGTAAGAGCGGAAAGAGCAACCGCTGTGGGGGGCTGTGTGCAGGCCGCCTTCCTGGTCCCGCTCGGAGCTAACCTGTCATGTTCAAGGTCCCGGGACACTGGACAGCAGCAAAGGCCAAATCCTCACTCGCTGCACAGCCTCAACTGTCACCTCTCACACGGCAAAGCAGGAAGCAGGAAGCCACCCTGACGTTCCGATGTGTTAGCAATCCCAGGGGCAGGTAATGCCAGGTAACTGGAGGCTGGGGGAGGTGGGGTTGCAGAGCCCGCCCCTCTCTCTTCCATCCTGAAGGAGCAGAGACAGGACTGTCGTACAAGTGCATGTTCCCAGCTCGGTCCCGAAGCACACAGGGGCGGCCTGGTGTCTTTCAGTGACACTGACAACATTCTGAATTAGGAGTTTCTTGATGGCCCAGGAAGTCAGTCGGTCACCAGCTTCCACACCTTCATCCCCCACCTCCGCTACGAGAACACCCTCTTCCTTTCTAAAACATTTATGGAGACTTTCGGGGTCCAAAGACGGCTACGTTCTCCTGCTCCCGCAAGATGAGCCCCCCAGCCTGGGCTACAAGCATGGTCTTCATGCTTGTGTGGCTCCAGAAGGTCCGTGGGCAGGAACAAGGACTCCAGCCCCAACCCCGGCCGCACCCCAGTGCTGCTCCCACAGGACTGCCACGCCCCCGCGCAGAGGGATCATGGGACACAGCTGGGAGGGCAGCGACCTCTTTATCTCGGGGGCCCGGGGCCCCCTAACAGTATCACAAGTATCACAGTGAAACGCTGGAGAAGACGCAGGAGGCTCGAGGAGGACTGGTAGGGACACGAGAACCACCAGGGTCCCCACCTGCCACCCACTCAGAGGTCACACCCTGACCTCATCTTACAGGCAGGACTTCACCCGCCCGATCCCACCGAGTCCTATCACCCACCTACTTTACAGGGTCTGGTGGAGAAATTAATCAGACAGGCTGACAATCCACGCCAAGCCTTCCGCCTCCTCCCCTCTACCTGCTTCCTCCTGCAGAGTCCCACCACACGTTCTACAACGGCATCATCTGCCAAAACCAAACTCTTCGAGAGACTCAGCTGCCTGATGGGTCTGTTAGAACGACACGTACGCCTGAACTCCAAGGCGTCTCGGGTCAAATCCCCGAAGCCATCTCTCTGGTACCTCCCTGGGGGCTTCCAAAGGGAGAAACGGTGGGACAAACTCTACTAAGCTCACCCTGGCCGTGGGCTACAGCCCCGATGGGGGCGGGGGGCACTATCTGTGTAAGCAACAGTCATCCGTCTACACAAGGGCCAAACCCGCACCGGACCGTTGACTGTCTGGACAGAGAAAGAGACTCCTGTCACAAGGGCTTCCCGGAGGTCCGGATGCAAGGCAAAACCCAGGCATTCTGCCCCAAGCCACTTGGAACTGGCCGCGGAATGGGTCTAAGGAGCTTGGGGAGCAGCTGCTTCCTGGGTCCGGAGCCCCATTTTTATATTCTGGCAGGGCGTGGGTGCAGGAGAAGGGAGGGGCACCTCATCTGTAACCGGCCTCCACTTCCTTCCAAGCACCCTGGATGGGACACCGGGGCCTCCTTGCACTCAGGGCAAAGGCCTTGGGGCGCTGAAAAGGAAATGATGCAGCCAACCAGGTTCACCTGGCTTACGGGGAAGGTGCTTTAGAAGCCCCGCTGAGCTGTTCCAGAATGCTCCACCCAGACCTTGATGGCTCTAAGTGAGGCTCAAAGGGCCTTGAGACAGTTAACCCCATTTCCAGAGCTGAGCAGATCATGCTCCCCGTCCGAAATGGCTCCAAAAGAAACTGATTCACTCCCCCGCTTGTCCCCAAAGTGCCTGAGAACCTGCCAAACGCACCCAGCTCCGGCTCTGGTTGTGTTATCGTCATTGTCCCCCTCCTGGAACCACCGGGACCTGTTATTGTCATTGTCCCTGTCCTGGAACCACCGGAACCGGGTTTTGAGCTGACTTGCCTTGCTCTCAGGAAGCCCATTTCATCAAGTCAGCAGCAAAACTCCACAGCCAGGCCTGGCCTTGGAGCACCTCCCAAAACCTGGCCCCAGGGGCCTTCGGATCATATGGAAGGGCCTGGCCCTGGTCAGGAGCCTCGTCTGGAGGAGATACCAGACGTGCAGGGCTCCCAGCCAGGGGCGACACGAGGGGAGGTGAGTAGAGATTAGCAACGTCCTCAGAGTCGGAACTAATAAGAAAGAAAATGAAGCTGTCAGATTACATTAGGGGATGGGATCAGAATGGGTGAAACCTAACAGGTACTGGTCAGAGGCCAGCATCCGGGCACCAAAACAAGTTTCAGGCGCTCTCAGGGAAGACTTAACAGCAGGTTATCATCTCTGAAAAACTGTATTTCATCGTTCAACAAGCCCGCACTGAGCGACTGGTGCTGCATTGCGTGATGGGAGGGGCTTTGAAGGTGCAGCAAAGCCACGGGCCCTCCTCCCAAGGAGGTGAAAACTATTAGCAACTGATGCATGAGTGAAGTAAAAAGCAAAATAAAATACACTGGGAAGCAGAGCACATTCTAAAAAACAAGTCACAGGATAACATAATCGGGCCTTCTGAAGTTCAGAAACTGGCATCACAACTTTCCGGGCTAAGAACAAAGCAATGCTGGGGTCCCTCCCTCCTGCACCTAGGCGGGTTCTCTGCCTGGGCAGACTTTTGCTCGCTTCTCTTAGTAATGAACCAACAAAACATTGACTGTGGCCGTGATACGCACAAAGCCTAGAAAGCGCCCGGAAGCGGCCTCCACGTCCACGAGACCCCAGCAGACAAGGCTGGCAAAGCCGCTCGGCGGCCTGCTGCCCGGCCTGGCCACTGTGGGTGGCAGGAGGGTCTAAGCCTGGCACAGGTGCCCAAGAGGCAGTCTCTCCGAATGCTGCTGACCTCAGCTTGTGTCGGCCTCACTTCACGAGCCCAGGTGAAGCCTCTACCACAGAGGGGTCATTGATAGATAGCAGGCAGCAAAGGGATAAAAGTTTCTCTCCCAAACTCTCAGTAGAACCCAACTTAAAAGTGACTTGCCTTCCGCAAAGAGGAAGGAGACAACCTCAAGGGAGATGAACCTGACACATGTCACGGGCAAAGTCCCCGTGCCATCCCATCACCCTTGAGCTGCGGGAACGTGTAGTACCAAACTCACCTCCCCTACAGCTGGTCCTGCTTGTGCGCCGAAATTCACACACCCGCTGCCGCAGCCAAGGTGGGCAGCAACCGAACAGCCCAACAGTAGGGGCAGGTAAACAAATGCCACAGCACCCATGCAAAGGACAAAATGCAGCTTTTCAAAGGCCGAGAGCCCTCAATACATACTGGAAGGAAACCATCCTCCAGTCTACCTAACGGGAAAAAACAAAGACCAGCGGTGCCCGGGGGTGCTCAGTCAGTTGAGCGTCCAACCTCAGCTCAAGTCATGATCTCACAGTTCGTGAGTTCAAGCCCTGCATCTGGCCCTGCGCGGACAGCGTAGAGCCCTGCTTGGGATTCTCTCTCTCCTCCTCTCTGCCCCTCCCCTGCTTTCATATCCGCTCTCGCTCTCTCTGTCTCTGAAAATAAAAAAAAAAAAAACTTAAAAAAAAAGACCAGAACGGTGAGCATCGTCAGCTCCCATTTAGGTAAGACTAAACAAATAATTCTAATGATATGGAAGTCTCTGGGAGAATACCAAAGACAGCGGTGTCTGCCTGGTTCAGTCGGTTAAGCGCCTGACTTCGGCTCAGGTCATGATGTTGCGGTTCACAAGCTCAAGCCCCACGTCGGGCTCTGTGCTGACCGCTCAGAGCCTGGAGCCTGCTTCAGATTGTGTCTCCCTCTCTTTCTCCGCCCCTCCCCCACTTGCACTCTCTCTCTCAAAAATAATAAACATTAAAAAAAAAAGAATACCAAAGACACTTAACATCAGCGATCTTTGAGGAGGGAAAGCAGGTAGCTGGGAACAGAAGCGAGAGGAGACTCTTCAAGGAAAGCCACTCTATTTGTTTTAAATCTTGAACCACACCTAGGATAACCTATGCAAAAATACGTAATTTTTTTTTAACCTAAACTACATATACACATTATCTGTATACACTTGCACATGGAGGGAAGATCTCTGGGAAGATACACAACAAAAGGACGACAGGAGTTCCTCCAGCGAGGGAAGGAGACGTGTGGCTGGGTGACAGGGACACGGGACAGTTACTGTCACTGCTTTAAAAATTAAACACACAGGGGCGCCTGGGGCACACAGGGGCTCAGTCGGTTGGGCATCCGACTCCGGCTCAGGTCATGATCTCGCGGTCCATGAGTTCAAGACCCGCATCGGGCTCTGGGCTGACAGCTCAGAGCCTGGGGCCTGCTTCAGATTCTGTGTCTCCCTCTCTCTCTGCTCTTCCCCCACTCACGCTCTGTCTCTGTCTCTCAAAGATGAATAAATTAAAAACAATTTTTTTTAATTGAGCACATACAAAATGCTTACAAGTCCCCAGATACACCAGGCTATTCCGTGCGTCCGGACCCTTGTTCACGCAGGTCTCTCTGGCTAAAATTTGCTCCCTGCCCCCATTCAGGCTCCACAGCCTGCAGCCAGGCTAACCACTCTCATCTCTCAGACTCAGCACCTCCTCCAGGAAGTGTTCACCTTGAATCGTAGAAGCAAGAAGCAAACAGCGCTGTGTGCCTCCCCCAAGGGCTGTGAGCTTCTGGAGGGCACATGCCCAGCCTTAGTCCCCCGAGTCCCCAGGACCCGGCACGAAGAGCAACTCAGGAAATGTTTGCTGCACCAGAAAACACATTCGCCACGTTAAGTCAAGTCGCAACTTTCCCGGCGCCAAGAGCTATCAAGACCTCTCTTGCTTGCAGGGTTTCCCACAGCTATCAAAATTGTGTTGTTAACACTAATTCGAAGCATGACACCTCCCCGTCCACAGAGGGGCCGCGCTCAAAGCGGTGTGGGTTCCACAGCAGCAGAGTGTGGGCAGAATCCGGCCGGCGCAAAATCCCTGTAGCTGACAATGCTCACGCCTCCTCGGGGCCCCACGGACACTCATCAGAGCCTCCGCCAGAGCCTCTGTGCGGGCAGCGGCCCTTCTCATGGAGGATTCTCAGAAATGTGGGCCCAAGATCCTTCCCGAGGCTCTGTCCTCTGCGCTCTGCTTGTAGGAGAGAGAGCTGGCCACCCTCAGGACCTGCTGGGAGGCAGCATTTCCAGGGCACCCCCGTGGGCCAGCGTCTCCCAGGCACAAGGAGGCCCGAGGTCTTGGGAGCCCGCATGGTGAGCAAAGGAGGGTCAAGGGGCAGGATCGCCTAAGAGAAGCTGAATGTGTGTGCGAGGCTACGCTCCGAAACACAAGGTGTTTTCTAGGGGACTTTAGTTTAACGGCCAAATCCTACACACAACCTGCGCTGTCGCTCTCTTTTGTCACTATTCCCTCACGGTGTCAGTCTCGGCCCAAGTCCAACGCTCCCCGGACCAGCTGTGCCAGGGACTGAAGGAGGAAGATAGATGCACCCAGCCGGGTTCACACAACCCACCAAAAGTTCACACAGGTGTACCACGAGGCATAATACATGCCAGAATATGACAAACGCCACAGAACAGAGGAGGGGGCTGTAATCCCAAGTGGGGAGGGATAGCCCGGGCAGGTGTCCTAGAGGAGGTGGCCAGGCCTCAATGGACGCAGAGGAGCTCAACAGCCAAAGACAGGGCGAGGCCATCCCAAGGGGAAGCCAGTAAGCACGTGTCTAACACCCCCAGCAAGCTGGGGTGCTGGGAGTTGGGAGGCCCTTCCCAGCTTCTGGAGGAAGGAGCCCCATGCGGCCCAAATGGGCACATGTCCAGCTGATGCCGGTGCCCCTCTTACACAAGGCCCGGGAGGCTCTGCCACGGAGGGTGGCCTCGGGCCAATGCCCCCCACCCCCACCCCCGTCTGGCCCGCACCTCGCTCTCAGGGGTCCGCCCTACCATTCCGGTCCCTCTTCCCTCCCTTTTGCCGGCGAGAACACCAGGCCGAGACGCGCAGACCCACACGGGACACCGGCTGGTGGTGTGCTTAGCTGAACCAAGTCAGGGGACCCCGGGGGATATTGACCAGGTATCCCAAACCTCCCCCTTTGGTAAAAAACGGCAGCGTAAAGATACAAAGCGGCAAAACGGTTCTTTCCATCTGCCAGGACACCAGCGGCCCCTGCACTGACCCACGCAGCTAACCCAGAACGCCGCCACACAATGCGAGAATTGTGCTCTCCCTTGGGAAGGGGGAGTGGCCACGCACAACCCCACATGAGAATGTCACGATCGGCTCGGACTCCAGAGTTACAAATATGTGCTCAAGGCATGTGCTGAGCACGCGCTCACCACGTGTTTGCGCGGCTATGAAAGCACAAAAGCACAAGGGCCAGTGTGCCTCAGCGGCTGGGGATTGGCCTGGGCACGGCGGCGGACCTGGGGCCGCGGGAAAGGCCTCAGAGAAACCCCACAGAAAACACTGCATTCAAAACCATGACTGCTTTATTGTCCCTGAGGTTTTAAACTCAGGGGCAGAAGCAGGGACAACTCCTTTGCACAACAGAACTGCCAGGAAAACCGCAAAGCTCAGCCGAACCGGTGACCAACGCAACACCCCCTCCCCAGGTGGTCCAACGTGAGCTAAAAACAGGCCACGAGCAGCGATCTCAGGCTCACTCTGGAACCAAAAATGAGATAAAATCAGTCCTTGCGGGCAGCCAACAACCAGACAACCCAGAGTCTGGCCGGCTCTGCACAGACACAGGCGTGCTCCCTCCTAGCTCTGGGCCTCGGTTTCCCCACCTGCAACAACCTTTCTGCACCTGGCCCCTCCGTTGTCAGGGAAGAAGGGGCAGGGAAAAGAGCGGCTGCTCCGGGGGAATGTCAGTGGACCGGCCGCGCCGCGCCAGTCCCTGGGGACACTGATTTCAGGCCGCTTGAGACAAAGGCACCTCGGCCTGAGCGCGGACCCCTGGGAAGTCTGCAGAAGCATCCAGAGAGCATGAGCACCATGAGGGACGCAAGCTTCCCGAGAGGATGAGCGCCACTGAGGAAGGGTTAGCTCAACCCAATGGTGGTGGGGGGGGGGGGGGTCCTTCTCCGGTGAGGACGAGTAAAACAAACCTGACAAACCAAAGCTCAGAACTCAAAACCACCAATGTTGCCTCCTTTGGTATCAGGGGTCCGGATAAGGAAGGGAGGGACGGCCGGGGTGGACGGCGGGTGGTGTTCAAGGAGAGAAAGAATCAACTACACGTAGGGAGTAAGCGTCCCTCCAACTGTTACCATGCAAGTCTGGAGATGAACAGCCTCCATGAAAATGGTCCTTGTCCTCGTCTGCTCAGTGAAGCTGTCACACAGCGCCATGAACCGGGTGGCTTATAAACAACAGCCCCTGCTTTCTCACAGTTCTGGAAACTGGGAGGTCCAAGATCATGCTGCCAGCTGATTCAGCGTCTGATGAGAACCGCCTTCTCGCTGTGTCCTCACGCGGCGGAAGGGACGAGGGCACTTTGGGGACTCCTTCGTCAGGGCACTAATCCCACTCACGAGGACTCCACCATTGTGACCTAGTCAAACCCCCCAAAGGCCCCACCTCCTAACACCACCACCTCGGGCACTAGGTTTCGACATACAGATTTTTGAGGGGGGACACAAACATTCGGTCCACAGCAGCTGGAAACGAAACCTTTTTGGGTGCCGAGGGTCAAGTCTCCCAGAAAATAAGATGCAAAGTTTTGTTAAATGTGCACCTCTGCACGCGGCAAAGATGAAAAGGAAGATCAGACCCACAAGTTGCCCAGAGCAGGCATTCAAGTCGCTAGCTGGGACCTGCACAGGTTGACCCACCCCCTTGCTGAGGTAAACACTAAAGCTTTTGACACCCGCTTCAACCATGTGGTTTTCGTGCAGTGGTTCTCAAAAGTGCAGTCCCGGGACCGCCAGCGGCACCCTCACCTGGGACCTTGTTAGAAATGAAGTTTCAGTCCCCTCCCCCACCCCCCAAATGACTGGATCAGACGCTCTGTGAATGGGGTCCAACAATCAGGTTGTAACAAGCCCTCCGGAAGCTTCCGGTCCTCCCAAAAGTTTGAAAACCAGTGCGTTGGTGCATTTGGTACCTAGAACTCTAGGAACGGGGAGGACGGCACTGTAGATGAAAAACCCGGGACCCATGGAGGAGGCTGAGTCTCTTGCAAAAGGCCGTGAGGTCAAGAAAGAGTGGGAGGCCTGGGCCCTGCCACAGTCACTTCCTCTGAGCCAGGACCTAGGGATCCAGATACAGTTGACCTAGTGCTTGTCTGTAAGGGGCAAGATATCTGGAATGATACTACGAAACCCAAAGGTTGACCGTCTAGGGAAATGCGTCAGAAACAAATGGAGGAAAAAAATTGCTTGCACGATACTTGCCACAAGAGGAGAGAAAAATGGGGTTGAGCAAAAAAAGGTAAATGAAAGAGGTAACTGATATTAAATATTTGGGGGAACAGGAGAAGAAAAACTCAATTTCTGGGAGAATACAAATTGCCACCTGGGGAATCTTCCCCTCACTTGCACTCGCTTCACGGGGTCTCTGTCAAAGACGCTAAGCTAGAAGAATCTGAGAAGCGTGTTTTCATTTATTCGAAGAAATCTTTCCTCTCTACCACGAGCAGAAGCTCTCTACTTCGTATGTGGCAGCTCGACTGCCTGTCAAGATAATTTAAAGATTAAATCTTTGTTTTCAAAAAAAAAAAAAAAAAATCCTGCAGCCGCTGTTAAAATCATGGAAGCATTTGAGACTAGAAAGATTACTCAGTACCTGAGTGACTGTATAGGGCTGGGGGGTGGGGAGAGACATAGAAAAAGGATCCCCGGGTCGCTGGGCATCGCAGGGCACCCTGGAGTGAACGTTGGGTGGGAGAGCCCTGTTTGTGGGGCCGTCCTCCCAGCGGGGTGAGTGCTCCACTGAGGGGAAGGCAGCAGGTCCCCTGGGCTCCGTGCTGGCTCATCTGTCGGTTCACCTGCGGGCGGAACACCTAGCGGGATCATGGCGAGGACCCCGAGCACTGCACAGGGCCATTCACCACTGCTCACCCTGCACCAAGCGACCCGGAGAGCCGGAAAACCTCAACCTGTCCTCAGAATGTGTGGTCTACTCCAGGGGTCTCACGCTCAAGTGCCTTCCAGAGCCAAGCAGGGAACATACATGGGTGAAGAGTGCCAGGTGGGAACTGGCCGGTGCGCACAGGGCGTGTCCCGGGGAGCAGACAGCCACTCTGAAGGCCACGGCCGCGGCTGCGGCTAGCACTGTGCAGGTGTGCGGGAAAGAGGGCCCGGGGTGACGTCACTAATCTCCTGACTTGTCAGGAAGGGCTGAAAAGCAGACTTCTTTGTACAGTCCCAGCTTTGAAATGCTGTCAAGAAATGCAAAAATTCATAAAGCATCATGGGGGCCTGGGGCACCTGGGTGGCTCAGTCAGTTGGGTGTCTGACTCTTGGTTTCAACTCAGGTCATGATCTCCCGGTTTCGTGAGTCTGAGCCCCGCATGAGGCTCTGTGCTGACGACGGGGAGCCTGCTTGGGAGTCTCTCTCCCTCTCTGTCTGCCCCTCCCCCACTGACTCTGTCTCTCTTAAAACAAATAAACTTAAAAAAAAAAAAAAAAAGGCATCATGGGGGCCAAACAAATCATGCCTGAGGACATCAGGCCCCCAGACCACAAGGGTGCAGACTGTGGCCTAGCAGATGCTGACTGCTCAGACAGAAACTACCTGTATGGTCATCTCATCTCGGTCCGCAGAGCCGAGCGGCCTGGCCGGGCCTCAGTGCCCCACCGTCGTGCACGCCCGTCTACATCACTCCTGGCTCACTCTGAGTTAGCTGAAAGCCCAAAAATGACCAGAAAGCACAGACTGTCTGAACTCCTGAGCACATCAGAGTAGTGCTACGAAACTCCCAATTCTCAACAGTGCCCTCCCACTTGGGGAGGTGCCCGACCTGGGTTGTGTCCCTGCCTGGCATCCATTCTACAGGGCGAGCTGCGGCTTCGCTGGGAGCAGACAAGGGCCTGGAGCCTGCCCCTGCCCTCAGGAGAAGGGCTCCCTTCTGGGCTCTCTCACAACGTGGGGAACGAAAGAGATTCCATGCCAAATACTTTAAACAAATGCAAGTACACCCAGCAGATGGAACAGACAATTCTGGATCCCTGACGCCTACAGATGGCTGGCTTCGGCCGGGTCACCGTGAACAGAACAGCTGCTTCCGCAATCACAAGTCCTGCACAGAACACAGGATTCTGTTTTGATGACTTCTGCGCAAGATATAGAAATGAGAGGGGGGTTTCCTGCCTTTTATTTCAAAATAGCCCGGGACAAATGAAGACTTCTTGTACCATAACAACACATTAAAAGGGAAAGCTCGATGAAGTGGGTTTGCTTAAATGTCAACCCACAGAGCAACCTATTTGTCCGCCTACAGGCCCTGATAAAAATGTTGACTGCGGAGCCTTAGCCAGAGGAGCAAGAGATTTCTTTCAAATGGCAGCACAGTCCATGACTGAGGATAACACCGGCTGTTGCGGACACAGACTCTGGAAAAGACGAACCAGGGTCAGGACCCACGCTCTCAAGGATATGGCTGGAGCTCAGCTCCTTTCCTGTAGAGAGGGGCTAATTACCAACAGCTGATGTGTCCGGGACAATCAGAGGAGAACGTACACACAGTGCTTGGCACATAGTAGGTGCTCAACAAAAACTAACCCTCTAAGTAGAAAAACCACGGTAAACTGACTTGCAACGGCATTTTATTTTTTTTTTTTTTTTTGCACACATGTAAGATCTCCCCCCACCCCCACTTGTGGGTGTTGGGAGGGCAGTGAGCAATTCTGGGCCCAGCCCAACCCGCGGTGCTCTCAGCCCTCCGCTGGCTACGGAAGGAAGGCGCAGGAGACCATTTGGGGAGTGGCTGGCTACAGGCAAGCAGTGTCAGAGGCGGGCATGCAGTCAAGCCTGGCCTTCCGGGGCTATTCTTTTCCTTTTTAAAGCAAGAGACAAAACCTCTCTGTGTGCATTCTCTTAACCCCAACTTCCTCCTTACCGAGTGCTTTGGTCGTGCACCTACTCCACAGCTAAATCCACCAGGCTGGTCTGTTTTTCCCCTTTCTTCACACTTGCCCAAGCTTCAGAAAGCTCTTCCCTGTATCTTATTCTTGCATTTTATCAGTTTCCATTCTGGCTACGAAGGGAGCGGGCACCGTCCAAGCTGGGGAGACTCGTGCAGACTCATACACCGACACCCCCAGCTGCTCCCAGGAGAGGACCAGACTCCCGACAACACACAGCATTAGAAACCCCAGAGCAGTCATCCTTGGACCCGGGGCAGCCCAGCAGGAAACCAGCACACAGCTCTCCTCTACACCCAAGAGTCCGGTGGCGTGCATGAAGGCGAGGGAGGGGGCCCTGGCACGGATACGTTATGACTGAGTCCAATGAACTGGAAACCCAGGTTCCCCATATTTGCTTTCCCGTCTCAAAAGGCCTCTGGCCCCGAATTAGCTTCTGAAGAGATTCTTACTCAGAGACTGTCGGCACCAAGCAGGCCAAGGGCTACGGTTCAGCCTCGCTCCACATCAGTCAACGAACTGCCTCGGTGTGGCCGCTAACTGCATTTTAAGGAGAAAGCCGCATGCCACCAGCTAGCTGAGGGAGCCGGGACGCCTCTTCCTTCCTCGAGCTGCACGGTACGCCATTGTGAATGCGCAAAGTGGTTCCTTATCTGTGTCCGTGGAAAATATGGCCATTCCATCTCAGTGTGGTGGGGGCAGGGGTGGGTGGGTGACGGAGACAGGGACGGGCCAGGCACCCAAGAGCTGATGAGGCCACCAGCCCAGGTGAGCCAGGGAGTGGAGAAAGGAGCTGGGGTCACAGGCTAGAGAGGGGCAGGGCTGAGGGGGATCCTCAGACAGCAGCTGGTCACTGATGCCCAGGCTCTGTGGCCTGGGCAGTCGGGGCGGCTTGCCCGTGGTCAGACAGCAGTCTGGGGGGTGCGGGGACAGCTTCTTCTGAACCCAGGTTCCCTCCGTCCATATCACACACTTCTCTGCCACCTCTGAGTCTGCGAACTCACTTTCAATTCCGTGTTTTGGGGGCCAGGAAAGGCCAGTGGTTCTCTCTCTCCCTGGGACGCCTCCTCTACACCTTTGATTCTCTCAGGTTTGGCTTTTCCACACACCAGGGAACGGTGCGGCGCACGTCCATCCGATGGAATTTTCTGTGATGGTGGCAGGGGCCCACACCTGCCCTGTCCAATAGGACACTAAACAGGTGCACGCATCCTCTGAGCACTTGACGTGTGGCCAGTGTGGCCGAAGTTCTGAATTTTTCGTTCCACTGAGGCTCAATTAATCTCAATAACCGTATAATTCTGTCAATTATACCGCAACAAAGCTGAAAAACATTGAAATAGCTGTATGTGGCTACTGGCTACTACAGAGGACAGCGTATACAGCATCCATACAGAGAAGAGCCAGCCCGCTGTTCCTGTAAAAGGCAGGTAGTAAATACTTAAGCCTCTGTAGACCGTATGGTCTCTGTCGCCACCACCCAACTCTGCTGTCGGAGCGTGAAGGCAGCCATCGACACTGCAAACACAAACGGGCATAGCTGTGTGCCAGTAAAATTTTACTTACAAAAGCAGGCAGCGGGCCAGATGTGGCCCGTGGGCTTAGTTTGTCAACCTCTATAAAGATTAGAGAGCCGGGCGTTCAAACCCCAGGGCTACTGCCCACCAGCAGAATGAACGTGGGCATCTGTACCGGGTGAAACCTCGATTTCTTCGTCTATAAAGAGGGAACCATCATGGCGCCCACTTCTGAAGATGGACGTGAGGACCAAGTGAGGTGCCGTAACGCGCTTAGCACGATGCCTGCAAGGAGGGGGCGTTCGAAAAGGACTTGCGAGGGGCGCCTGGGTGGCTCCGTCCGTTGGGCGTCCGACTTCGGCTCAGGTCATGATCTCGCAGCTCACGAGTTCGAGCCCCACATCGGGCTCTGTGCTGCCAGCTCGGAGCCTGGAGCCTGCTTCCGATTCTGTGTCTCCCTCTCTCTCACTGCCCCTCCCCCGCTCATGCTCTGTCTCTCTGTCTGTCTCTCTCTGAGAAATAAACATTTAAAATAAAAGTAAAAAAAAAAAAAAAAAAAAAAAGTACTCGCGCGGTGAAGAGAAGCCGGATATGAACTGGGGGCTCTGACTTCAGCCTCCTATGTATCCCTCCCCACCCTATGAAATAGACACAGCTAGTCCCAGTCCACAGGGAAGTTAAGTGGCTGGTTCCAAGTCAAGTGCAATAAAATGGCAGGACTAGAATCCAGGGCTCCCATATCCTTGTTCCGTGCCCTCGTCTCTCCTCCACGGAGGCTTTTCTAGCATCAGCCTGCCTGGGCTCCTGGGTACCGGCCTGCCCGGTAAGAGGCTCACTCCTCTCTGAAGGAAATCCTCAAGAAAAAACAAAGTAAGACAATTGCTTAAGGGCTTTCAGATGCTGTTCCCACCTGGTTCCTGTCCTGTCCACCACTCTGGAGCCCTGGTCACCTCTAGTGACCAGGGACCCCTCACCTAAGGCTGTCGATCACTGGCACCCCACAAGACGCGCTCCCAGGGTGGCCCCTCTTTACTGTGCGCTGGGGCGGAGTGGGGCTCCGGGTGCCGCACGCGACAATCCCTGTCACCCTTCACAGCGCTGCCTCCCTACGAGTTCTCCAAAACGGCAAGACACTCCCCCAGCTCTGCTGACGGGGCCACCAAGAGACGCCCTTCTGCGCTTCCTTGCGGGGCTGCAGGAGGTCCACGTGAGCAGGGCACAGGGCACACGTGAACGCAGCGACATACCCTTCCTCCTGCCTTCGGGATGAAGCCCCGCCCCTGACGTCTTCTCCCCCATCTCCTTAGTGGGGTGCGCCAGGGTCATTCCCAAGCAGGGGCACTCGGGATCACGGTCTTCTCCTCCAGGGCCCTAAGACACCACCGGCCGCAACCCCCACACTGGTGGTTGGGACGAAACCTGAGCACAGGCCAAATGAGCAATGGGTCCAACCTGATGGGGGTTCAAGCCCCTGGGCTCCCAGCTCTCTCCTTCTGCCACAGCTAGGAGCTGGAAATTAGGCCCTGGTGCCCCCCCAGGAGCACCCAAAGCCCAGCAAATGCCACTCACTGCCTTCCATGAGGGGCATCACCGGGTCTCCCTGAGGCCCCACAGATCACCCAGGAACAGACAGAAGCAGCTTGCTAGGTCACTCTCTCACAAGTGCAGGGGAAGGGCTGGCCCAGGCATCTTCACGTGGGTTCAAAGCCCAGGAGGACACCTGCAAGCCTCAGTCACCGCTCAGGCACCCGTGGAGCAGCCACGAGGCCGACCGTGCTCTGACCTGGCACCGTGGTCGCTGGGGACTTGGGCTGCATCTCAGAGCACCAATGCCCTGGGAGTCTTTTCTGTAATGCTCAGGGACGTGCCTGAACCTCACACAAGTTTAGAAAACAGACTGGCTTTTAAGGCAAGTCAACAGACCATCGCCCCCTCGGCAGCCGGGGAGTTGGACCCACCAGGCGGGACCCCTATTCCCAGCACGTGGCTCTTCTGCTCCAGGTCACAGGTCACCTTGTGGCCTACTTGGCCTCGGCCGGGCCCGACCTCTCGTCTATTTTTCTTTCTAATAGGTGCGGGCGTCTGCTAACCTCCCCGGGCACGAGAAGAAGAACAGGGAGGTTTGCTGCCAAAATTAAGGTTCATTTAAAGCTAACTTCTCTTCTCAGGACTGAACGCTGATGAGCAAAAACCCTACGGGGCTTAGAAGAGACACCCCAAAAGCCGAGATGGGCTGCTGGCCTGCCTGCCCTCACCGGCTCATTATTTTCCTTAATTCTCCTCCTCTGGGTCTGAGTCACGTGCCGCACAGTCAACGGGGCCTGGAATCCGGGCTGGCATCTGAGGGTGTGGAGGCCACAGGAGCACCGGGCGCCAGAAGTCAGGTGACCCAGGCAGAACATTCTCGCGTGTTTGTGTCAGCAACTCCCCCACCCTGGACAACACCGGAGAGCACGTGCCATGACAGAGCCCAAAGGGCACTGAAGCTCCTTTTTCAAATCGCACCGACATGGTTACTTGTTTCCATCAAGGTGGGGGGTGGGGGGGCGGACAAAGATAGCTTTACACTGAATCGGATGTTTTCAACTCCGCCAACGCCAAAGGCTTTTGTCCGTTTTGATTTCTTTAGTTCCAGTGCAGGCACAGGCAAGAAACGTTGAAAGTTCTTGGGAATCTCAAGGGTCCCCGCTGAAAGCGAGAGCTCACACTAAAACTAAACAAAGCCCACATCCCTCTGGCCATCAAGAAGGCACTCGATGAAAGTTCCACGTATCGGGGGCTCATCTTGTGCCCTCCAAGGAGGTCACTCCAAGGTCAAAAGGACTAGGCCCCAGGGTAGTCTCCCTGGAAGGCGGCCCCAAGTGAGGACTGTTGAAGGCTGTTCTCCCCTTTCCAGGTGGCGACCGACCAACAGCTATGCCCTCTGGCCTTCGCCCCGCCCTGGTTCAACATCCCGCTCGCAGCTCAGTCAGCCGGCTCCCAGTTGTCTGCTCCAACCCAACCTGCGCCCCCAAACGCTGAGCCTCCAGAAGCACAGCATCGATATATGGTTCCCTGCTCCCAGCCCTCGAGATAAAGGCGGGACTCCTTTGCCTTGCACCTGCTGCCATCCTGACCTTGACCAGTTTAAGCCAACAAGTTCTTCTCACCCAGGCAGCCAGGTCCGGGTGACTGTCCACCACCTGCCGTTCCCCCCAAGTGCCCCACAGTTGGCATCATGCTTCCGTGCCTCCACACTCACCTCTCCCTGCTCTGGAACATCTCCTGTCCCCCATCCTTCACCTGTCTCAACTCCTGCTCATTCTTCAAGGCTCAGGGAGCCCTTCTACCCTCCTCCCCTTGGCTTGGTTTAAATGACCTTCCTGTGACTCCCACGGAACTGTGGTTCCCCGGTACCCTGTGCACACACATCTCCATCACACTCAGTACCCTCTGTCCGGCACGTAGGAGGAACTCAGTCAAGACAACTGCTGTCTGTGGGGGCGCCCGGCTGTCCGAGTCAGAAGAGCTTGTGACTCTTGATCTCAGGGTCGTGAGTTCAAGCCCCACGTTGAGGGTAGAGATTACTAAAAATAAAATAATTAGAAACAACAACTGCCGTCTCACTGTCCGTTACACAAGCCCGTGAGCTCTGCAAAAACAGGAACACACTTTACTCATCTCTGAATTCTTCAGGGCCTGACACGCACAGTGGGCGTTTACTAAATACTGACTGACTGCGTTGTGCCTGGGGGACCACCAGGATGGCAGAGAGTTCTGTGGTCACGGCAGGAACAATGACACATCTGAAGGGGCGAAGAGGGTGAGGAAGAGTTCTGTCACATCCACCAAGACCAGAGGCCTTAGTTATTGCCTCCCTCACACAGAGCCCCACAGTCACCAAGCTCCATGATGCCAAGAAGAGGGTCTGTGTCAAGGCCAGCTGAGCCCAGTCACTTTGGTGGGTCCTCTGCAGGGGGCTCTCCAAGGCCACCCCCAACTACCCATGCCGGCCTCTGAGGGGAAGGGGCTGCTGCAGCTTGGAGTCAGGGCCCCTGCCCAGAACCCCGTAAATAATACCAAGCCTTCCCACTCCAGTACCGACGGGGTCTCCCTCAAAGCTGCCCAAAGTCCAGTAGGCAATCTCACATGCCAAGACGGTCCCCCCTGTTCACCCTGCAGGATGCCAGGCTGGGGCTGACGAGGCGTGATGCTCAGAAGACACGTGGGCAGAGACCGTCAGGAATCACCGGCTTGCACCAAGAGAAGCCCAGTGACCACTGAAGTGGGTAAAGGCTGTTCTCTCTGTCAGCTGGGTCAAGGGCTTGGTTCAAAAACTTGGGACGAGCTTAGATGAGCTCTCGCTCCTGGAGGGATGGCCGGTCGTGTTCAGGCGGCGCCGGGGTCCAGAGTCAAATGGAATCACACGCCAGGGGTCGGCAAGAGGCGGCCCGGCTGGGGGGCGAACACCCCCAGCAGTGACACTATGCCCTGCACCATGCTGCATGCAGCTGTGAAGGCAGCTTGTGGACGCGAAAGAGGGGACAAGACCAAATAACGACATCAGCTGCAAAGAATCCAGAGCGGATCTAAGAAGGGGGTAAAGGCGCCTCCCACTCAGTCCAGAGGTGAGCAACCCTGGAGGCCTGCAAGGGGCACCCTCACACTCAGAGGCTGGCGAGAACACAGCCCCGGTCCTGAGGCCGCACTGCAACGCTCACGCCAATTTACTTTTCCAGGTTTAGGACCAAAGTCGGTCACTTTTGGTAAACAGAGATTTTGTTTCCTAAAGAGAAAGCTTAAGAGATTTCACCAGTCTTAACTCTTGTTCAGAAACACACTGCAGACTAAATTATAACACATGCCTTCAACCCTTCCTCCTGAAAAACTCCCAAGACACCTCAAGAATGGAGAATGCTGGGTGACGAAAGCCTCTACCCACCCCCATCTGGCCCCTCCAGCCGAGCTCAGCTCTGTGCTTCGCCCTGTCACCCACTGAGACCATGAGGACAACTGTCCTTGTCTTCCCCTTGCCCTCCCAGCCCTCCACCTGTCCTCCCAACAGCATGCGCCTGCCACAGGCCACACAGGACGCTCACTAACACGTGCTGGGCTCTACGGGTCTCCACCCATGGTCTCACTCAGTGTCCCCCACCCGCAGGTCGGGTGCTGTCAGCATGGCCATCGTCCAGATGAGGGAACCCAGGCTGGGAGACAGTGTCACGGGCCCAAGGGCAGATGGTCAACAAAGGGCAGACGTGGGATCTGAACCCCAGCACCGATTCCAGAGTGCAGCGCTGCCCTTGCCCCAAGTGACACAGACCTGGGTGCCACCCTCGCTCTGCCCGAAGCTCCTCTGCGGTTCGTCCCCGGCTGCAAGGCGGCCTGCCCCGGACTCTGCCTGGAAGAACTTGTGCCCTGTGGGCCGATGTGCATCTGCTACCATGTGTCCCTCCACGAGGCACCACGCCCTTCGAGGGGGCTTCTCAGACAGGCTCTTAACGGCTCCTTAAAAGGCTGGGAGGCAGGGCCAGCAAGATGAGAAATCCGGGCCCAGAGGGTCACATCGCAAACCAGTCCAGCGAGCAAGGAGCCTTCGCAGGAGGGTGGCCCCCCCCCCCGGACTATACCATGGGGGCCCCCACATCCCACACCCTCTCTGGAGCCTCAGAACCACAGACACGCCCCCCCCGTCCCCCACCCCCGGACACGACCCCTTCTCCTCACCCAGAGCGTGGAGGTGGCCGGCTATGGAGGACTCGGTCCTTCCACCTCCAAGCATGCAGACAGGCTGCTCCCAGCCGGCAGATGGCACCTCCCTCCGCTCCCAGGCCCCCGGCCAACGTGAATGCCAGAGCGAGGGGAATTCCAGGCGCGGCAGAGGCCTCTCCCAGCTGGGCCTTGTCCGTCAGGGCACTTCAGCCAGAGGGCCGCTGGGAGGAGGGTGGCCTCCCCAAGCAGGAGCACTGGACCCACACGAAGCCACCTCCTCTATCCAGGGCACTGCCGGAACCACCGGGACGCAGAGAGGCCCCGGCCGGGCCCTGCTGTCCAGAAAGGAGCCCCTGGGCCACCCGAGCCCCTCCTGGAGGTAGCAGCACAGTGCCCAGGCAGCAACGGCCCGGGAACAGCCCCCAGGACGACACGCCCGGCTTACGGAAGGGACCGCACCGCCTTTCCACCGAGGCAGGCGCTGGACGAAGAGCGAACGCGGCATGGTGGCGAGAATGCGGGACTGGAGCCAGCCAGGATGAGCTGAGATCCCACTGCCCCTCTGGCTCCGGGGGGGATAGTGTCTCCAGCAAGGGACAGAGCAAGCACCTCGGCCGCAGGCTGCCCGGAGGATCAAATGAACTCACGAAGTGGAGTGCCCAGCGCCCCGTTGGGACGCTCAGCACGTGCCCAGTCAGCACCGGCTACGTGAACGCAGGCGTCACGGGCTCCCTCTTTCTCACGGGCCCACCTCATTAGGCCCAAACCCAACTCCTAGCACGGTGGAAAGGGCCCTTATTTACCACCATTACCAGGGCCCAGAAGAGAACGTGGACAAACCTCGGCCAAAGCAACCAAAACCCTTTTCATCAAGTTCAAGGTTTTAGGACTTTTCCGTCGGGACTCAGTTTCCCCTGCTAGGGGTTTATATACTGAGCCTACCCTTTGAGCAACCTAAGGGATCCCTGCTGAGTAGGCACCAGGGAAGGAAATTACAAATGGGACGGACTGTTGAAGTGGGCCACGGGCCACGGATGGCCTGTTTCACTGGCCTGAACTCTGAACCAGGACTCCTCTGTCTGCCGGTCTGTGCTACATACAGCACGCCATCCCGCAAGCAAGGCTGTGCTTCAAAGTCTCTCAGCAGAGAACACAGCCCTGGAGCAGGGGACCCAGAAGCCAAAGGTTCCCGTTCCTCTGTGCGCCAGCTGTGTGACCTGGGGAAAGTCACCGCACCTGTTGGGGGGGCGGGGGGGGGGGGGGGGGGGCTAGATTTCTCCTCCGTAAGGTAACAAGCAGGTGAGAGAAGTCCGTGCTCTCTTCAGCCCCTGGTCACTCTAGACATAATTCTACGACACCTAATTCCAAGTATGCCTGCAAGAGGACAGGTTCTGAGCAGTCAGGTACAACCAGGCGGCCGGAGAGCGTGACAGTCGCGGCCAACGCAGGTGGAAAGGACCAGCTCCTCATCGAGAATCAACCATGAGGCGCACGGGACCCAAACTGCGTCTTCCCTCCCCTGTACCCCGGCGGGACACCATGTGTCAAACCTGCAGAAGGGACAAGAGGCTGAAAAGACCAGCAAAGATGGCGGGGAGGCAGGGCCCGCCTGAGAACTGCTCCGAGGCAGCCAGCTGAACACAACCTACCCTCTTCCTTCCACAAAGAAGGCAGCTCAGAGGGGTTGTGGCTGAATCCCGCTCACGGGGAGGCGTGCCCAAGACTTGGCCCAACAGAAATGGGAACTAACCCGATGATGTCTACAGCAGGCGCTTCGCCCAGACACGGGTACCTTTCAGATCCTCCTTCACTGAGATATGGCAGCAACAGAAAGTTCCAGTAGGTTTATTCCACTCCCGAAGAGGAAGGTCCCTGAGGGAAGCGTGGGGTCTACCCCTGCCCACATCCCTCCTTCGGGCTGCACAACAGGATCAACTCACAAGTTTCAAAAACACCAATGTGGAGGGCACCTGGGTGGCTCAGTTGGCTAAACGTCCAACGTCGGCGCAGGTCATGATCGCACAGTTTGTGGGTTCGAGCCCTGCATCGGGCTCTGTGCTGAGGGCTCAGAGCCTGGAGCCTGCTTCAGATTGTGTCTCCCTCCCTCTCTCTCTGCTCCTCCCCCACTCGTGCTCTGTCTCCCACTCTCTCTCTCTCTCTCTCAAAAATAAACAAACACTAAAAAAAAATATTTTTTAACACCAATGCTGAGCCTTCTCTCCAAGATTCTGATGTGACTGGTCCTGGATAGAGCGTGGGCACTGGGATTTTTTTTTTCTTTTGTAAATCGCTCTCCAGGTGATTCTACTGTGCAGCTAAGGTGGAGATTGAGGGCTCTAGAGTCTAGAAACTCTGCACAGAGGCCCCAGCCATTTCCCACAAACTTTCTAGGGCAGGAGATCCAGCCAGGCAGGTCTTGCTGGAGACAGGATGCTCACACCATCCCCCAGCCCCCAACCCAGGATCAACCTGTGAAGAGCCATGTGTCTGAGACAGAACACAGGGCCTCTGCCCAGCCCCGGCTGGGATGTACCAAGTTCCCACACACTGAAGGCCGCACAATTGGGTTCAGTTATTTGATTACTTTAGGCATGTAAACAAAACGTGATATTATACAAATCTGGGGTGGCAAGCACCACAAAATGGTTTACTTTGAGAGATCTGAATTACAAACGCAGAGGAAAAAAAAAAATGCCGAAATCCCTTTTAAACAATCTCTTTGAATAGAAAACAGAATCCGAATACATGGTGATACCTCTTCTGGGCTGACAGATTTGTTTCCCATTTCCCATAGAAGGTCACTGGGAATAATTACATTTTCTTGTGAATCTGTCTTTTGTAAGGATGAAGCAAAATATTTCAATCTTCCCAATTGAGGCACTGCCATTGGTCCTGTGGCAGAACTAGAATCCAAGCCCCACCCCCCCCCCCGTTTAAAATTTTTTTAAAAGCTGTAGGAAAAGGGGGGGCACGGCAAAGAGGGGGTCAGAATTGCTAAGTTTCCCTGGGGTGTTAACAACACTAAGCAAAATGTATGCTTTGAGATAAAACAGAACTGATGCCTCTATCTTAGGAAGGCACCAACCAACAGCACGCGTGTGGAAAACAACCAGGCTCTGAAGAGAGACAGACCCCGACAGAACTACGACCCTCTCCCGCCTAGAAGCTGTGCGGCCTTCGGCCAGTTACTTGGTCTCTCTGAGCCTCAATTCCTTCAGCTGTAACTGCAGGAATGCTTTGAAAACTGGAGAGCGCACGCAACGCCTCTGGCCCAGGGTAGGCCTTCAATACCCAGTGGGCACCGCTATTATTCTTGGAACAATCCACACCCGTTTCGGCTGAAGCCTGCTGCGCCCAACTTTTCATGGTCCGGAATCCTGGGAACTAGGGAACCATATTACACCAGTGCAGAGGGAGAATCTGTTTCTTTGTTCCACGAGCCTAAGGAAAAGAGCGAGAGCAGTCAGGAGTTGGCCTGCCCCCCCCCCCCCCCCCCCCCCCGCCGCGCCCATTCTGGGGTCAAATGGGCTCTTTAGCGACAGAGTTTGCTTTCACCTCCTGAGAGTGGCCCCGTGGAAAAAGTGCCCCCAGGAACTACAGATGCCTAAGGGGCACCGTTGTTTCTTTCCGAGATATCCCCGGCACGGTCTGGCCAAACTGCCCCCGCCGCACCCCCACCCCCCCCCCCCCCCCCCCGCAAAAGACAGCTTCCCGTGCAGCCCCCCGCAGCAGGAGAGGAGGAGAACCATTAAAGAAGCTGGGGGTGCCTGTCACACTTCTCCATAACCCCTGACGTGATGTGAAATTCTACAAGGTGGACCCTTTGAAATGCAAAATCTTCCAGAGTCCTTCAAATGTGTTTTTATTTTCTCGGGTTCCTAAGGCTGCTTTCAGACCCACCCATCAGTATTCCCCCCTCCCCTCCATCACCCACATTTAACAAAAAAAAGAAGAAGAAGAAAAGGAGAAGGTGGTGGTGGCCGCGGCAAAGACGTCTCTGTTTTGTTGTTTTTTTCTTTTTTAAAAAGCTCAAGTATCTCCAGTCGATGCAAGGAAGAAAAAAAAAAAAAAAAAGAAAGAAATCTTGTCCTCAGCTCCAGCCTCCTCACTTCCCTTCTCCAAGACACCCTGAAGCCAAGTTTCCCCCTGGAAGATTTCCTCCCGTCCGTCCGAACCAGCTCCGCACGAACTCTGCTGCTGCTTCGGATCCCAGAGAGCTTTCTTAGATCAAGAATCCCGGTGCCCTCCGACCCGAGTTCGGGAAGGTTAAGGCAGGCACCACCAGACCACAACTCACAATTTTTGGAGCCCTAGCCTTGATCCAAAACCGTGTGCACAGGAGGTTTGGATTAAACATCAAAGAAGAAATTACCTTAAAACAAAGTTGTTTGGCAAAGAAAATTGCTTCGCCATAAGAAGAACCCTAGGGAATGGTAAATTGCTTTTGAATATAGACTTTTCAGTGGCGCGGTCATTAATCATGTTAATGTAAACTGCGCTAAAACAAAAATTTTCTAAGCAAGTCTCTGGGCACATCAGTGTATCTAAGCCTCGGGGGTTTGTTTCCAAAGCTCACATCCCAGCACGCAATGAAACTGCTGTTAATGGGGTCAGCTATTACAGTGCAGTCCCCGACCCTGGGCCATAATAAAGGTGATTCAGCCATGTAGAAAGAACCCTCATAAAGTTAGGCAGGAAACAAACACAGAAATTAATCAGAGGAGGAGAGGCAATGATTTTGGAAAGTGTATTCACGGGGCAAGTTTAAACAGCGACTCTCCCTGGATGATCAGACATTTCAGAGAGGACTTGAGGGAGGCCAGTCAACATTCCTTGCAGGGCTCAAGTCCCCCGGCCAGGCCCTGTTTTGTAGGGTGCAGGGCAGGGCAGCAGCTGGACAAGACAAGGAGGAGTGTGGAGCCCAGCAGAGTTAAGCTGCGCGGAGCCCAGCCAGAACGGGCCATGTGCTTCGTGTTGGCAACAAACTGGTTCTTTCAAGAGAGGAAGGGTCTGACAAAAACGACAGCTGCAGCAAAGCAAGCAGCTCAGAGGCAAAAGCCTCGAAAAAAGCCCCAGGTTTAGGAGTCTCCCCTCAAGACAAAAAACGAACAAACAGAAAAAAAAATCATCTTTGGGGTTTTGCAAGGGCTAGTTAATCTCTTAACGTGTCCCCCTTGCTGGATCAATTAAAGAGAGCCCCTCCACATCTGGTTTCCATCTAAAACCGAAACTTGTATTATCAGCATATTACATAACAAATTATGCCTGCAGGTTTCTTTTATTACACATCAGAGAGGTGTGTGTGGTACGGCTAATGATGGCAGTGGTGCTGACCTGCGTGTTTGCTTGTATCAGGTTTGGTTTTGTTTTTGTATTTTTTTTTTTTTTTAAGGGCAAGGACGAAAAGTTTCCGTGCAGTATGCAATTCAAAAAAAGTCGCACGGCCGGGACACAACATCGGCTGAACAGTCCGCCAGTGGGTCCGGCTCTCGGTCTCCGGGACCCACCACCGCACCAAGCAGTGGGTGAGAAGGGCGTACTGTTTAAAGAGCACGGCAAAGACATACCAGCCGGCTCCGAGGCGTCCCCTGCTGCCAGCTCCCAGAGTGTACCGGGGTGCCTGGTCTCCAGTCTCCAGCAGGGGAAGAGAGAGCTGGCTAGCCCTTCCCAACCCTTCCACCATTGGTCAGGCGCCTGCCCGCTGAACCCGCTTAAAGGACACGCAGCCCATCAGGCTTCCACAGAACTCGGGGGGGGGGGGGGGGGGGGGGGGATGGAGGCCAGGTGACAGTGAAGTCATCAACAGGGGGACAGAGAGAGGTGACAGGTGTGGAGAGAAAGAGCCTAAGAAATAACAACGGGGCTTCCCGTAGGATGTCAACGAAGGAGAGCCACCACGACCCCTCTAAGGTATCTTAACATAAAGGTCTTCCTAAAAGAACTTTAAGAACTTCCAGAACACTACTACGTGTGCGACATATCCTAAATTGAAAACAGAAGGGAGAAACTGACTGAAAACATTATCAATCACAATCGTAGAGCACTCGTGCTGCCAGCCTTAGGAATTCAAGTCCACTTCTGCAGCAGACAATACTAACTTTTATTTAAAACTGGTCTTCAACGTTAAAAGGGTCACGTTATCAACATCACATTCTCAGGGGAAAATAAGAAGTCCTTGGGCAAAATGATCTGAACCGGTCTTAAAACCACCTTCTTCTCTAGAGGGGCATTTGGGGAAAAAACAGACCTGCCCCAAGCCTCTCCTTAGTTTCCCAGACTGGAACGGCGCCCTGGGAGCTGGATCGCCGCATGCTCCTGGGTCTGCAGGACCGCTGGCAGCATGCAGACCCTAGCCAAGTGCAGACCCTGGGTCGAGGGCCACAAGTCCTGCACTTAGAACACAAACCTCCTCCCACTAACAGGGGCCTGTCATCGGGAGGTAGCTGTTTCTGGTTTTTTATCTAGCTGTCGCCAGTTAAGGGATGGGGTTGGGGGCGGGGAAACAAAACCCCAGAGATCTGCAATTCAGTATCAAAACTGTAATTGAGACAAGTCACTGCTAAGTGGATAAATTAAAATGAAACCAAAACCTGGCCAAGTCCGGAACAGTGAGTTTCACCAGGTCTACTAACTCCATTCCCTCCCAAGTCCTCAGACCAGGTGACATCTTTCAACGGAGTCTAGGATCTGGAGCAAGGAGGGATCCCCTTCCAGCCTGTGGGAAGTGCTGGGAACACATATGCTAGTATGTCATTTGGAAGTCTGCTAATGCGTTGTAGGCAGCACAAGACGCTTGCCTGGCTTCCCAGGCCAATAAACAATGCCATTCCAACTCCTGCAGCAGTCAATAGAAAACACTCCCTTGTCTCCGCCATCCAACAATTCAACAAACATTTGTTCCTGTGGAACAACCGTCAGCCTGGCTCCATCTGCACCCGCTCCGGCAAGACAAGCGCGGCGGCGGAGGCGGCGGCGGCGGCGGCGGCGGCGGCGGCACCAATGCCCTGCCCCAGGGTCCCGGCCCGTGAAGCAGCCCTCCGCAGGGGCCACTCACCCAACACCACCGAGTCCGGAGACTGTAACGTATGGAAGACTCGGAGTGTGGCCTATAGGAGGCAGAATCCCATTCATCAAATGCTGCAAAGAGCCGTTCTTTGTTCACCATCGTACGAAGTACAGTACGTGTTAATGAACCCGGGCGGTCAGATGGAGGGAGCCCGGCTTCGGGGGGCTTCCGGGGGCGAAGGACCCGTGCAAGCTAGCTCGCACGACTCGCCCGTGCTCCGCCGCTCTGTCCCGCGCCTCGAGCATTGTTCCCCAAGTCTGCAGGCGGGGGTGGGGAGCTGGGGGTGCCCGAGAAGCCCCTTGGGGCAATGCACACCGAGGGCCCTCCCCGGATTCTAGGTGTTCTCGCCTCCTTCGTCCCTGCCCCACCAAGAGAAACTCCCAGTGGGAAAGCTGACTCCCACAGGCTTGCAAATCAAGGACTGGCAAAAATGTGACTCGACCAGTGTGCCCGTGCCGGACGGCCCTTCTCGCCATGTGCAAAGCCACGCCGGCGCCCCCCCCGCTCCGCAAACCCCCGCCGCGGCCACCCCGCGGGCTTCCCCAGCCGGGAGCAGAACGCCCCCTCACCCCCCACTGCGACCGCCCCGGCCGGTCCAGCAGCCACGGAGCCCGCCGCTGGGCGTCCGCATCCCGGGGGTGGCGGACGCAAACTTCCGCGAACAAAAGAGTTGTCTGCAAACGGTGCGGGAACTTCGGGGTTAGCAGGGGCGCTCGGGTCCCGGGTCCCGGCGCCCTCGCCGCTGGCGCCAGCCAGGGCTCAACTTGAGACGCGGAGAGGAGCACACCCCCGGGCGCAGCCGGCCCCGCACCCGCCCCGGGGAAGCGCAGACTTTTCCGCAGGGGCCGGGCTGGCTCGTTCCCCTGGCGGCGCTCTGACAAGTCTCACGCCTGCACCAGAGGCGACACTCAGCACCCCGAGAAACCGCCCGAACCAACCCGAAGACAAGGCGGAAAAAAAGGAAACCAGCAACATTAAAAAAAAAAAAAAAAAAAAAGAATAACAATTTAAAAATCTTAAAAGGGCAAGCCCAGCACACGCGAGAGCAGGGTCCCTCCAGCCGCCGGCTGCGGCGCACACGGCAGGGACCTCCGCTCGGGACCGGCCCCTCGGCCGCCACCGCCGCCGCGCGGCCCGGGGTCGCTTACTGTGCGCGGCGGGGCGCTCCGAGCACGGGCCCCGCGCCGTCGCCGCCGGCGCTCGCCAAGTCGTCCCGGCTGCCCGCCGCGCGTCCGCCGCGCGCACGCTCTCCTGCCGGCGCCGAGCGCTTTGTACCGAGCGGCTCCCAGGGAGGAGGAAATCGACTTGTCACTTCCTGAACTGTTTGCAACTCGTCCCTTTAACCGGCCCCGGCCAGGCCGCCCGCGCCCGCCGCGCCCGCCGCGCCCGCCGCCGCCGAGGGGCCGCCCGACCTCGGCTGCGTGTCGCTGGGTCGGGCGCTCTGGCGGCGGCGTCGCGGGCCCGGGCGCTCGGCGCGGCGGCGGCGGCGTGCAGGAGCCGGGCGGCGTGCGGCGGCAGCGGCGGCGGCGGGCGAGTGTGCAGTGCGCGCAGCCGCCGGTGGGCGGGGAGTGGGGGGGTCGCGGCGCGCCGCCGGCGGGGCTAGAGGGCGTCCTGCGAGCTGAGCCGCGCGCCGAGCTCGCGCTTGCGAGGCCCCGGGACGCGGGAAGTGGCCCCGGGCCCGGGCCGCGCCGCCACTACCACCCCCCGCTCCTCCGCGGCTGCCCGGGGCCAGGGGTCCCGCGGGCGTCTCTCCCGCCACCCCACCGCCCCCGCCCCAGCCCGAACCGGGGCAAAAAAATCCTGGGCCGCGTGGACTTCAGACGTCCAGCTTCCGGGTTGTTGGGTTTTGAGGTTTCAAAGAAACGATCATTACGGTGGCGTGCTGGGCGGCGGGGGGCGGGGGGCGGGGGGGGGGGCGTGTTAGTGTTGTTACACTTTGGGAAAATAAAGCGCTAGTTTCCTAACTCGGGGCGCTGATCGAAATAAAGGAATGTGTACTTCAGAAGCCACATGCAAAATATATGCAACTGGTGAAGGAAGGATTTGTGGTTGCTAAGCAGAGGCAGAGCATGTTTCGTTCTGTAACTTAGGATGTTGACTTAAGTTCAGGAATGTAACCCTGATAGAATAAGCAGAGCATTTTCATTGTACTGCTCACCTGGGGGAGGGGGATTGTTTTCCTTGTGAAGTGAACCCCTAGATTTCCCATTACTCCGTCCTACTAGTGTATGTTATTTTATTGACCTTGTATCCAAAGAGATTTTTTAAAGAGGAGGTTTTTTTTTTTTAAAAAAAGAACTCCCCTATGCCTGTTTTGTGTTCTCCTTTGCCAAAAAAACAAAACACCTCATTACTTTACATGGATTGTGTCTGCGCCATTTGAATGGTTCTATTCATAAATCAGGAAACTTTTTCTGTTGCTTCTAGGAACATTTAATTGGTTTTAATCCAATGTTTCAATCCCAGTATCAAACATAAATGAACAATTAACTTCTTGAGCACTTGGGAAACTCTTATATTTCATGGCTATTGCTGAAATATTTCAGTTTCTCTCACACTGGACCCATTCTTTTTCAGAAAATCATGAGCTAACATCTTTCACACGAGCTACAGCTCACTCCAGTGGTTTCTTCTGCAAGATTAGGATGACCTACAGTCAGAAGGATGTGAGTCTACTCATTCAAGTAGATGATGTGGGATATAACCCATTCATCCCACAAAAGCCAAAATGAGCTAACAGGGAGAATGCTAAGATTCCGATATCCTTATCCATAAACATTGCTTTACAAGAATTTATCAAGGGCCAGTTTTGGAAGGAGCAAGAACTAAGTCTTCCTAAGTGAAACAAAGAAAGGTACAAGGGATAATTTGAGAATACTGCTACACTTCCCTAATGCCATTTTATCACAGTGTCACCTCGGCCTTTGAGAGCTTTAAGAATATAGTTTAATTTACTTTTTATTAGGAAGCCTAGAGTGACTCCTGCTGGCAAACATTCAGCTTATTCCTACAATTACTAGTTCATCAGGTCAACACAGAAAATAAAATGCAGGGGTCCAGAGCCTGGAGACAATTATTGCAACCATGATTCTTGTTTCTTTCGGGATGATTTTAGTCTCAGAAAATTCCAAGGATTGTGGTCATGGCAAGCCCGTTTACTGCAACGCCTCCTTTCCAACCAGAAGCAGCCTGTTTTTCTGGTTCTGAGGCTTTCTTGCAAATGCACAAACTAAAATACCTGCTCAAGGAGTTGTGCTACTAACCAATGAATGGCTATTTCTCATGTACTTAATTTGAATCTCCAAAAGCTAACCGGTATATACATTAAGGCCTGGATCGCTTTACCTTCCAGATACTATGTGGCTCTTTCCACATTATGCAGTTAAGTCCTATGCATCTAAAACACCCCCACTCTTTAAGGCTGTATACTACATAGTTGTTTATTACTTAAAAAGTCCTACCCAAAGGTTGTATATTAGAGTTTTGCTCAATTCAGAAGCGCAAATATAAATGCAGCTGAACTCTGGATGTAAAACAATGTAAGCTGTATTGGGGGGGGGGGTGTCTACCTCTACCTTTGTTCAATCCTTAAAGGTCAAAACCAAATCAAAACCAGATTTAGAGCACTACCAGGCAACTAAACACAAATTCGTAAGTCAATTTAGGAATAAATCCATAAATAATCCGAAATGATCACTTGTAACTTTTCCATTATCATTGACCAACACTAACCGGGGTAAGCCACGAACACCTGGGAACTATAAAATGCAGGGATCCCATACGGTCTCCCTCCAAGACCGATCAATGAAACAGGGATAACGCACAGCAATATTGCCTCTCCTGGCCCCTCTCAAAGCAGAACCACCAAAGGGAGGAACGCCTGTGCGTACAGCACGCATCCATCATGTCTCCTCAAAACTGTCTGGGAGAATTTAAACTGAATTAAATTCTACACTACAGAGTTGCCCTATTCCAAGTGTAAAGCTCTTAAGCAATAGGAGACAGTAAGGGTGTATTTTATTAAGAAAGGGTGTAACCAACTATAACTTGTATCAACAAGCTAATAAAGTATTCACCTAAGCACATTTGTGCAGAGGAGGGTAAAGGTTGGATTCTGATAGGCACTAAGGAGTGTCCTAGGTAGTTAGTGGGTGTTTTATTTTTGTGCCTTTAGAAGCAGATGAATGTGATATTCAAGCAACAAGGAGCTAAGCTTTGAAGTCTGATCAAGGACCAGTCAATGCTGTTCAGTTTAACCCATCAAATCTATGTGTGCCTAGAGCTGTAAAAAGAGCTCACCACTAAAAAGCCATAAACTAGTTTGTCTCTGAGAATAACACAGTATATTCTTTTTTAGCATAAAGTGAATGAAACAAAAATCAAACTTGTTATACATTGGACCCAACAGCACAGTACACAGATGTGTGTGTATTAACCCCTTTATTCGGCTTCCAAAAGCCACTGCCTCTTTGTCACAACTGTTGTATTAAAAGCCAGTCATTCACATTTCACACTGTCCTTTCTAAATCTGAAAAGATCTTTTATAAAGCAGAACCTTTTAAAGTTGCTTATAATAGATGATGGGAAGACAAACACCACCAAGTCCACCTGAAGCATTTTCAAAAAGACTGGCTACGGAAAACAAGTTAGCAAAATACATTTCTTTGGAAAATATGGAAAGTTTTTGGTTACAGATAAAAGCCAAAAATCTGAATCTACTATGGGGACAATTTTCTAATGTAGATTTTATTCATCTATGAGCCAGCTACAACTAACAGCCCTACCTACACATGCATGTTAGGACACACTAATCCTTCCATTCTTTCCTTTCTGATCTTTTATATTGTGTTCTGAAACTTTTCCACTGAGGAAAAGGAATTATAGCTCTGGCTAGGATCTCTCTCATATCGATAGACAGACAGACAGGTAGGTAGGTAGGTAGGTAAGTAGAAATATCTACACAGAGAGAGAGAGGTATCTCCCCTATCTATATACACACCTTTTTTAAGAGGCACTTCGATTCTTGAAGACAAAGTTACTTTTTGATTCAAGAACTAAATAAAACAAATGTATTTTCATTGAAAAATAACCATGGCAGTGAATTTAATGATACCAATCTAACTCCTTTGATACAAAATGAGAGTTGAAAGCAGCTTGAAGCGGAATGCCTATTGAAATCAGCGCATGTGAATCGGCACAGCTTTGTAACCAAACGTCTAGCACCATTGAGGTACGAAGCATGCCAGCTGGGACAGCATTGTGCACCACAAAGTGTGGGTTGTAAGCCTAAGTCCTGAGCACAAACCCTGGTTTCCAAGTTGGCAGGTGCTGAAAACACAGCAAATGTCACGCTTGCAACTCACTGGATGAAGAGCTCTGGGTAATGCAAGCTAAAAAGAACAGAGCAACAGTTAAAACTTATTTAACTTTGAGATAGATATATATATAGATATATAGATATATATATATATATATTTTTTTTTTTTTTTTTTTGGCAATAGTAGCCATTGGTGTTATGTGCTACCAGAAAACACCAGCATGAAAAAGGAAGACAGTGAAAAGTTTTTGCATGGTAAATAAACAAAAGGAATACAATGAAGGCTCTTCACAATTTGCATTCAAAGTTACTGGTGTATATAAAACTTATCAAACCTGTGTTACTATTTTAATAGTAACGATGAAAAGCATAATTCATTCCTGACCTTTCCCTCATCTATTTATGATCTGAGCTGAAGGAGACTCTAATTGATATCACTGTTAACACGGTTACTCACCCATAACCTAGCTTGGCCTCAGACCCTCCACCAAAAACACAGCTAAAACCAAGTGACAGTATCTTCATATTGTTAAACACTGAGTTTCATCTAGAAAATATTTCAACAGCACAGCCAGACTACATGTTTCTGCTATCATCTTCAAATGAAAATCTTTTCCATTTTTTTCTTATATAGACTTTAGTGGAATTCAGATTTGGTATTTATGATACAAGCCCAAAATCTGCCTTAATTTTTCTCTCCTGTCAACTGTCTACCATATAATGTCACTGCCTCGAGAAAAATCTATTTTTAACTCATCCCTAGTGATATGCTCAAAGCCACTGCTATCCTGCCTATCCCCATAAAAATGAAACCGAGTGAATTTCATTTTCATTATGTAGAAAGGAAACCGTGAAACGACATACAGTTTGTGATTTCACAGAGTTTAAATACCCAATCTAAAGACTGAATCCTTGGGGCGCCTGGGTGGCGCCGTCGGTTAAGCGTCCGACTTCAGCCAGGTCACGATCTCGCGGTCCGTGAGTTCACGATCTCGCGAGATCTCGAGTGATCTCGCGTGAGTTCGAGCCCCGCGTCGGGCTCTGGGCTGATGGCTCGGAGCCCGGAGCCTGTTTCCGATTCTGTGTCTCCCTCTCTCTCTGCCCCTCCCCCGTTCATGCTCTGTCTCTCTCTGTCCCAAAAATAAATAAAAACGTTGAAAAAAAAAAAAATTAAAAAAAAAAAAAAAGACTGAATCCTTTGGGTTTAAAATATCAAGGAAAATAATCAGTCTCCGGCTCCAAAGGGTATAGAACATCCTTGGGAGCAGTATGAAAAGAACATGTGCCCCACATAGTATATTAGCCTGTGAATTTCTTAACTCTCCTCAGCAGTTTGTCAACCTCCTGTTTTAACCGAAAGCAAAGATGTTTTGTTTTATTGTATCCATTATAAGAGGGACTGGCCTTGCCTATTTTGTATGCACATACCCTGCCCCTGACCTGAAACGAAGAAGAAGTGATATGAGAAGTTAGCCTGCTTTTTAACTACTACTTTACAGCTTCTCTTAACTTTCACAAAAAAACCCTCCCCAAAAAACAAAAGTCGTGATCAAATCCAGGTTACTTAACCACCATAGCACTAAACTCCCTAACTCAGGGAAGCTTTTATCATGTCCATCCTAGGGACATACCTCCTTATCATATTGATCTCATCTCTATAGAGTTTTTAAAAAATAGTTCAAAGACTTCAGCTCTTTGAGGATGACTAGAGAAAGTGACACTATTCTGGCCAGTATTTCTCTAGTCACACTAAGCCGGGTCCAGGCACTGGGATATTCGCTTACCCACCAATAAAAAAGGTTAAGTATACAAATCTGAAAACCAAATGTTTTCTAGACTAGGTAGGATAAACAACTGATTCAATGTACACAACATACTACACTGTCAGTTCCACTATAAACTAAGGTCAAATCAGATAAACTATTTAAAGTATTAACCAACCTCAAACTTTGAAATGTCACTGTGAATGGCACCGTTAACTCAACATAAAACGAGGAAACAAAATACAACTCCCTGATCAAAGAAATTCAATCTAGATGATGCAAGGTGGAAATCAATGATAAAACCCTGCCCCACTGCTTCCTCAATGCCAGGTAAGACCCAAATCCAACTCAACTTTCATTGAACCTGATGCATGGTTAGTCGAAGGACCTGCTCTCAGTTCCCTTGTTGGAAGTAACACCTTAGCATTCAGACCTAATGATGGAAGGTGCATCATGTCCTTGGCCATTTGTTTTTCAATTCAAATGCATCCAAATGAACATTTTCCCCATCATACCTACATTTATTACTAAATAATTACCATTTAAACAGATAACGACCTTAAATGTGAGTATCCTTAGAGTTTGCTAAAACACATCATAAAGATCATTTGTTGAAAATGACTAAAGAAGCAGCAGCTACACAGAACGGTTTTTTAAGAAATTCTGGAAGGCCCACCTGTTCCAAATTTTCACTCGTACTCACCTATCCACCACTTGGCCTCTCCCGGCCATCAAAACACTCTTGGAATACAGTGGACCCGAAGACATAACTCAGTGGCACTGAGAGGTAAAATCTCAAACAAGTCAATCTATCAGCCCCAATGGGAAGACGGATTCTTGGAGGAGAGAATATTTACCTGGCACTGGCGTTTGCTAGGAATCATGCTAAGTGGCTTCACATTGATTTTTCTTACTTAATACTCATTCACACCCCTATTACGTGAAGTCTACACAACTGTTTCTGTCTCTGTTTCTCAAACCTGCTCCAAAGAAATGTTCTGAAGGGAAACCAAGTTTAACTAAGTGTACGCTATCCACTAGGCACTTTCCCAGCACCGTTAACATACTTCGGTGTCACTGAGGGGAGAAGCAGGTACAGGACGGGAAGGCAGTAGCCCAGAGAGGTACAAGGCCTAAGAAGGGCACACTCACGCACTGCACCCGAGCGAGGGTCTCTGTGCGGCATGAGAAGGTAGAAGCCTCAGCGCCCTGGGGCTGCAAGGTGCTAAATGAGGTCACCTGTCGGTGTGAGTCCTGGGTGCCTACTCAGGCCCAATCTTGATCTCGATCTTTCTATACATACAATCCAAGCAGACTAAACAATCAGATGTAAACTTCTAAGTTTCTTGGATAAAATATACTATGGTCAAACGAATACAAACTAAATTATCAAATATATCACCAGGGACAAACAATACTCAAATCTGAAGTTTACCAATGAATGTACAAAGATGTTTTATAGATGGAAAAATACATGATTTTATGCTCCCAATGTTTTATTATACATACATATATTTTTTCACATACATAGATACCGTTGTTTAAAAGAACTGTAAAATGACCTAATAACTGATTCTTAGCTAATGGGAGTATTTAAACTTCCCATATATAGCAGAAACCTGGGGCACCTGGGTGGCTCAGTTGGTTAAGCATCTGACTCTTCAGCTCAGGTCACGATGTCACGGTTCATGAGACTGAGCCCCTCACTGGGCTCTGTGCCGACAGCACGGAGAGGCTGCTTCGGATTCTCTCTCAAAATAAATAAATAAACATTTATTGTGGAAACCTATTTTGCAGACCCATCTCTAAACCTTAGATCAACTTCAGCAGGTATTATGGACTGAATGTTTGTGTCAACCCCCTCCCAAATTCACAAGTTGAAGCCCTAACCCTCAATGTGATGGTGTTTGGAAATGGGGCCTCTGGGAGGTAATCAGGGTTAGGTGAAGTCAGGCAGGCGGGGCTCTCGGGACGGAATCGGCACCCTTATGAGACACACAAGAGAACCTGCTCTCGTGTTCTCTCTCTCTCTCCCGTGTAGGCATGCACAAGGGGCTCGTGTGAACATACAGGGGGATGGCAGCTGCCTACATGCCAAGAGCAGAGGCTTCAAAATGAAGCCTGCCTTGCTGGCACCTTGATCTTGGACTTCCCGGTCTCCAGACTGTGAAAAGTAAATTTCTGTTGTTTAAGCTACCCAGCCAACGGCAGCCCAAGCTGACCGGCACCGGGGTGGAGAACTTTAAATATCACCTACTGACCACCCTCATTTTACAGAGACGAAACCTGAGCCCCAGAAAAGGAAAGCGACCTGCCTATATCGCAATCGTTTTTTCCTCCCAAATTGGGTATTTCAAAATAATCATTTCTCTTTCCTATTTATTCTACTACTTACCAGATTTTAAACACTCTGTTACTATAGAATGAAAGGAACCAAAACAAATCAAATCTCAAGGCCAGAAAATAATCTGACACTGCATTTGTCATAAATTAAATCATTAATCAAATGGACTTAGTAATAGTAAGATGATCCCTCTGACTTCTGGTTACGTTAGCACCTTCACCATACAGAGATTCCAGGAGGAAACCTCAGAGCCCTAAATGAACAGACTTCTCCAAGAGACGGGCTTATTTCACAGTGAGGTCCAGTATGTGGAATCCCCCTCATAGTCTAATCCAGTTAATTACTTTTTAATTAAATAATAACCACACTGGTCGGCACTTGCAACTACGAGGCTCTATGGAATTCAATCCTCTCTCTTGAGCAAAACTATAGTATCAATTTTTTTTTTTTTTTGACCCAACTGGTTCTCTTCACAAAATCAGAGCTTTCCTGCTACACGTTAGGGCTCCCACACGGAATAAACAGCTCTGACTCGTGCGCCTCGTTTAGGATTGCTTCTCAAAAGTCAGCAAGGATTATTCCCATTCAAAACAACAGCATAGAAGCCCTTTCGCTGAGTCACAACTGGGCCTCAAAGGTTACATTTTATAAATAAGACAACGCGCAGTGTTTTTCATTCACAACTTCAGGCCTGTCTTCCAAAACTTGCATACAGCTCTTTAACTCAGCCCAGTATGTTTTATTAAATGCCATATTATGATTTTCCCCATTCAGACTCCAGCTAGGCTTCTTGTTGAGGACATGGAAGGAAAACTTAATTATTGCTGCTTCAGTGCATCTAAATTTATTTCATTACCAAAATCAACAGAGTAAGGGCGCGATGCTGTAGCAGAAAGGCAGCCGGACATGGAATGTAAACTGCTCCTTCCTCTACCCTTCCCCCGCCCACCCCACCCTCAAAGTTCCATGGTTGGAAAGCATCCTAACGTGGGCTTTTTTTTTTTTTTTTTAGCCAGGATGTACTAAAATTAGATGGGAACAAAGGACTGACATTTTCATACACGAGGAGGGGTTAGGAGAAAAACGTGCACTGGCAGCACCCACTCTCTTCTACATTTAGCTTCTCCCCCCGCCCCCCCACAACTGCGTCCATCCTTGACAAGAGGCAGGGAGGGCATGGCAGGAGCGCTGCGGGGAGCACTGCGCCCAGTGCCGCGGAGAATCCCAGAGAATGCTAACCTGCCTGTCTGTAAGTATGTTAATGAAGAATGAGAAATACAGTTCACGGTGCCCTTATTCAACTGGAGTATTTTCACACTTCTTTCAAGGCTCCTCATACGATGCCCATGATATGCTCATCGCTGGTTCACGTATAAATTTTTAGGTATTTGGGAAAACAAATACGGTACATTTGCTTTCCTTACAAAGCTTCCGGGTAGCGTGCACACAAAAAAGATGACTCACTAAAGTACTTATTTTCTGATGCGGTAATAACAATACATATTTTAAAACATAAAAGAATTTATCGTTTCTTCCAAATGGGCCACTTAAAAATGAAAAAAAGTAGATTTGGGTTTTTTTTATTATCTTCCTCTTAGAAACTGGACAAGTAATTTGCAAATACTCTAAGGCACAATTGATCTCTTAGTTGTAAGTCTTTCTCACAATGGTATCAGCATGACAAAAGTACATTCTGCCAGCCTCTACATCCAGTTTTTGAAGTTCTACTTCATAAAAGCAGGATATTGATACATTCATGTCTTGTGAATTATTCCTATCTTTTTAATTTGGTTTCCCTGGGCCTAAACCACCGGTCTACACAGTGACCGCTCAAAATTCAGTTCGAGAAGCCCTTTAATGATTAGTCTAATGCACTGAGTTGTAAAGATTTTTAAAACTCAGTAAGTACCGACTCAAGCTCTCTTTTTTTCCTGGTTACTGGAGCCCATCTTGACATCTAAGCTGGAAATGAATGATCTTTCAACAACACGCCAGGGATTTTGCTAAGGTCATATTCAATCATTCATTAGGCTTCTTCCCCCTCGCTTTTCAGAGTTCTATTGTGAAGCTGGTTTTATTCAGCATTTATGTAGCCTGTGGGCTTGGGTGTTTGCTTAATGTTGAGTTTCATTTCTATGCCCCTAACATAGGAATCCATCAATTGACCAAAGAATTTCAAACTATTCTTTTACTTTTCTAACAAATTGCATGGTGTGTATGATGAATAAATTAGCATTAATTTTCTTCCATTAACTGTTAATAAAACATGCTCCTGTGCTCCCCCTTCTTCTAAGGACATCTCTGTTTCCTGCCTAACAGAGAAATGACAAGGGTTTCCTAATTTTTTCCCACTAAGCAATTGTCCTTCAACCTAGCTTGCTTCTCGTCTCCCACAATCAAGCTCTAGGTCATGGGCAGCCTCCTTCCAGTGAAGTGTACTAGACAAGACTCCTTTCAGAGCCCATCAACACCCCCCCCCACACACACACACACACACACAAATAGCTAAAGAGGTTTTACTACTGTGGAACACAAGACACTTGGTCCCTTGCTTTCAAAGCAGAAAGCTGTCTCTGGAGCACGTACACTCTAGTTCACAGTGCCAAAAACAGGAAATCAAACCCAGGTCTCCCCACAGCAGAATGCCGGCCTGGAGCGCAACGGATTTTTCACATTTGTGGAGATTTTCATCAGGGGCTACCAGACACATACACACGTGTGTAAATATATAAAATAAAATTATTTAAGAAAACATACATCAAAGTCTATTGACACAGGCAGGGATACTCTCTTTGCATATCAATTTAAGGAAAATTATTTCAAAGGCTATAGGCTAACACAGGTTTCTTAAAAATTAAAGCTTCTATTATACTCGGGATGAATGTAAATTAACATATATATATATATATATATATATATATATATATATATACACACACACACACACACTACATTACTACATCACAGTATCACAGAAAATTTAAAATAATAGTAGTGAACTGAAAACATATCATTCATTGCAAACACTAAACGTTTTTCGTATAGGTTTACCTCCCTTCTTTCCCCCAAATAACAGAAAATCGCATCCACACCGCAGACGAAGAAGAAAGGAAGATCTGCTGCTAGTACAATGAGGAGGGGGGAGGGGGATCATTCAGGGACAGTTGTGCTATCTTAAAATGGCTTCAGTCAAGCTGCCAAGAGTAGTGTCGGGGTTGATTCTCATCTGCATAAACGCCACTCCCAAAAAGCAACTCTAACTCGTGCACCTGGCTTAAAGCAAAACGTTCTGAAAACTTTCGACTTGTTCATCGGTGTAACCGGCCCATTGGGCCTCAAACCCCTTCGGACCGGCCCGCGCGCCTCCTGAGCACAGAAGCGCCGGCTACTGAGGCTGTAACGTCCTAATGAGAAGCAACGAAGCTGTGCAGGCTCCAGAGAGAAGCTTCGTTTGCATTTCAAACAAGTTTCCTCAAAATAAGAGCGTCTTTTGATGAAATAAAGTGGCAATTCCAACTTCTCATCCAGAGAAACCAGCGCTCACCACAGAACTGACCGCTCCCTTTCGAAACCGCTTTTCTTCCGGGTCCCCACACGGTCACGTGACATAACAGACCGCCGTGCAAGAGTTACGTGTTTGCGGCCGGTTTTGGTAACTTGGGGGCACCTGCGGGTCTGGTCTTTGAAGTGTGGTGTTATTTGGAAACACGAATTGACTGTTAGCATTCTGGTACCCTCCATCTGTTCTCACTGCAATCTCTGGGGGGCTGGCTTCCGGCATGATTCGCTGACAGGGAGAGATGACAAATCCCTTCTCCTAACCTTAGCCACAGCTCCAAGGTCCCCCCAAATGCTTCATCTTTGCAAATGGGAGCGAATGGGTGGTACCACCACCACCGCCGCCCCCAACCGAGGGTGACTCGAGGAGCTTTTCAACGGAGACCCGCTCGGTGGGTTTGATCAGTGAATCAAACCCCATGTCTCCGTCTGGCGGCACGGAGAGCCCAGTCTGTCAGAGCAGTGCTTTAAAACAGCACACGTAGCCGCGCAAAATTCTGAAAAAGTGCTTCGGTCCTATTGTCACATTTGACATCAAGAAAGAGAAATACGAAAACACAACAAAGACCAAGCCTCCTCGGTAAATGATAAACCATGTTTCCGTGGGTTAAGATCCCATGCCTAGTTTGTAAAATCAACACGAGTTTTTCACAAGTTTAAATCACATACATTTTGAAGGAACTTCTCAGCCACTCCGGTTAAAAATGAGAGCTTTTCAAACAATCGGATTTGTGTCGAAAGCTTATGTAAATGTCTGCGGTCATCTCGTGCCAGGCAGGTAGCAACCTTAATGGCTGGTGAACGTGGATCTAAACCAAAGCCCTCTGCCCTCCACCCCGCCCCCACCCCACTCAGGGACAAAATAGAGAGAGACAGGGTTGTGATGCCAGACTCGCTCGTTACCGGATGAACGTGCGCCAAACAAACAAAATCCCCACAGACCCAAATAGCTGAAAATCATCAAAAACTGTGTCGCTTTCAAATTTGTGTAGCGGCCCCCGTATTAAAGTATTAGCCCAAATGCAACGATGGCGTCACGTGGTCACGTTATCTCCTCAAAAACGTTAATAAATACACTGTTTCTCTTGCTAACCGGCCCTAACTGGAACATCTTTGTCCCCGCGTCCCCGGGGGCTTCTAGGTACACATCCAGCTCACACCCCCCTTCGCAGAAGGGTCTGTCACGACAAAAGGGAGGTGGGGGAAAGTGACGAAGGGCGGACGGCTCGCCGGCTCCGGCCCACAGACCAGCACGGGCACCAGAAAGGAGGGGCAGAGCTCCTGAAAATCCTACTTAACTTCCCTGGCAGCGTCTTCTCCAGACCAGTCCTGGTTCCCTCACTGAACCGCAACTGCCATTAAGAGAGAGCCTTACTTAGCACCTGGGAAGCAGAATATGCCGGGGGAACGGCCAGGGGAACAGTCAGACCCAAAGAATCCCGGCTCCACCCTGTACTCGTCCTTCCAGTGGAGACAGGCGTAAGTTACACACACCTTCGGAAGATATCGGGAGGATTCGCTGATTTAATACGATAATGTAACGTAACGTAACTTAACACGGAGCCAGCAGATAACAGTATCTGTTAGTTGTCTTTTCTACTTCCTGTTTTTCCCTCAAAGCAGGTAAAAAAAAAAAAAAAAAAAAAAAAAAAAGCCCATCGGCGGCAACAAACAAGCTCAATAAATATTTCCTGATCAACTCACACATGTATCTGACTTTAATTGCATACACGAAAACTAGGGGACTTTCCCGGGTATTAAATAATTTTTTTTTTTAAATAACCACCATTCAACCCCAAACAGTAAGTATACCTATGATGTTTCACAAACAGTCTAATAAAACACGAAGAAGGCTGGTGTTTATGACCCTGGCCCTGGAGTCGTTTCACCCAATCTGAACAAGCAGTTCCATTCGATTCGACTTCGCCAAGGCACAAAAACCAAGAGCACGTGCTTTCTGTAAATTCATTTACTGCGTTAAAGTTTTTAACTGTTCAGCAGTTACAGAAAAGTTTTAATCGAAGAGAAAAAGATTTACATTCCAAGTACAAAAGAAAACCTGACATGATTCTCGGTTGGTCTCTAAAACTCAACCACCCCCGTGAGCGCGTATCTTTACCGACCCTTCGTATCCATTCAACACGTGCACATCCTGCGGTACTTACTAAGCACGTATTTGCACGTGCATTTTCTGTGTCAGGGCTACTTTGATGTGGAGCTTCGTAACAAAGCTAACTGAATTTGTCCAGTGAAAAGTCTCACGTTTTTTGGAAAACCAAAGCTGTTACACTGTTTCCAGATCTGCCTCCAAAGCTGAACGTGGGTGTTGGCAGCTCTTCAAAAAGTTCAAACCCTGTCAGACAAGATTAAAATATTTTTAATAGGGGCTGAGTCCCACAGCGAAGGGAAGTCTGTATTAACGAGGTACCCGCGAACCTTTCGCGAAACTCTGATTCCAGACTCCAAGTCGTGACTGAATTTCACGTGGTAAATTTTCAATCCCCCTGCGTGCGTCCCCACTGACGCTTTAAACTGAGCAAGCAGCAGACAAGACCGAAGTCAACCGGCAGGAAAGAGGCTTTCCCTCCTCCCTCCCTTCCCCCACTTCTGGTCTCTTCTCTCTCAGACTCTGTATCTCCCTCCGTCTACCGCGGCACCTCGCACACGAAGGAGCCACCGTGTGCGGAGACGATCCCAGGGAGCGGGGAACGGTTCTGGGAGCTTCCTCTGTAGCGACTTAACCCACACCACACACGCCGAAGTATTTAACACCGAAGGGTCAAACAACATGGAAGTGAAAAGGCGTCTGTAGACGATGAAAAAGTTCTGGAGGGGGAGGGCGGTGATGGCTGAACAACAATGGCAACGTACTCCCTCAATGTCACAGAGCAGTACACTTCAAAAGGGTTAAATGGCGAATCTTACCTTCCACGCGCTTTACCACAACAAAAAGAGTGTGTAACCAAAGATCAAGACCCAAACTGAACTAAGAATCTGGGAAGAAAAGGAAGTACGAATTTCCAAGGAAGCACCGTGTGGTTTTTAAATTAACATGGATTCAAAAGTCAGGGGTTCAAGTCCCAGCTCGACCACTTTACGAGGTGAAAGATAGGCTTACCAGGATCCTCCTTTTCAAAGCAAGGAGGTTACAACATACCAGTGCCCCTACCTACCTCATAGTGATTTTGTAAAGATCAAAACGTGGCATTTTCCTGAACTACAAAATAAAATGGAAATTTAACATTTGGGGGCGCCTGGGTGGCTCAGTTGGTTAAGGCCTGACTTCGGCTCAGGTCATGATCTCATGGTTTGTGAGTTCGAGCCCCGTTCGGGCTCTGTGCTGACGGCTCAGAGCCCGGAGCCTGCTTTGGATTCTGGGTCTCCCTCGCTCTCTGCCCCTCCCCTGCTCATGCCCTCTCTCTCTCTCTCAAAAATAAACATTTTTAAAAAATGGAAATTTAACATTTTATTATTTTAAACCAGGACAAACAAGGCTGGGAAGTTAAACCAGGGTTTTCCTTCAGTGATAGGTCTATTGGTTTGGAGGGTCGATTTTTTTTTCCCTAGGAAAGGGTGGTGTCCGCATTTTCGAACTGCAGCTGAAATAGCTCTGATAAACAGAAAAAATATAACAGGATATATGTTATTGCATCAACTGGCCTCTTGTACTTGGTTTCATTGTGCATTCTAACTCACATTCTTAATCAAACTGCACCAAATTTTAACAAATGACCATATATTAAAATGCTCATTAAAACTGATCATAAGAAAGCTTTTCCAAAGAAGGACAGGCCTCTAAATGGAGCCACTGTGCTGGATATACAGGCACAAAATCTATCTGTTTTCTGAAATTTTACACAGGCTTAAAATACTTCATAATAAAAACTTGGAGAAAATGGAGAGGTCTGTGTGAATTTTCCAGGACTAATCTTTTAACTCCTTAAACTAACCATACAGAATTGAAGTGATCACATTTTAATAGATACTACACCAAAATCTTAAGAAGTGGTTGTATTCCAGTGATAGGTTTGTTGTTGTTGTTTTGTTTTTGTTTTTAATTTAGGAGAGAGAGCACGTGTGAGTGCACGTGGGGGGGAGGGGGGGGAGGCAGAGGGAAAGAATCTTAAGCAGGCTTCGCTCTCAATGTGGAGCCCGACGTGGGGCTCAGGATCGTGACCTGAGCCAAAATCAAGAGTCAGAAGCTCAACCGACCGAGCCACCCAGGCACCCCACTTTTAGTTATTTTAATCTATATGCTTATGTGTTGGGGTTATGGACATTTTTCAATCTTTTTCATAAGGAATTTAGATTACTTTTATGGTAAAATAGGTTTTCGGGAATGTTCTTAATTCAGTAGTTTTAAGAAAGTCCAGTTCCTTGGACATCAAATTTGAACACCCCAATATCTGGCAAATGATTCCGGTAATCCTCACCAAAACAAATGACAACATAAAATGTTTATATAGATATGGCTGTAAAGGAAAAGTACAAGATTTCAACAGTTTTATGAACATTTATGTTTCAGATAAGGAAAGAAGCAAAAAGTCTTTTCAACTTTTTTTTTTGTTTTGTTTTTTTGTTTTTTTTGGGACAGAGAGAGACAGAGCATGAACGGGGGAGGGGCAGAGAGAGAGGGAGACACAGAATGGGAAACAGGCTCCAGGCTCCGAGCCATCAGCCCAGAGCCCGACGCGGGGCTCGAACTCACGGACCGCGAGATCGTGACCTGGCTGAAGTCGGACGCTTAACCGACTGCGCCACCCAGGCGCCCCGCAAAAAGTCTTTAAAGACCGGTAAAGCAAGCTTCATTCTACGCAAAAGGGACCATGGGAGCCAATGTGAGAAGCTACTGCCAAGACCCTCAGCAGTGATACACGTGTTCTGTGAGTGTTCGGTGCCCAACTCCAAACACCATATTCTCAGAGACACATGGCTAAAAATGTCTTCGATTGTACATATTTAACATTTCCTGTTGTAACATTTTGCTTATTTAAATTCTGTATTAAGCTCTAAAACTGAACATAAGTTAAAGTGGTTCTCAGACACAGACATGATTTTAAGGACCCTTTACCAGGCTCAAGTCTGTTCCTCATTATCAAAGACAGACAAATAGGTTTTTGTCTGGTGGTTCCAGGGGTAAAAGAGAACACCTGTATTTAAGAACCGGGAAAGAAACTTGCCCTACACAGTGTTAACTTCGAGCATTTATTAAAACTGTCAAGCTTCTGGAACTGGGAAAGACTATGGAGACGGGGCCTCAACAGTTCTAAAGGAAACAAATTTAACGTGGAAGATAGTAAAATTAATGGCACGAAGTACAGGACAATAAATCACCTATAATTCTTGTTTTCCAGAGGCAGTAGTCATGAAACCACAGGCTCACATGTCAAGCCTCAAACACTTCAGGTTTGACATTATATAACGTGCCAAGGTCGCTGAATGCGCACAGAAAGACGCGTGTTAACCGTGCTCCCTCCCACCGCCTATTCCCTTACTAGCAAAAAAGAAAACAGACTCTAAGATACAGTGCGTGCAAAACAGTTATAAATTCATTTCCCATTAGCTCGGGACAACCGAGGTTCAAATTTAACAAAAATTTAGGAGCGTAGCATTTATTATTAATATTCCATCCTAGAAGTTCCTCTCATTTCTTCAAAAAACTCCATACTAATCTGAAAAAGGGACCGTGGGAAAAAAAAAAAAAAACAAGCAAACACTAGTTCTGGATTCTCAAGGTACTTTCCCAGAAGCACCTGTGCGCTGCATGAATGAATTGGCAGGTAGTATATTCCTTAAGATATGCAAGGAACAGTCTGCCAAAGCTCTCAAAATATTTGTGTATAGGTTATAGATTCTCGATTCTCACAAGATCCCCACTTGGTAGACACGGGACTAATTATACTTCCCTAATGGGGTGAAAAAGGTTCCTGTCTGGGAACCAAAACCATGAAAAAGGAAGAGATTTCCCCAAGAGTTCACAGGTCATATTTCTACTACAAAGTCCCTACCTTTTGTTTCTGTGCCCCGTTGAAAATAATTGTTCTACGTAAGCTGAAAAGAAGATAAATCCTAAATACCTGAATGACCATTAGCAAGACAAAGAAAGTATCGACAGAGTGAAAGCTCTCACCACGTAAGATGTTTACAAAATACGACTTGCATTTGTGCATCACCGGCTCCCAGCACACGAGCACAATGGAGCCCAATGGAGCCGGCACGGTACGCGTGCTCTCTGTCCGAGTCTCTAAGCGAGAGAGTAGGCAGCTTAATCAAGGAACTGAGGTTTCACAGGCTCATGTTAGCACAGCACCCAACTGCCAGGACTTCTTGGAAAATTTTGGAAAGGACTCTGGGTCTCTGGGTATTATTTCTTCGTCCTTTGCGTACACGGTTAAAAGAGAAGAGAAGCAGGCAATTCCCACAAATGGAAAAGTAAAGCCCTCAAACGCCAAGCGAAAGAAAACCTATTTAAGTACGTTAAACCTGAGGTAAGCACACGTTTAAACAACAGGTGACCATTTACCTTCACTGAATTCGTTTAGCAACTCCTCCTTGGTCCAATTACACGAGGTTATTAGGAAAAAGCCTTTGACGTTCAACACCCTGGAGAGGGATTTCACATATTGCTTCCTCTTCTCGATTGCACTGTCAGGATTAAGGCTTATGGCATCAAAAGTCCCCTTGTCAACACAAATATGAAATCCAGACAGCTCTGTGGAAAGATGCAAAAAGTCTTCTACCTATATTAAAAATCAACGTCTTTGTGAGAACGATTAACATACAGTTTTTACTGAATCTAAGTGACAATCTGTAAAAGGTCATAGCTAAAAGGACCAATTAATTATGATGGCGTTTTACATACAATAAGCATACTTCCGACTTTATAGCTAACTTTTATGTGCGTCATTCCAAGACCATTAAAGCTAAGATTGGTAAGAGAGACTGACAAGTGTTTCCCCGGACATTCCAAATCTCTACAAATTTGCAAACAAATCAAAGCCAGGTGTACTGCCTAATAACACCAGCACATTAACGAAGCTCGCAAGCCTGGCTGATGAAAAAGTTCTTTCTGTCAAAAAGCAGAATATTGGGGGGCACCTGGGTGGCTCAGTCGGTGAAGCATCCGACTCTTGATTTCGGCTCAGGTCATGAGCTCACAGTTCGTGAGTTCGAGCCCTGCACTGTCAGTGCAGAGCCTGCTTGGGATTCTCTCTCTCTCTCTCTCTCTCTCTCTCTCTCTCTCTGCCCCTTCCCCCTTCCCCTCACGTGCAGGCACATGAGTGCGCTCTCGCGTGCTCTCTCTCTCAAAATAAATAAACGTAAAAAAAAAAATATTTGACACATTCTTAAAGATGACAAAAAGTATGTGGCACTCAAACGGGTCATTAGAAGGAAGATGCCTTTTGGCTGATATCACTAGCTGTGTGGTGTAAACTTGGTAAATCAGAAGTTCTTTGGCCCTGACTCAGCAGCTCACAAAGGAACAAATGGACGTAAGGAACGGCTTGAAGCTTAAGGAACGAAGTGACTCTTTACACTGCCGTTACTTCACTTGATAAGCGTGCGCTTTGGGTTGTGAAAGTCCTACACGAGCACAGCACACTCATTCGCCATCGCCTCTGAATACGTGAGGAGCGTCTGACGTGGTGACCTGCCTCGGCTTCACTCAATAGTCACAATAATTGGCCAGCGGACTTAATTCTGCAAAGCTGCTTTGAAAAAGTAATCACCTCATGATTATTCACACAAACTTAATGCAGGAACCATAAATAGCATGTTACCGCAAACACTCTGATTTAAAAATGTGGATTTTGTTTCCTTGCGTCCGAACATGGGTTTTTTTCCCCTCCTCCCTCACACCAAAGTATTCGGGATCCCTGAAGCAAAAAATGACTACCATTCCTACGAGCTAAGTTTAGAGAAGCTCCTATCCGAAACGTCTGTATAAAAGTACTCATTCATTCAGTAAGTATTTCGTGAACACCTGTTCTCTTCGGGGACTTTCCAGTCACTGGGAACATAACAGTAAACGAAAAAGAAAAGGGACCCTGGATGAGAACACATCTTACGTTCTCTACATCCGATCTTAGCCAAAAGGCCGAGAAGCGCTATCTTATGTTCTCTAAAGAAACAGACAAGTAAATGAACTGAACAAATAATTCTAGATAAAGTGGCATGAAGACAATAAAAACAGAATGATGAAGACAGTGAGCGACTAGGAAGAGAAATGGTTTGGAAAACGCAGTAAAGAAAGACCCAAGAAGGTGATATTGGAGCACAGATCTGACTGATGAGAATGGGCCACGTAAGCTAAGATCTGAGACAAGAATATTCTAGGCAGAGAGCAGAAGGTGTAAAGACCGGAAAAGAACAGACTAGACATGTTTCAGGAGCAGAGAGCAAGCCAGCATGCCTGGAACACAGGTGATGAAAAGGAAAAGAGGGAAGAAACGAGGGGCTTCGCGAGGCGCGGTGGGGGGTTCAGATTCCACTCTCAAGGCGATGGGGAAGCCCTTAGAGACTTGTGAGCAAAGCAGCCACACGAGCTGGTATTTTAAAAGATCGCTCCGCTTGACCTGTGGTCGTGGACGGTGGCGTGGCAAGAGCGGCAACGGGGAGGCCGAGTAAGAGGCCACTGCAGCCACACAGGCAAGAAACGATGGAGCCTGGACTCGGGAGAGAACGGTGGAGATAGCAAGCAACGGTCACCTGCCTGATAGACTCTGAAGATAAAACCAAGAGAATTAGAAGCCACACTTAAAGGAGAGAGAAGAATCAAGGATAACTCCTCGGGTCTGGGGTTAGTGCAAGAGGTGAATGGTAGTAGCAGTAATAGAAATGGAAACTCAGGGTTTCGTTTCAGACTAAATGAAGGACTATTAGCTATCCAGGCAAAAGCATAAAAGAGGCAAGATCAAATTTTTTGATCTAGGTAATCCAAAGTTAGCTACGATCTGCGTTTGCAGACATGAAAGAACACACTTGCACACAAGAAAAGAGAAAATCACTTCCCCAAGCTGACTAGACTCAAAATTTTAATAGTTACTTAAAAATGTTTCAATTGGGATTATTTATAATGAACCCTCAATTTATGAGTTCAAAAGACATTGTCAACAAATAAATGTATTTTAGAAATGTTTAAAGTCTGTAACTTTTATTACAAATAAGTTATAGTAATATAATAGTTACCTTCAACTTAATGTTAGATAAACCTTCTTTCTCTATAATACTTCCAGAAAGCTGTATTGCAGAAGGAGAGTAATCAATTCCAGTAATATTAGAAAATCCAAATTTTGCCTAGAGACAGAGAAACAATTTTATACTTTAGTTTAAGATGAAGTTTTAACATACTGCTTTGCTTATGAATTATAATATTCCTTTAGGACCGGGACTGTTTTATTTAATAGATCAAGTGACATATACTATCCAATAATCTACACTGTTTAAATTTTATTGTAGATCTAAATAGAAACTAAGAGTCTGAATTTACATCAAATGACAATTCATCTGTTTTTACAGTATTTGATTTCAATTTCAAAAGAAAATTCATTCTCTCAAAGATTCATTCTCTCAAAGATCATGAGAATGTACATATGATATTTTTACCCTCAAGCAGAAAAATGTAACATTAACTTCTGATGTGGATATGCTCTAATTCACACATAAATCTGTCATTAATTTCACTGAACACAATTAAGTTATACAAATAAATAAAATGCATACGTAGTAAATTCTTGAAAAATTTTCCTTCGAGTGTGATTATAAATTATGCAATTCTACATCCAGCCATGTGATTATTCAACACCTTACACACGTACTTTTTTGTTTTTGAAATGTTTACAAAACACATGTGAGGGCAGGTATTAATATTCTCAAAGAATGAAGGCTCACTGGATCTGAGAGTTTTGAGCCTAAAGCTGTAGTCCCACTGCTTCCTAGCCTATGAATCCACCTAGGGTGTGTGAGCTTGTGGGAAAAGTATGATGGCGTCTGTTCCTCACCCCCACCCCTAACACTATGCTGAACATTTTTAGAACAATCAGACTCAAGGTCATTTCAAAGGAAACTTGGAGAAAAGCAGCTGAAAAGTACAGTGTAGTCTAAAATTCTCTTCCTGCTCTTCAATATTTACACAATTTCTTTCCTTCAAAACTTAACATATGCCAACACCATCCATTAAGATTCCCTAGACTTTTCAACACTAAGTGACTGATTCCTAAACTCTAGTAACATGTTGATTGTTTTGCACAGAATTTTGCAACCTTTGACTATTTTTCTTTTTAATCTAAAGGTCTTTGATGCCAACCTCCTACTCTTTTTGTTTGTTTTGGTTTGGTTTTTTTTTTTTTCAGTCTTTAGTTTTTTAATTTACATCCAAGTTAGTTAGCATATAGTGCAACAATGATTTCCGGAGTAGATTCCTTAATGCCCCTGACCCACCCAGTTAGCCCATCCCCCCTCCCAAATCCTCTCCAGCAACCCTCTGTTTGTTCTCCATATTTAAGTCTCTTATGTTTTGCCCCCTCCCTGTTTTTCTATTATTTTTGCTCCCCTTCTCTCATGTTCACCTGTTTTGTATCTTAAAGTCCTCATATGAGTGAAGTCATATGACATTTGTTTTTCTCTGACTAATAGCATAATACCCTCTAGTTCCATCTACGTTCTGGCAAATGACACCAATCTTCTGCTCTTAAAGCTGTCTCACTCCATACTCTTCGAGATCTTCATTTTCTCCCAGTTTCCCTCAATTCCTTCCCCATCAGGAACCCAGGATAATTCTATTAATAATTGACTCCTACCAGTTGCCTCTTCTCCCATGTCTGTTTGTTCTTATAACAGCACTTATAAAAATATCATATATAGACGTTTTAGGTTTTTAGAACAGTCATCCAAAACCTCAAACTATCTCCAACATTTTTCACATTTGGTTTCTGGTACTCAGAAGAAAATAGGCAGACATTCAAGGAAATAACAAAGGACCAGAAACCAAGGGGGAAAAACTGATATTAGAAAAAGACCCACAGGAGGGGCGCCTGGGTGGCTTAGTCGGTTAAACGTTAAACGTCCGACTTCCGCTCAGGTCATGATCTCGCGGTTTGTGAATTCGAGCCACAAACCCCGCGTCGGGCTCTGTGCTGACAGCTCAGTGCCTGGAGCCTGCTTCAGATTCTGTGTCTCCCTCTCTCTGCCCCTCTTCAGCTCATACTCTCTCTCTCTCTCTCGGTCTCTCTCTCAAAAATAAATAAACATTTTTAAAAAATGAACAATCAATCCCCAACATTATTTCAATAAAAATGTCAAAAAAAATAAAGATACCGTCTCCCCCAAATCAATCAATTCAACATTAACAGAATCAAGAAGAAAAATCCTCTAATCATCACAGTGGATATCAAAGAAAGCAGCTGATCAAATTCAACCCCCATTCATGATTAAAAACTAGGAATATAAAGGAACACCCTCAATCTGATAAAGACCATCTATAAAAACCTATAGCTGACATCATATTTAATAGTGAAAAATAGAAGCTTTTCTCTTATACTAGGCAGTGTTAACAAGGCTACCTGCCTTCATTCTATTCATTTCTATTCAACAATGTATTCAAGAGCACACAGCATTTCAGGGCGCCTCAGTGGCTCAGTCGGTTAAGTGTCCGACCCTTGATTTCAGCTCAGGTCATGATCTCATGGTTCATGTGATCGAGCCCCCCCATCAGGCTCTCCGCTGGCAGTGCAGAGCCTGCTTGGGATTCTCTCTCCCTCTCTCTCTCTGCCACTCCCCCACTTGAGTGCGCGCCCTCTCAAATAAAGAAATAAACAGACTACATAGCATTTCAATAAACAAGACATCAAAGTTGGAATTAAAGAAATAAAACTATATTACATTACTATATTTGAGAAAATCAAAAAGAATCTATAAATAAACTATTAGAATTAATTTCTGAATTACTGGATACAAAATTAATAGAAAAACCTGTCATTTTGTTTCTATTTCCTAGCAATGAACTGTTAGAAAATACATTTTACAAGCATAACAATAACAACTGCAACAACAAACATCTAAGGATCAACCCAAGAAAAGATATGGAAGACCCGTACAGAGAAAACTACAAAATATTACTGGTAGAATATAAACAGCTAAATAAATGGAGGAACATATCATGCTTGTGGACTCAGAGATTCAATACTGTTAAGGTCTAAATCCTCCCCAAATTCAATGCAATCCTAATCAAAATCCTATGATTTTTTTTTCCCCCAAAAGGTAATGAGTTTAAACTTTAAATAAATATGCATCCTCCCTGAATTAATCTGTAAATTCAGTGCAACCCTAATCAAAATGCCAGGTGTTCTTTTTTTTCCTGAAAAGTGACAAGATTATTCTAAAATTTAAATGAATATGGAAAAAGCTAACTAACAACAGCCAAGACAACAATGGAAAAGAGATCAGTGTTGGAGAATTGACATCAACCAAACATGAAATCAGGACAGCAAGGCACTGGCATATAAGCAAACAGTCTCAAAGGAATAAAACAGAGGATCCAGCAACAGACCCAAGCACACACCACTATATGGCTTATAACAGAACTGCCGGGGGGGAAAGGATGGACATTTCAATACAGGGTCCTGGGTTACCTGGATAATCACGAGGAAAAAAATAAACCTCAACCTTTACCTCACAACATATACAACAATTGATCAGAACCTAAATGTGAAGAAAACAATAAAGCTTTTAGAAGAACACACAGGAAAATATCTTTATGACGCTGGGTAGGCAAGGTTTAATACACAATATTCAAAAACACTAACAATTTATTAAATTATATATTAAACTAGATGCACTAGATGAAGATATTGGCAATACAACGATCACATGCCCAAAATATATAAAGAACTCCTACAAATCAATAAGAAAATCACAGGCACCTCAATTTTAACATAAGCAAAAAACTTCAACAGGCATTTCACCAGAAGAATAGCCAAATGGCCAAAACGCGTATGAAAAGATGCTCAACATCTCTAGTCACCAGGAAATAATAAAACAATGAGATACCACTACACACCCCCGAGAATCACTGAAATCGTATAATTTCATAATCACTGTTATGTCATAATCATAATTGGATAATCACTGACAAGACCAGGTGCTAGCAAGAATGGACTTCTCACACACTCCAGTAGGAGCATAAACTAGTACAACCATTTTGGAAAACTGTTTAGCAGTATTGGTAACAATCCAGTACTAGAAACAGCCCAAATGTTTCTCCGTCTACGGGAGAACGAATGTATAAATGAATGAATGACTAAATAATTAAATTGTGGTATTTTCATAGAGTACAATGAAATGAACAGTGAAATACTGAAAGCCATGTCTGAAAAGAGGAACCTCACAAATCCAAGTTCAGCAGAAGCCAGATCAAAAAAAAATAAAGCGCATAACCGTATTACCATTTACATCATGCCAAAAACACGTAAAACTCAATGTAATGGACAAAGGACAGTTTTTTTCAAAAACTGATGGATGAAACAATTCAACAATCATATGCCAGAGAAAAAGAACCTCAACCAGTATCTCAAGCCTTACAGAAAAATTAACTCCAAAAGAATCACAGATCTAAACATAAGAGGTAAAACTTTAAACTTTCAGAAGACAACATAGGAGAATATCTGTGTGACCCTGGGTTAGGCCAAAAGTTCTTTATTATGACAACAAAAGCAATCCATGAGAAAAAAGTTAATAAACTTTTTTTTAAGCTTCATCAAAATCAAGAACTCCTACCCTTCCGAAGATACTATTAAGAGAATAAAAAAAAGGGGCGCCTGGGTGACTCAGTCAGTTGAGCATCCGTCTTCGGCTCAGGTCATGATCTCGCATTCATGGGTTCGAGTCCTACATCGGGCTCTGAGCTGACAGCCCAGAACCTGGAGCCTGCTTCAGATTCTGTGTCTCCCTCTCTCTCTCTGCCTCTATCCGTCTCTCTCTCTCTCTCTCTCTCTCTCTCTCAAAAAAATTAAAACGTTAAAAAAAGAATAAAGAAAGAAGTCAAAGAATGGGAGAAAACACTTAGAAACCACCTACCTGGCAAAGAACGTATATCCAGATTACATAAAGAATCCTCAAATCTTAACAGTAAGTAAACAAACAACCCAATTTAAAAATAGGCCAAAAACGTGGCACCCATTTCACCAAAGATACGCGAATGGCAAGTAAGTATGTGAAAAGGTGCTCAATATCCTTAGTTATTAGGGAAATGCTAATTCAAACCACAATGAGTAACCAGTACAGCTAATCTCAAAAGCAGCCTAACATACGATGATAGACATCAAAATAGTGGTTAACTTTAGAAGGGAATGGGGGTAAGGGGGGGGGGGGGGGGGCGGTGCACAAAGGGGCTACTTCTATGGAGCTAACAATGTTTTATTTCTTGATCAGGTTGGTGAGTTACACAAAGGGTTCATCTTGTAAAACCTATATACTTAATGAGCACTTTTCTACATAAATACATTTAATAAGTTCACATTAAAAAAGAAAGTAACTTCCCTTAAAAGACTACCTATCTAGGTGGCTTCACCAGTGAATTCTACCGGTTTTCTAATTATTTTTTTAAAGTTTTAACTTATTTATTTTGAGAGAGACAGAGAGAGAGAGGAAGAGAGAGAGAATGAATCAGGAAGGGGCTGAGAGAGATGGTAAGAGAGAAAATCCCAAGCAGGCTCTGTGCTGTCATTGCAGAGCCAGACACAGGGCTCGAACCAATGAATCATGAGATCATGACTCAAGCCAAAGTCAGACACTAACCAACTGAGCCACCCAGGCACCACTCTACCAAACATTTAAGGGGAAAAAGAGCACTAATCACTAATAAACTCCTTCAATAAACACATTTTTATTCAGTGATGCTGGCATAACCTGATACTAAAACTTAACAAGAACACTACAAAAAAGGAAAATTACCAAGACAATCTTTCTCATGGACAGAGCTGCAAAAATCCTAAACAAAATATTAACAAACTGAATCCAATAATATATACAAGTTGGGTTTCTTCCAGAGATGCACTTAACATTTGAAAATGATCAGTGTAATTCACCAACACGAATAGCCTAAAGAAGAAAACTCATATGATTATCTCAAAGAGATAAAGGGAAAACATTTGACAAATTACAAGATTCATGAGAAACACACACACACACACACACACTCTCTCTCTCACACTCACTCTCTTTTAGCAAAGGAGGAATAGGAGGAAACTTCTTTAATCTGGTACTAACTGATCTACAAAACAAATAACAAATTTACAAGCTAACATCATACCTAACAGTGAAATATTCAAAGTAATCTCTGAAAGGGGGAAAAAAAGACAAGGAAGTCTTCTATTACCACATCTTTTCAACATTCTACTAGAGGTCATAGACAGTGTGATAAGAGGAAAAAAGTTATAAAGGCTTGGAAAGGAAGAAATAAAACTGCCATTATTCACAGTCTGCATAATTATATAGTTAACCACTGAACAACACAGGGGTTAGGAGTGCTGACACCCCTCACAGTCAAAAACTCGCATTTAACTTTTGACTCCCACAAAACTTTACTAACAGCCTACTGTTGACTGGAAACCTTACAGATAACAGTCAACACATATTTTGTGCGTGTATCACACACTGTATTCTTACAATAAAGTAGGCTAAAGAAAAGAAAACGTTATTAAGAAAATCATAAGGAGGGGCATCTGGGTGGCTCAGTCAGTTAAGCATCCAGCTCTTGATTTCAACTCAGGTCATGATCTCATGGTTCATGAGTTCGAGCCCCTCATCGGGCTCCACGATGACAGCACGGAGCCTGCTCTCTCCCCCTCTCTCTCTGCCCCTCCCATGTTTGCACTCACTCGCTCTCTCAAAATAAATAAATAAACTTAAAAAAAAAAGAAAATTATAAGGAAAATACATTTACAGTACCGTATATATATTTATTAAAAAAAAAAAAAACACAAATGAGTGGGCCTACATAGTTCAAACCCATGTCGTTCAAGAGTCAACTGTATATGTGAAAAAATCTAAAAGAATCTACTTAAACTACTAGTTTCAAAGGATAAATCATTAGCCTTTACAAATAAACCATTAAAATCCAAAAGAATCTACAGGTAAACAAGGGAATGAATAAATAAAACTGCAATATAATTAAATACCATACAGCCCTTTCTTTCCGCCATCTTGGAACCTGTGGAGGCCCGCTGGGAGCAGGACTCCTAAAATGACAAATATGTCTGGAAGGCTGTGGTCCAAGGGTATTTTTGCTGGCTACAGGCAGGGTGTCCAGAACCACAGGGAGAACACAGCTCTTCTTAAAATCGAAGGTGTTTATGCTCGAAATGAAACTGAATTCTATCTAGGCAAGAGATGTGCTTACGTGTACAAAGCCAAGAACAACACAGTGACTCCTGGTGGCAAACCAAACAAAAGCAGAGCAACCTGGGGGAAAGTAACGTGCTCGTGGAAACAGTGGCATGATTCGTGCCAAATTCCGAAGGAACCTTCCTGCTAAAGCCATCGGCCACAGACTCCGTGCAATGCCGTACCCCTCCAGGATCTAAACTAACTGAAAAGTAAATAAACAAAGGTGTAGGCTTGTAACATCTTGTAAAAACAAACAAAAAAACTTCACACAGCAGTGAAAATGAATGTGCTACTCCTACCCGCAACTTGAGTGACTCTCACAGAACGTGTGGAAGACACTAGAAAGAATATATACCCGAGTCTTCCATTCATACATTCAGAAACAGGCAAACTGATCTTCTGATGTTAAAATGCTTTGTGATCAATGGTTACTTCTAGAAAGGAAGGAGGGAGTAATTTAGAAAGGACTGCCAGGGAGTTCAGGGGAGTTTCTAGAGTCTATAACACATTACCTCTTGACCAGGGTGATAGTTCATAGGTGACCATAGGTGCGTTCACTTTGTGATGATTCACTGAGCCACACACTTTTGATTTGTGCACTTTAACACATATATGCTACACCCTGATGTTTCAAAAACATTTACTATAAATTTTTCTAATCATAGTCCACTGCTTAGAACATTTTAATGGTGGGGGAAAACAAAAAACCATTTTAATGGTGGGGCGCCTGAGTAGCTCAGTTAAGCGTTCAATTCCTGATTTCGGCACAGGTCACAATCTCACAGTTTGTGGGATCCAGCCCCATGTCAGACTCTACACTGACAGTGTAGAGCCTGCTTGGGACTCTCTCTCTCCCTCCCTCTCTGCCCCTTCCCCACCAGCACTCCTTCTCCCAAAGTACATAAATATATAAAAATTAAAATGTTGGGGTGCCTGGGAGGCTCAGTTAGTTAAGCATCCGGCTTCAGCTCAGGTCATGATCTCACGGTTTGTGAGTTCAAGCCCCGTGTCAGGCTCTGTGCTGACAGCTTGCTCAGAGCCAGGAGCCTGCTCCAGATTCTGTCTCCCTTTCTCTCTGCCCTTCTCTCTCTCTCTCTCTCTCTCTCTCTCTCTCTCTCTCTCTTTCACTCACTCAAAAATAAATATTAGGGGCGCCTGGTGGCTCAGTCAGTTAAGCGTCCAACTTCAGCTCAGGTCAGGATCTCACGGTCCGTGAGTTTGAGCCCCGCATCGGGCTCTGGGCTGATGGCTCAGAGCCTGGAGCCTGCTTCCGATTCTGTGCCTCCCTCTCTCTCTGCCCCTCCCCCGTTCATGCTCTGTCTCTGTCTGAAAAATAAACGTTAAAAAAAAAAAAAAAAATTCAACAATAAACATTAAAAAAAATTGCTAATAAAAAAAAAAGTAAAATGTTAATGGCTCCCCATAGCCTAAAAGTAAAATCTAACCTATTAGGCATGACATGTATGGCTCCTACCTTTAACTTAATCCTCAACTCTGTCCATCTCGAACATACCTTTATATTCTAATGTACCAATTTATTTAGAGTCCCAGTACATGCTATGCTGCTTCAAACATTCACGTCTTCTTTTTTTGAGATTTTTTTTTTTTAAGCAATCTCCACACCCAACACGGGGCTCGAACTCCCAACCCCAAGATCAAGAGTTCTCATGCTCCACCAACTGAGCCACCCACGCACCCTCAAACCTTCATGCCTTTAAACATTGTTTCCATTGCTTGAAATTTTCTCTCTTACACCCCACCCACACTCACTACACTCTGCCTATGCAATTTCCATCCAGCTTGGGTATTAGCTCCTCCAAGACCCTTCCTACCCCTTCTCCCCAAAGCTAATCACTCTTTTCTACACACAGTTATCTAATATCGCACACGTCAAGCTACAGTGTTAAGGGTTTCTGTGTCCACCTATCCTCTACTAAACTAGAACAACTCAAGCACAAGGTCTACATTTTCAGGCTGCCAGTGCCCAGCACAAGCCTTGGCCCATGGAAGTCATTCAACAAATTTCACCATTGTGTATACACCCATACAAATTAAGACAGTAGAGCCATCTAAGAGGGGGTGTATTATCATTTCCACCATAGTACATGCCACAGCAATGAGCCCACTACAGGCACACAACGATCGTTTAGTTAGTAGTAGAACCTGTGCCCAAACTCAGTTCCACGGACAGAATACTCTTTTCAAACCATACGCTCACCTAAGATAAAGTATTTATGTCCTACCAGAAATGTAAAAAGGCTTCTTTCTTTCATACACACAGATCTCCAGAGTTTTGAGCTAGAAGAAACCAATTAAGATCACCTAGTCAAAAGTTTTCGGAAAGAACCTACACCCAGAGAAATTAAGTGGCTTGCTGAAGCTCAAGCTTAAGGCCAGAAGGGCCAAGACGAGCGCTCAGATGCCCTGCTTTCTCACAATCCACGCAGCCTCCTTCCGTACCACGTGACTCCTCAAAGAAGGTGCTACGGCTGCTCTGCTACTTTAGACTCGCATGGTTAATATCCTCATTCGCAAGATTTGTTTTTAATTTCATTTTAAAATTTGGCTTTAACACATGAATACTAAAAGTACCAACAAGTTCAACCAAGAAAACACCATTTCCAGTTCCAATATCAAGCACTGAAGCGTCCAATGGAATCTCGCGTTTTTGCATCCACCTTATTAGCCGATTCATACTCTCTTCTCCAAACCTATTAGAAACAGAGAATCCGTTACTCAGATACCAGAGGAATACAGAGCAAAGTTTACAACTAGATTCCATTTAAGCAGCTTATTCAATACGCTCAAGTAAGTCTTTGTTGAAAGTAAGAAGTAGCATCTGTGACTACTTAAACTTCACCTCTACTAGTACTTAGGAGAAAACACCCCCAATGGAATAGAATAGAATAGATGAAGTCAATATGCTACTTATTAATGTTTCTCTACATCAGCACTAACACTCGTGTATGGCTGAAAATTTCATCGCTTATTGAACAAGGACAATCACAGGATGACAGTAACTTCCTAATGCAGGTTTCCCCCCTCTAACCGCAAGTAGAACATTGCTATGAAATCTTTCCTGTGGCAAAATGGCACAAAGCAAAGAAGCAATTACCAGTAATTTATACGGTAAAATTTTGTGAGCATTCCCAGACCCCAAAAATAACCTCTCTTAGGCCTAATACCTTAAGACACATCTTGCTAACAGATGCACAAAATAAATCAAGAAAAAGCACAGACGCTCACAGACACTGTTCAAAGCTACGGCGGCTTGATGCTGGGATGCTGAGTATAGTTCCCGGGGAAGGAGCTTGGCAGCACAACTCTTGCTGCTAGGGGTGTGCACTGCCTCTCTAAGGGCTCACTGCAAGACAAACGGTGAATGCTAGTTTTGTTCTTCACCTTTTTGTGCAAAAGTAAAAAGCTTCAAGCACCTGAGTGGCTCAGTCGGTTAAGTGGCCAACTTCGGTTCAGGTCATGATCACATGGTTCGTGAGTTCAACCCGACGTCGGGCTCCGTGCTGACAGCTCAGAGCCCGGAGCCTGCTTCAGCTTCTGTGTCTCCCTCTCTCTCTGCCCCTCTCCCACTCATGTTGTCTCTTTCTCAAAAATAAATAAACATTAAAAAAAATTTTTTTTTTTTTTAAAGTAAAAATCTTCTGATTTCTTTCATGTACTTACAGGTACTAATGTAAGTCTTTCATAAAAGCCGAGGGGCATAATGTGCATTTTCAAAAAGCTGGGGGATACCTGCATAGTCATCCAATTTAAGTCTGGACCATTAAAAGTCGGAGAAGAGACTCTTTAAATCTACCCACTAAAGCTAGAATCAGTCCAAAGTTCCCAAGAATTTTAGGCTGTTTTCCTTTGGGGTAAACACTTAAAAGACACACACACACACACACACACACACACTCACTCACTCACTCACTCTTCTGAATCATAATTCCACTATTTTTTCTAACTCACCAGATTTCTCCTGTATCTCCATATTCTTGGAAAGTTTGCAGTTCTCTCTCATAGACAGCATCCCAACTATATAATCAAATGCAAAGCAAGATTCTTGAATTAAACTGCATTACGAATTAAATATGTTTCTAATACATCCTAAGTATTTATGACAGAAGGTTAAAACATTATTGTGTTATCAGGAAGTGCACATAGATCAACCCCTTAACATCCTCGTGTTAAAAGAACGAAAGAAAACAGACAAGCAGTGTAAGTTTACACTACAATACCTGACGTATTAAAAACTACTCACAGGTTTTACCTTTAAAAAGTATAAGCAAGTATTTGTTCCAGGATCCCTAAGTCCCAAACACAAGTCCAAAACTTGACTGTACAAAGTGTCATTACGGCACATTGCAGTCTAAAACATGCAGACACAAAGGTCTTCCATCAATACGCTGGTTACTCAAGAAGGAAATCACCAAACATAAGCTCTGCCTAAAAGTTACTTGTAAGTTTAAGATTTACTCCTTTTAAGTACAGTTCCCCGTCCTCATCACTTGCCTTCTCTTGCTACTTCATCTCCCTAGAATCGCCGCTCCCTCTTACCCCTTCAACTCAGCCCATCCTTACCTTCCTCTGTCATTCGTTCATCCATCTATTAATTCGTTCAGAATTACTGAACATCGATTTGGTCAGACCACTTTCTTCTACCCCAAGATGCCCCACCATCTCCTCGCTCTCTCCTCCGGTCACCCTTCACTCCCACCCTTTCCAGCTCCGACATCCCTACCCCATCCCCTAAGCCTTAACCGTGCTCCCCTTACCCTTCCCTATCCCCACTACCGTCGACCCCGCCTCCTCGCTCTTTCCCCAAGCCTGCCCCTCGGGTTCGAGACCCTTACGAGGCCTCCCCAAAAGCTTCGGAGAGCATTCCGCACCCCACGATCCCTTTACACAATGACCCCTTGAAATGCCCCTTAACCACCTACAGGGTGGCCCCTCGGGATTCCAGCCCATCAATCCCCCCGCCTTACCTTCCACGCGCCACGCCCCCAAGGTCCTCCCCATCTTCCGGGGCCCCATATCCCTCCCGGTCCCTTTCCCGGGGCCCAGCCCTGGCGGTGCCGCTCACGCTCCCCCGCGGTACGCCACACTCACTGCTCTCGAGTCCCCAGCGCCGACGGGGCAAAGCCATCCCCTCCGGGACTGCCCCCTCGGGACGGCGCCGCGGCCCCAGCGCAGCCGCCGCCACCGCCGCCGCCCGCGCCAGAGTTCATCCCGCTCCGCGACCCAGAGGGCCGTGGGGGCCGCCATAGAGACGAAGCACGGACAGAGCGGACTTGTGGACGGCGCCTCTAGGCGGCGGGAGGCCGCCCACTCTACTGCTCCCGGCTCGGCTCCTTCAGCTCTGTTCTGGTCTTGGGTGCGGGTTCCCACGACCAGGCGTGGAGAGACTGGGCCTCGCCTCCCTCTCTGCCCCCTCCAGCCAGAGTCAGATGCACCCCCTTTCTGAAGTGCCCGCCTAAGCGCCACCACATTTGGGGACTGCTGTTTGTAAGGGACTGTGAAAAAGAAACATACAAAGTGGAGTCGGTTTTGCTAACCTTCACCGACGCTTAACTAACCCAACTTAACTGCAGCTTCAGCCTCTCCTAGAGTGGAATTTTTTTTTTTTTTAAGATTTTATTTTTGAGTAACCTCTAGACCCAAAGTGGGGCTCAAACAACCCAGAGATCAAGAGTGGCCTGCTCTTCCGACTGAGCCGGCCAGGCACCCCTCTCAGGAGGGGAATTTTAAACCAATCAGTCTGGAATTTTCTGGTGGGCACTAGTGAGGTAATCCACCTGATAAGACCCCCTGCCTTCCCTTGAGGGAAGGTGACCTTGCCTGAAATAATGCACTTTTTAAATTATTATTATTTTATTGAAGTATAGTTGACAGTCAATGTTACATTAGTTTGAGAGGTTGAAATGATCCATTCGTAATTTACTAGTCCCACCTTCGGCCTGTAAAAACGTTCCATTTTGTACAACTCCGAGCTCCCTTCTACTTGCTACATGGGATGTTGCCTGATTCATGAATCATTGAATAAAGGCAATTAGATATTTAAAGTTACTCAGCTGTTTTTGGTTTGTTTGTTTGTTTTTAAACAGGACTATTCAAGGTATTGCATTTTGGAAAAAGGCTGCCAGTGGGAAAACCCCACTAAATAGGTGAGGCCAATATTGCTCACTGCAAAGGCACAAACCACCTCATGCATCCACGTCGTGGTCAGACGTGGAAAGTGGGTGGGACAGTCCACTGCATTATTTGGCTTCCTGGTCAGAAAGCTAATTTAATTTGTAGCTGGGATTCTGCCTTAAAAATAGCATTCTGCCCTCTTGGGACTTGATATCACTGGTGGACACGGGAATTTATGCCCAGAGAAATGAATGCCTTATGACACCCCCCCACCCCCGAACAAAAATATTCCAAAAACGAGGGTCGGATTGGAGTGTTGTGGAAGAAGGTGCAAGGGAGTCAAGATGCATGGATGCCTGTCTTCGCTGTGCCCCGAGCCAGGCACCTGATCTTGTCTGAGACTCCTAACCTTTGTGTGTCTCAACCTCCTCACCTGCACCACGCCGGAAAATAGTGACTCGTTACACCAGGTTGCTCCCAACCAATGAACCTGAGATCCATCCGCCTCTTGGTCTGACTACCATTGGGATTTCTGCAGTATAATGTGAGAAATCTTGTGGGCCAAGGGTCTGGGGGTGTTTTCTGTAGCAGCCATGAACTACTGACAGTCGAAATGTCCTAGGTAGGCCAGGCTCTCGAAGGCTTCTAATAAGGCTGCCTTCCAACCAGATGGAATGTTTCCTAGGCTACGTTTCTGTTGACTCAGCAGACAGAAGTCCAATAAGTCCCTAGAGGTAAACAGCATCAACCGTTGCCTCTCCAGTTCACAGAAACCCCAATTAGGACCAAAGTGCATCTCCTCCGATACAAGATGTTCCAAAATCTTCAAGCAACCACTGGCGATAGACTACAGTAAAAGACAGATGGGGATCCATGTGTGTAGTGATTAAAGAACTCTAGGAAGAACATAAGTAACCTTATTACAGTGCAATAAAACCACCAAATGCCACGGCCATTTAGTGCTGCCCTGGGCAAATGGTTGTTTTGATCTTTTGTAGACTCTAGATGCTAGAGAAAGCAAGCTTGAATATGACTAAGTCTCAAAAAGTTTTAGGTTCTAATTACGAAGGATCCATGAAAGATAAGGCCGTCTTCAATCTGGTGCCTTGCCAACACTTAAGATGTTTTTGCTGTGTGTGATGAATGCTATAAACAGTTGTTGGTATGGAGCCCTGGAAAAACCCTCTGTTTACACAGAGTTCCTTCTGTGGCTCCAGGATTATTCTGGCTGTTTAGTCCTGACGGCTGTGTGGGGCACCACCTCTGATCACCCAGGGCAACGGGATTCTCAGTGGAGGGTAGAGAAGCCCAATCCGAGTGGAGCTGCCCATCACCAGGGAGAAGGTGGAATGTGCCAAGGAACACAGTCTCTCTCACCAGGTGCCCGTTACATAGGCAGGGGGAGGCTCTTTGAGTACTCTGGGTTGCCTCGTCTCCCTCTAATGCTGCCGATCACTGCAGCCTGGAACCCTGCTTACCTCCAACTTCTCTGAAACTGTGCTTTTAAGAGTGCTCAAACACTTCCTAATTGGCAAACCAAGGGTCAAGTTCCAAGCTTTACCTTCTTTGCTCCTCTGTAGTGGTCAACACCGCTTAGGACACCCTTCTTGAAAACCCCTCCTCGTTTTCCCAGCACCACCTGCTCTTAAGTGAGCCTTTTAAACATTTTTACTTATTGTTTATTTGATTTTGAAGGACAGAGAAGCACAGCGTGGGCAGGGGAGGGGGAGAGAGAGGGAGACCCAGAATTCGAAGCGGGCTCCAGGCTCTGAGGTGTCAGCACAGAGCCCGACGCCGGGCTGGAACTCACGAACCGCGAGATCATGACCTGAGCCAAAGTCAGACATTAACCGACTGAGTCACCTGGGGACCCCTTGAGTGAGCCTTTTAAAAAGGGAGCTAGGCAAGCAGCTCTGGAGTTGGACTCAGGTTTTGAGCCCTGACCCTATCATGTGTGACTGTAGGCAAGTTCTTTGACTTCTCGGGGCCTCAGTTTGCCCATCCTCATATAATAATAATAATAGTGCCCGTGGCATTAAATGAGGTAATTCCTGGGGTGCCTGGGTGGCTCAGTCAGTTAAGCGTCTGACTCTTGATTTCAGCTCAGGTCATGATTTCACGGCTTGTGAGTTCGAGCCCCACATTTGGCTCTGCATTGACAGTGTGGAGCCTGCTTGGGATTCTCTCTCTCTCTCTCTCTCTCTCTCTCTCTCTCTCTCTCTCTCAAAATAAATAAAGCTTTAAAAAAATAGAGGCGCCTGGGTGGCCTCAGTTGGTCAAGTGTCCAACTTCAGCTTAGGTCATGATCTGCCGTTTATAAGTTTGAGCCCCACATCGGGCTCTCTGCTGTCAGCAAAGATCCTCTGTCTCCCCTCACTCTTCCCCTTCCCCACTAGTTCTCTCTCTCTCTCTCTCTCTCTCTCTCTCTCTCTCTCTCTCTCAAAAGAAATAAACTTTAATTTTTTTTAATGTTTATTTATTTTTGACAGAGAGAGAGAGACGGACCATGAGCAGAGGAGGGGCAGGGAGAGAGGGAGACACAGAATCCGAAGCAGGCTCCAGACTCCGAGCTGTCAGCCCAGAGCCCGACACGGGGCTCGAACTCACAAACCGCGAGACCATGACCAGAGCCAAAGTCGGACGCTCAGCCGACGGGGCCACCCAGGCGCCCCAAAAGGAAATAAACTTTAAAATAAGTAAATAAGGTAATTCCTGTGACATCCTACATGCCTGACACACGGCAAATTCTCATTAAATGCTAGCTCAAGTTCTTCGGTTATAAATGGAGTTCAAAATGGACCTATTTCAGAACATTGTTAGGAAGATTACATAATACACCGTGCAAGTGACGCGCTCAGAACAGGGCCTGACAGACAGTGAGCGTTCAGTAAATGTTAGCTATTGTTCTTACTGTTAGTGACTTCCAAGTTCATCCTCTACCCCCAGCTCCGGGCTTTTCCTGCAGCTGCCTAGACGTCCCTTGTTATGTTCAACTCAACCTGTCAACCTGTCGAAAACCCAGACTTCCTTGCACTGCCTCCTCCCCCAACCCCAGTACCTCCAAACCCTCTCTTCCCTGTGTTCTCCATTCACGTGGCCCCTGACCAGCCAAAGCAGAGCATCATCGTTGTTTTGTTCTTCCCTCACCCTCTGCACACGGCTCCTCCTGGCCTCCCCTGGGCCTGGGCTCAGGGCCATTTTTTCCAGCCTGTCGCCACTGCTCTGCCTTCCTTTGGGCCACTCGGGCTCACAGCTCACTGGGGCCACTGCAACCCCTTTCGAGTAGACCTCCCTCGAGCCGCTCAGCTCCAGGCCCCTTCCCTGGTCCCAGCTATCCTCTGCTCCCCTCTGTTCCCCTCTCTTCCTCCACAGAGGCCTCCAGGACTCAGCCAGGTTTTCTCTCCTTCCATGCCTGATACCACTCATCCCTTTCCTTTGCAGTTTCTTGCCTGATCACGGACTACAGAGTCAAGCCATCCTGAACTTCAGTCTCGACTTAGTCCATACCAGGTGTGACCTTGGGCAAGTCACTTGATTTAAACCTTTTAAGTCTCAGTTTCCTCGACTACCTAGAGGGCATAGTGAAATGGACTTTCTTGTTTCCTCTTTCAGATCCATCATAGCAGAGCGTGGCGTTTGCCTGCATACAAGCACCTGCTGAAATGCATGGGTTTTGTTTTTTTGATAAATATATAATAATGGAATCTTACCATTTGCATCGTTTGCCAGTTGCATTTTCACTTAAGAGTATTGTGGTGAGGGGCACCTGGGTGGCTCAGTCGGTTAAGCGTCGACTTCGGCTCAGGTCACGATCTCACCGTTAAGAGTTCAAGCCCCGTGTCAGGCTCTGTGCCCACTGCTCAGAGCCTGGAGCCTGTTTCAGATTCTGTGTCTCCCTCTCTCTCTGCTCCTCCCCCACTCATTCTCTCTCTCTCAAAAATAAATAAATATTAAAAAAAAAAAAACAATATTGTAGTGATAGGGGTGCCTGGGTGGCTCCGTCAGTCAAGCATCTGATTTTGATCTTGACTCAGGTCATGATCTCACGATTCGTGGGATCGAGCCCTGCATCGGGCTCTGTGCTAACAGCATGGAGCCTGCTTGGGAATCTCTCTCTCTTTCTCTCTCTCCCTCTGCCCCTTTCCAGCTGGTTCTGCTTCTCTGTCTCTCTCTCAAAATGAATCAAACTTGGAAAAAAAAAAAGACTATTGTGGTGATATACTGAGAGGTCTTTTCTTATCAGAGCCTATAGATTTCTTTTATCTTCTAAACTACTTCATGACAGGGGCGCCTGGGTGGCTCAGTCGGTTAAGTGTCCGGCTTCAGCTCAGGTCACGATCTCACGGTCCGTGAGTTCGAGCCCCGCGTCGGGCTCTGGGCTGATGATGGCCCAGAGCCTGGAGCCTGCTTCCGATTCTGTGTGTCTCCCTCTCTCTCTGACCCTCCCCCGTTCATGCATGCCTCTCTCCGTCTCAAAAATAAATAAACGTTAAAAAAAATTATAAAAAAAAAATAAACTACTTCATGACAATGGAAGTTATGGCTAACAGTCAGCAGGCTGTCATTGTGTGCCAAGGACTGGGTGAAACATCCAATATGCTATCTCATTCACTCCTTAAGATTGCCACAGCAGGCAGCAATTTTACACAGGAGCAAACCAAGGCGCAGAGAAGTTGCTCCGGATCACACAGTGAGTGCTCACCTGACACCGGAACCCAAGCGGTCCACTCTAAAACCTGTCTCGCAACCGCTACATGGGTGTGTTTCGATCACTGTAGAAGTTTTGCTGAAGGTTTTCCTAAGAAGGCAGTCAAGAGGAATTCCGTCATACGATACGCAACACTACATCCTAAAAATTCCTTATTCTCATCTTTCCCCAAGTTTCAGAATTCTCTTTCTCTTTCTCCTTCTCCCCGAAAATGCTGTTGAAAATGCTGTTGATCTGGCTCTTTCCTCTCTCATCTTCTCCTGCGTCTCAAATCTTTTCTTCAGGGGGCCACCCAAGGCACCTTGTTCGTAATGAGCTTATTCCTTTTACTAGCTTCTTTGGTCTCCGTTCCCCTCTAGCACCTGCTGATAAAATACAACCATCTTCTGTGGGACCCTCCCACTTTTTATGCAACTTTCACTCAACAGTCATTTGGGGGGGGGGCATGCAGTCACATGCTGGGTAATATCTACATGCCAGGCGTTATCCCAAATGCTGGACTACAGCAGTAAGCAAATCAAAGATGAATCCCTGTCCGCATGCAGTTCAGAATGTGCTAGCGGAGAGACAAAGACAATATGCTGAGAAATGAATAAAGTAGGGATGACGTTAGGGGCGCCTGGGTGGCGCAGTCGGTTAAGTCTCCGACTTCAGCCAGGTCACGATCTCACAGTCCGTGAGTTCGAGCCCCGCGTCAGGCTCTGGGCTGATGGCTCAGAGCCTGGAGCCTGTTTCCGATTCTGTGTCTCCCTCTCTCTCTGCCCCTCCGCCGTTCATGCTCTGTCTCTCTCTGTCCCAAAAATAAATAAATGTTGAAAAAAAAAATAGGGATGATGTTAGATGGTGATAAGTAGGAAAGGGGAAGGGAAAGCAGGGAAGGAATATTGAGAAGGTCAGGCTGGGGCTGCGGTCTGGTTAGGGTGATAAGAGGAGGATTCTCTGACCAGGTGGCCCTAAGTGAAAATCTGCAACAGGTTGTCATACGTTATATCCCCAGGGAGGCAGAGTCTAAGACTGAGATGAACAGGAGAGAAGATTACTAGGGAGTGCTCTCAGGATCACCACCTACTGGGGAAGGGAGAGAAACAGAGCTGGATGGAGGAAGTTGGCAGACTGGGGTACCATTACAACAGCACCTCAGCCAGCACCTCTTTCCCCCACAGGGCACTCTGGAGCTGGGATGACCCTTTGGAATTACCCCAGGTTGGAAGGAAGGAGGTGAGCCTTTATCCATCTATATTGATGAGGCATTGAATGTTGGTCACCCAGAAAATGAGGAATGATCTCAGGCAATGACACTATACTGAAGGCAAGTCCATGAGAAAGCTGACAATTTCCCCAGCTGGGGAAGAAGCTGGGTATGGTAGAATAGTAAGTCCTGCAAGGGTGGATATGGGTCACACATCAGAGCATCTAGAGCAGAGATAAAGGAGTAAACCTTGCAACTATCTGTGAGAAGAGCACTCTAGGCAAAGGGAACAGCAAGTGCAAAGGCCCTGAGGTAGGATGAGATAGGGATACCCAGGAAGCAGAAAGACTAGTGTCGCCGAAGCCAAGTGAACAAAGGGGGCAGGAGCAAGAAAGGAAGTCAGATGAGTGATAGGAACCAAGTCATTACAAGGTTTAGGTTTAGACCAAGAAGCAACATGCTTTAAATTAAAAAAAAAATTTTTTTTTTTATGTTTACTTAAACATAAAGAGAGAGACACACACAGAGTGCGAGCAGGGGAGGGCAGAGAGAGAGGGAGGGAGACACAGAATCTGAAGCAGGCTCCAGGCTCTGAGCTGTCAGCGCAGAGCCCAATGCAGGACTCGAACCGATGAACCGTGAGATCATGACCTGAGCCGAGGTCGGATGCTTCACCGACTGAGCCACCCAGGCGCCCCTAAATTTGAAGTTTTAGCATGACCAATTTGGTTGCTGTGTTGAGATTACATTTGGCAGGGAAGGGGTTGATGACAAGATGGAACCCAGGGTTTCTCAACCTCATCCCGTGGGGGAGGTGGGGGTCCTATGCATTGTAGGATATTTGGCTGCCCTCTAACCACTATTACCAGCGGCACCCTCCGCCAAGTTGTGACATCCAAAAATGCCTCCAGACACTGCCAAATGTCCCCTGAGGGGTAAAATTGCCCCCAGTTCAGGGCTCTTGAGTCAGAGACTGTTATAAAGACCCAGGAAAGAATTGATGATTTAGACCACCATGATAGGTGATAGGTGTGCTGGTGGTGAGTCGTAGGATTCTCGATATATTTTTAAGACTGTGCTGACTGATCAAAGGTGGGGGAGGTCAACCATGATTCCAAGATTTTGGGCCTGTGCAACAGTCAGAAAACAGTCCTCCTGCTGAACTTTTGGAGAGCGTGGTAGAAGGAGACTTGTGGGAGATCAGAAGTCCAGTTTCGAACCTGAAAGATCGGACAAAGAGAAGAATGGTGATCCTGAGCTTCTTTACCTAACTTTGCGAGATTTAATTTTTGCTGTTTTTTTTAAATTTGTTGTTCCAGGGGCGCCTGGGTGGCTCAGTCGGTTAAGCGGCCGACTTCGGCTCAGGTCACGATCTCACCACACTCCGTGAGTTCGAGCCCCGCGTCGGGCTCTGTGCTGACCGCTCAGGGCCTGGAGCCTGTTTCCGATTCTGTGTCTCCCTCTCTCTCTGACCCTCCCCCGTTCATGCTCTGTCTCTCTCTGTCTCAAAAATAAATAAACGTTAAAAAAAAAAAAAAAGCATAGCTTTTAATAAATAAATAAATAAATAAATAAATTTGTTGTTCCAATCTTCTTTCCATGATTTTTCGTTAAATTCGTGTCCTTTTGTTACAGAATCCAATCCCTTCCCACCTTCACTGCTACCACCATTTCACTTCCAGCCACCCCCAAAGTCACCTCCCTCCTGCGGATTACAGTACCAGCCTTCCCCCTCTGCCACATTATAGCCTCCACGCCGCAGCCAGAGTGGTCCTACGAAAATGGAAGTAACAGCATTTTCTTTCTATGTCAAACGCAAACCGCGCACTTGCTTGAATCATCTCCCTCCTTTCCTTCTTGAGTTGGATTTTATTAGTAAGAGTTTCATTTGCAAAGAGAAAAAATGATTTGGGGAACTCTCGAGGGCTCTGCAGAAGAGGCGGTATCTGAGATGCGCAGGGCCCGAGACGGAGGACACCTCGCGGGGGTTGGGTTCCAATAGGGCAAATCTGCGTCTCTGCGGGCGCTCCGGCCCCTTGGCCTCACCCGCCAAAAACTTCATTTCCCAGGATGCCAAGGGGCGGGGCCGGCCGGAAGGCTGCGTGCCCTCCGCGGGGCATGATGGGGGAATTGGAGATTTCCATCATGGCGGCTTCCATTTCGGGCTACACCTTCAGCGCTGTGTGTTTCCACAGCGCCAACAGCAACGCTGACCACGTAGGTGCCGGGCCCCCCGCCGCGGCCGCTGGAGCCTCCAGCCTCCGTCCCGGGCCGGCGCCTGCGGCCAAGCTGGAACCGCTCGCGGCTCACCCCCTGGGCTCCCGGGCTGGCCCGAGGGGCAGGTGACCCGGGCGGCTCCCGCCCCCGGCGAGCTCCTGCTACCCTGGGCTCCTTCGCCCCTGGGATGGATGGGCCCCCTCATTCGGTGCCTGCCACCTCCTGGCCCTCTCAGGACAGCCGTCTTGTTTTTAGCAAAGCTGTCTCGGTTGGCAGCCAGCAGTGTCTGGAGTCGCTTAGTGGAAACCGAGCTCCTGCCCCTCCCTGAGAGGCTTCTAGACTTGCGAGGAGCTCCCGGGGTCGGCAGAGAGCGGAGAGACCGAGCTTTAGTCTGGGAACCGAGGCACCCTGCCCCGCCCGCCGGTCTCACAGGTTGTTGTGGGGTGCGACGAGGGAAAGAAACCATGGCTGTCACTATTCATACTCGTTAGATACGTTCGTGTGTTTTCTTCGCCTCGATGGAAAATGGAGAATGTAAACAGGAGTGTTTAGGTGTAGGGTCTGTTTGCCTTGAAGTTGCATATTTAGTTCCTTGGCGAATGTTCTAAAACCACGGCGCTCGTCGCAGCGAAATAGGGAAATGACAGGCCTACGTATGAGTGATCGGAAATGCATAGGCTTCGGAGCTCCCCGAGAGCAAAGCTTGTCTGCTTCAATGTCTTTATTTCGCGAATTGTCTTTTTAATGTCATTCGCCTGGATGGAAGTTTCTTTGTGAAACTAGGTAACTTTTATCTTTACATATGTAATCTGTCCACCAAATTGAGGGGTTATTTGAAAAGATGTCAATAGTGAATTATTCAAATTTATTTAATAAGTGTGTGGGGGGGGTTGTGGTTGTCATTACAAAGCAAAATGATACACTGCAGAATAAGGAACTGGGTTTGGTTTCATGTCTGCAATCTTAGCCTCCATTAGTAAAAACTGATCACACAGAGAGGTGATTCTGTTAGTAAGTTGGGTATCATGAAATTATTGTACTTTTCATCTCTTCGATGTTGATAGTGGAGATAGGAATACACATGGGTGTTTCCAGAGTTAGCTCACGTCTCTGGACACTAAGGCCTGTGATACTATAGGCAGCTATTTGATAATGTAATGAAGTTCCATATATAGTTGGTTTGTGATACTCCTGATGTCCTTAGAAGTATAAAATACGGTTTCAGCAATGCTTCTTAACATCTGTAGCTCTTGGACTACCTAGTAATATCACAGTTTTTGCAGAAGGCAAGACTATTGTTAAGAATAAGTTACCTCTTGGATAGATGTTCTACAAACAGCAGTGACATGGCCATGTTACTTAGATTGTTATTAATTTAATTCGAGAAATATTCCCTTATATCTGTGCTTTGCCAGACATGGTGCTAGACTTTGTGGAAGTCTTTGCCATGATATGGAAGTATGTCTCCAAATAGTTTGCAACTTTATTTCACATGGCCATAGCTGTTTATGTTAACCTTGCCACGATTATATATGCAGACTACTTTAATTTCGATTTTATACATTTTAAAGTTGAGGAATCAAAAACTTGCTTTTGTAGTGCATTCTTGTTTTGTCCAGGAAAGAAATTAGTTTAAAATCACTCATTCTGTAGAGCTGAGGTGAGCAAGCATTTTCTGTAAAGGGCCAAATAGTAAATGTTTTAGGTTTTGTGAGCCAGTCTCTGTAGCAACTACTCAATTCTGCTGTTGGATGAAGACAGCAGCCAAAGACAATAAATAAATTAGGGTGAATGTTTCCAATAAAACTTTAGTTATGGACTCTGAAATTTGAATTTCATATAATTTTCACATCATGAACTATTCCTATTTTTTATTTTTTTCAACCATTTAAAAGTAGAACCTATTCTTAACTTGTCGGCTGTACGCTAACAGGCATGAAGCTAGATTGAACCCACATACCACAGTTTGCCTCCTTCCTCTATAAAGTAACAGTGGCTCAGATAACCCCGACCAGTAGATAATAAACATTCATTTTATACTTGGCTTTGGAATGTCTTGATGTCACTGTTGACTTTTTCAATCTGAGGACTATGATAGAGTTTCCAGGTAAGATACAGGGTACTCAATTAAATGTGAATTTCAGATAAATGGGAAGTAATTTTTTAGTGGCAGTATATCCTAAATATTACATAAAAAATTGTTCATTGTTTATCTGAAATTCACACTTAACTGAGTAGCCTGTATTTTTATTTTCTAACTCTGGCAGTCCTAGACTGTGGAACACTAAGGATCTGTAGATACATTCTTAAGTGTGAAGTTCTATAGAAATTTAACTTTTCTTCATTTTAATTTTTATCAATTTGTTACAAAGACAGAGCTTCTCTTTTGTAGCGAGAGCTCATAACTGAAAGACTTGTATGGAATAAAAGTCACTGTGTCTCAAACCAGTAGTCATGAACACTCCTTTAGGTTTGAGAGAAAAAAATTTTTTTAACGTTTTAATTTATTTTGAGTGAGAGCACATGTGCATGCATCCATTGTGCAGAGGGGGGCAGAGAGAGAGAGGGAGAGAGAGAATCCCAAGCAGGCTCCTCACTGTCAGTGCAGAGAGCCATGCGGTGCTCCGTCCCACGAACTGTGAGATCATGACCTGAGCCGAAATCAAGAATCGGATGCTCAACCCACTGAGCCACCCAGGTGCTTGAGAGAAAATTTTTTAGAGGGGATCTGTATATTACTTAAGTTTGAGAAATACCCTGTACATGATGATTTGGGATTTTAGGACACTCCCCTAATTCAACACAAAAACTATGCTGTAAAGCATCTATCTCTCCCTCCTCACCTCCACAGATTCCAACTGGAAATATATTTTTTTTAATGTTTATTTTTGAGAGGGAGAGAGAGAGAGTGAGTGGTGGGGAAGGGCAGAGAGGGGAGACAGAATCCCAAGCAGGTTCCGTGCTGTCAGCCCACAGCCCAACGCAGGGTTCGAACCCACAAATCATGAGATCATGCATGATCTGAGCTGAAATCCAGAGTCGGATGCTCAACTGGTTGAGCCATCCAGGCTCCCCTCAACTGGGAATATTTTTAAACTAGGAAATTCCTTTAATTGACTTGAAGGGTTAGCCTAGAATAGAAAGGTATGTAGTACAAGGGCATCGTTTCGGAGCACCTGGGTGGCTCAGTCGGTTAAGCGTCTGACTTCAGCTCAGGTCATTATCTCATGGCTCGTGGGTTCGAACCCCACATCGGGCTCTTTGCTATCAGCTCGGAGCCCGTGTCAGATCCTCTGTCTCTCTCTCTCTACCCCGTGCTCTCCTTCTCTTTCTGCCCCTCCCCTGCTCTCTCTCTAAATAAATACATAAAACATTTGAAAAAGGGGGGGGCATTGTTTCAACAAATATCCTCAACCAGTATTTATTGAGCACCTCCAGTGTGTTAGGCTGGGCACTGTGCTGGGTGCTGAGGTATAGCAGTGAGCAAACACAGAGTCCCTGCTCTCATGGAGCTTACATTTTAGTAGGTGTAGGCATTTCTTTGTTAATACAAGGATGTACTATGGCGGATAGTGAGAAGACTGAGAAGAAAAAGAATGCAGGGGACAGGAGACAGAGTGTGTGACAGTCCCTGTTTCCGTTACATTGGCCATCTAATAAGGTGCCATCTGAGTAAAGAGCCAAACAGACCGGGGCGCCCGGGTGGCTCAGTCGGTTAAGTGTCCAACTCTCGATTTCGGCTCAGGTCGTGATCTCATGTTTGGTGAGTTCAAGCCCCATGTCGGCTCCACGCTAACAGTGCGGAGCCTGTTAGGGATTCTCTCCCCGCCCCCCCCCCCCCCCCCCCGCACCCTTTCTGCCCCTCCCATACATCCTCTCTCTCTCTCTCTCTCTCTCTCTCTCTCTCACAGAATAAATATACTTTAAAAAAAAAAAAAAGCAAAATGGAGGAAGGAGTAAGCACATGGCTCTTCCGGAAGGGCGATTGCAGAACAGCCTATTAGTTCACCCTCTTAGGAAAGTTATTGTGACAGCCAGTGAATGTTCTCCAACTGTGCCTGTGCTGAGCATGGCAGCAAGTACACAGTAGGTTATGTGCCGAGTGACCCAGGATTTCCCGTTCTCCCAAGGTGTAAGGAAACAAACCTCCGTGTTTATTAAGGAAAAATATTCGTGCGAATGATAAATTTATTTGCTGAAATCCTCATTTCCCACAGCCCGTACAAGAGCAATTCGTTGTGCTTTGTGTTAAACTTCTTCATCCTTTTATCATTAACGGTGCTTTTAAAACAATGAAATAAATTGTATGCCGTTTCCAGAAAACAACCTTGGAATATTTCTGCTTCCTGAGCTTTTTTGATATTGGTTATTACACTCAGTAGGATTTAAGAAATGAATTCACTCTACTTATTTTTGCTTCAAAAAAAAAAAGCAGGTTTTTTTTTTTCTTAAGGGATTAAAGTATTTCATCGTGTATGGAATCCTTTTTTCAAACAATCCAGTTAATCGATATATCTCAGATTGCTTTAGTCTTCCTTGTGGGTTTATAGAAGAGTAGTTTCTTTGGCAAGCTTTTTGGATTATTGTTAAAAATTGTTACAAAATTATAATGCCCTCCATTCCTTTTAATTCCAGTAAAAAATCATCTTTATGTTTAGTCTGCGACTATTTTCTCTGATTACTTTTAGGAAGGATTTCTGCTGGGAGAGGTAAGACAAGAGGAAACCTTTAGCATCAGTGACTCACAAATCAGCAACACAGAATTTCTGCAAGTAATCGGTAAGTGAGTTTATCACTGAGCTTAGAGATACTTTTTCTGTATCAGTGCTGTTTGTTTCGTTCTTTGGCCCTTTCCCGATTTTAATCTGAAAGATTAAAGGCACATAGAAGACCATTAAAATCACAACACAAATCACTTGCACCGATAACTGGTAGGGAATGTTTTATAAGTCAGTGTGGACTTGCAGCGTGTGACTCTATGTGTAGGAAGCCTTGCAAAGCTGTCTCTTACTAACTGGTCTTTTACTGAAGTGCTGTGTGCTATTTCGCTTGATTGTCTCTTTGAAACCACAGCGAATCCCAAGTTTGCGGCTCCGGCTATTCCCCATTGTCAGCCTCCCCGCGTACTGGAACGAATGGATCTGTTGGGCTGGTGCTTCCTGGAAGGATCTGGCAACAGTGTTCACACTTGTTTACACGAGCAGTTTGCTGAATGGAAGCAGCTTTCTTTCTTTTCTTTTTTTTTTAAACTTTTAAAATGTTTATTTTTGAGAGACGAGCAGGCAGAGGCAGAGAGAGAGGGAAACAGAGAATCCGAAACAGGCTCCAGGTCCGAGCTGTCAGCACAGAGCCCAACGCGGGGCTTGAACTCATGAACAGTGAGATTGTGACCTGAGCCAAAGTTGGACGCTTATCCGACTGAACCACCCAGGTGCCCCTCGAAACAGCTTTCTGAAGAACAACCCAGTCGATTTGGGGGCGATTGCTGAGGAAGTTGAAGAGCATTTATAGATGCGCCCACCCTCTTTGCATCAGCCCCCCTTTTAAAAAAAATTTTTTTAATGTTTATTTATTTCTGAGACAGAGACAGAGCATGAGTGGGGGAGGGGCAGAGAGAGAGAGGGGGACACAGAATCAGAAGCGGGCTCCAGGCTCCGAGCTGTCAGCACAGAGCCCGACGTGGGGCTCAAGCTCACAACCATGAGATCATCACCCGAGCCAAAGTCGGTCACTCAACCGACTGAGCCACCCAGGCGCCCCAAGCCCCTTTTTGATAACTAGGGATCAAACTGCACCTCAAGCATGTCACCAAACAGCATGTCCTGATGCTCAGAACCCAGCAGGGGACATTTCACTTCTGCGGCCAACATCTGTTGACTATTGCGTGTGAGGCACGTGCCACACAGCGAGGGGGATATCCAGATGCATCTCTTGCTGCCAGGAGTGTGGGGAGGAGAAGACAAGTAAGCAGAGATACCAGACAAAGCACAAGATGGGTACTGTAAGAAAGGAACAGAGACGAGCCCCTAAGTGGAAAAGGAAAACCTGCTCGTGGGGAAAATCAGTAATGGAGACATGAAGGAGGTGAACTCAGGGCTAGTGGGCAGTGCATTCAGGGGAACCCAGAGCAAGGAGTGCATAAAATATACAGGGAATCTGGCCTGTTTCTACACAATTAAAATACAGAATGTGTGAAGGGGACTGGTTGCTGGTTTGAAATCTTGCTGGAAGGTTAGGTTATGTTGGGGCCACATCAGCAATTTCAAGCCTGTTCTGAAAGCCTTCTAGTACATGGGTTGGGAGGCCGGGATGAGGACTGGAGGTGGGGGGGGGAGGCGGTTAGGATTGTGGGGGCGGGGACAAGAAATAGTTAATTTCCTCAAGGACCAAACCTATAAAACCTACTCCCCACAACAATGACTTACTAGAAATTCTTTTTAACGCTTACTCATTTTTGAGAGACAGAGACAGAATGCAAGCGGGAGGGGCAGAGAGAGAGGGAGACACAGAATCCCAAGCAGGCTCCAGGCTCCAAGCTGTCAGCACAGAGCCCGACGCGGGGCTCAAACCCACCAACTGTGAGATAATGAGCTGAGCCAAAGCCGAACGCTTAACCGACGGAGCCATCCAGGTGCCCCAATAATGACTTATTATAAAGACTTGATATATGGGATGTAGCCCTTCTTTCACTGAGATTTTGTTTTTGTTTTGCTTAACTCTTTAAAATTCTGCGATAGAGACTTTGGTTTCGTTGGACATGTGTGCAGTTTTATTGTTTGCACTTGGATTTTCAAAAACGAATTTGGTATTTGAAGGTTAAAATGCCAGAGTTAACTGACAGCAAACCATGCAAGAAAGAGCTCTCTTACCTGGCGTGCTCACCAAAGCAGCATTTCTGATGAATATTCTGGCTATTTATTTATTTTTAAAGAAATAGAATGGGAAAATAATTCCAATTCTACAGTTTAATGCGGTGTATCTGCTTTATAAGCCTTCGGGTTCTCGCAGTAAGTACGTTTCCATGGTATTGTAAATACGGAGAAGTACCGATTGATAGAGTGTCCCAGTTAATACAGCACCATGACAACCATCTTTTGCTGTACAACGTTTAGCTTATTAGCTGTATTCATTTCATTGTTTGAGACAGATTATGGATCTTATGGGCAAAGCGTTTGCTGGTATTCTCTTAAAAGTATTGTTATCATTGGAATAGTTTTCTTTTAAAAAGGAATACATGTTAGAAATATAAACCGGGGACTCTGGAAAATCTGGGTGGGAAGGGCAAACGTTAGCTGAAGTGCCATGAGTAGTGTTTCAGACCAGTGGTGTAAAGAATTCCTGGCACAGCTTAACCTCCAGAACGAGATGTTCTAAATAAAATGAAGTGACCAAAGTTGGTATTTGCTGCACATGTCTGAATCCATGTACAGATCCCTTTATCTTTCCCTCTGTAATAAGGACTTCATAAAGAATGCTACGTTCAGAACACGAGGTGTCGCGTTTTGTGTTGATTACATATTAATTTTAAAGGCTGTGCTAATTCGCTTTAAAATCTTTATTTTTGGGAGAGAGAGAGAGAGACACACACACACACACACACACACACACACACACACAGCATGAGAGGGGGAGGGGCAGAGAGAGAGGGAGACACAGAATCCGAAGCAGGCTCCAGGCGTTGAGCTGTCAGCACAGAGCCTGACACGGGGCTCGAACTCACCGACTGCGAGATCATGACCTGAACCGAACTCGGACACCCAACCGGCCGAGCCACCCAGGCGCCCCAGTGCTAACTCACTTTAAATAGAGCTGTCCACCCTTTGTTCTAGGAAGGGGAGGGAGCAGACCACCACCCAAGGGCTTCCTTGGTTAATGAAGTGATGCCACTGCAGTTACTGGAAAGGTTGGGAGTAGTGGAACTGAGTCACCCCCAGAAGGAGAAGCAGAGGTAGGACGATCGATTGGCGGGAACAGCCGAAGGTCCGGGGGTAGCGAACTTCTAAGGAAATGAGTGAAGAGACGCCCTGCACGTGTAAAGAGGAGTCTTGACCACACGGATGAGCTTAGAGGCACGGCAGACTCTGGGACCGCAAGCAAGGCTGCCCTGCTTCTGCCTGTTTTCAGAGGCCTACCTATCAGCCAGCGTGCCAGCCAGCTTCCGGGTCATCTGCGGCTTTATCGCGTTTCAGGCTTTCACCCAGTCTTCTCCATGGAGCGCTTAGGCCTTGCAAAAAATCTTCTAAGAGAAAGATTCAGCTTCCTTTAGCAAATGCCACACGATATCTAGGACATATCTTTAGTGTGCTTCTAATCCCAGTTGTAAACCATGACAAGTCTGCTGGGCAGTTGATGACAACAATGTGTATTTGGGGTTCAGAACTGACTCGAGGGGGTTTCTGAAAATACCCTTTAAAGTAGAAGGTGAGTTTTTTCTCTTTTTCCTGAACTCTAATTTTTAAAGTTTTTGCTACAAATGTTCCACGTTCTAATCGCATCACCAGTAGTATCTGAAATAACGTAGGATGGTGTAATGTATTATGCTCGGTGATGAAAGAGAGAACGATTTCTAGATGAAGGTTTCTTATTTGCACCACTTCGTCCACAGCTACGTGAGGCGATGAACTGATCTTCCCAGTGGGGGAACTGCATTCGTGCGCATGTTCTGGCAGCGTTAACATTAGGACAGAAGCTAATGGACACAGTCCCATGTCCTCCAGGGTCATGGTTTCATTTTAATTGCGTTAAAATTGTAGCCTGGAACTCTGTGCCTGTGGCTTTTTAAACAACAGGTGATTAGCCTCTGTCCAGAAGAATGTTATTAATAGAATTGAATGGTTAATTAGTCTCATGGTCTTGTAAAGCAACCCAGACCCCAAGCCCCCTGATGAGCTTGAAGAAATTGTTCACTCTGGTTAATCCCAGCAATAGTTCCAGAAGCCATTAGGATCTGCCTTCTAAATGACTGTTTCCCTTGGTGCTGACCGTCTTTGAAAGGGTTAACAGGCCTCCAGAGTCTCCTCCTCCCTTCCCCCTCAAAACACCTGGCCCAAGTTGTCCTGAGCCCATTAGTGGGTTATTGATGGGGGGGGGGGGGGGGTAGGCCCTCCTCTCCCCAAGCTGTCCTCACTGCGCTCACACACTTTGATTAAATGCTTCCAGTCAGTTGTTACTTTTTCCTCTTATGCTTTGTTTAACTAGGTGAGATTGAATGAGGGCACACAATAGCTGCGTGTTCTGAATAAAAGCTTTCAGATGTGTGCCTCTCGTTCGTGGACAGATGGAAACAGAACTTGTTCTCCAGTTGACTTTGTACTGAGAATGTGTCCCTGAGTTGAAGTGTTAAGAAGGCACACTGCCTTCACTAGTACCTACTAGGGAGAGGAAAGCTGTCTTTTTATTCAAGATTTTAGTTAAGAAAACAAAGAAAAATCCTGGGCTATTTGATACTTGCCTGTATCTTACCAGATTAACTGAGATGTGTTTTTTTTCTTTCTAATTACAGAAATCCATAATCATCAGCCTTGTTCAAAACTTTTTAGGTAAGCCACATTCTTTGTCACTTTTAGTCCTCATTAAAATATTAATTGATAAAAACTAGTGAATTTCGGGGCGCCCAGGTGGCTCAGTTGGTGAAGCACCCAACTCTTGATTTCGGCTCAGGTCACGATCTCACAGTTTGTGAGACTGAGGTCCTCATCAGGCTCTGCGATGACAGCGTGGAGCCTGCTTGGGATTCTCTCTCTCCCTCTCAAAATAAATTTAAAAAATTTTTTAATTTTCTCTCTCTCTCTCAAAAATAAATTAAAAAAAAAAAGAACTGGAATTAAAAAAAAAACTGATGAATTTAGGTCTGTAGCTGATTGTGGCTATAAAGTCACACGTAAAACTGAGGGCATCCAAATTCACTTGTTTGTGAACGAACACCTATGTGTTTGGGGCACTGTGTTAGGTTAGGGAAAGGGGAGGGATGGTATAAATCTTGGCCTCAGTGGTTTACAATGAAAGCCTGCTCCGGCACCCTCCCAAGGACTGTTCGGCCCCAGAGCAGGAAGTTAAGGATCACGTATGGATAAAATAACTTAAGGGGTGTTTTTTTTTTAATTTTTTTTTTTTCAACGTTTATTTATTTTTGGGACAGAGAGAGACAGAGCATGAACTGGGGAGGGGCAGAGAGAGAGGGAGACACAGAATCGGAAACAGGCTCCAGGCTCTGAGCCATCAGCCCAGAGCCTGACGCGGGGCTCGAACTCGCGGACCGCGAGATCGTGACCTGGCTGAAGTCGGACGCTCAACCGACTGCGCCACCCAGGCGCCCCAAAGGGGTGTTTTTAAGAAGAATAAAAAATGTTCAGTGTTCAACTTTATGAGGAAAGGAAAGGAAACACGGAACCTTCATTTTGCGTGTATATAAGTTAATATACACCGGTTGCATACTAAGACCAACTAAAGGACAGAAAGGAAGAAATGGGAGGGCACCGTTCAGAAGGGAGGGAGCAAATGACAGGGGTGGAGGGCAAGAGAGAAAAGTGCCAGTGTCCTCTATGCACCACGCTTCTCCGCAGACTCCCATCGCACCTCTGCCTGCTCTCTCAGCCCCAGACCCCTCCACCCGATGGTTGCCGTGATGGCTCCAACTCAGTGTTTCTTAACCCCCACCCCTGAGGGTGTGTTCTACCTTCCCAGAAGCCAGTACCTCCCTTTTAGAGCTGCCCACGCTAGTGCAATTCAGCGTTCTCGGTCAGCGCTCCCTTCTCTAACACCTGCCCACCCCTCGTGCCTAGCCGTTCTTGCTGTATGTCCCCCGCTCTCACCCTGACCCCTGTCTCGTTCTCAGCTGGCCCAAACACCCAGCCCCTTGCACCCAAGAACTCCTGGGGACCCCTCCCTCAGCCCCCCACCACACACACGCCCACCCATTGAGGATTTCAGAGGCTTGCCCTCATGCAAGATGGCTACCTGTGGACAAAGCCTGAAAGCAGCCAAAAACCTCATCACTTTCATATTTTACACGTAATTGGAAGAGGAGTGGGAAGCAAAGCAAGCAATTCATCTGAGAAGAATCTCAGAGCACACGACGTGATTCGGGCCCTGGTCCTCACATTCCCTGTGTTTGGTCCATGAAAGTATCCGATTTGGCCCTGATTCTGCAAAGCTCTGCTAGCCTTCCTGAGGAGTTCCTTAAAATGCTGTCAGTAAGATTGTACCAGAACAAGGATTTAACTTAAGTCTGCTTTAAAATTTTATTTATTTATTTATTTTATGTAGTCTACACCCGACGTGGGTGAGAACAACAGACTCACACTCCTCCAACTGAGCCAGCCAGGCACCCCAGGATTTAAGTTTAAATCATAGACCTATAATTCTTGGAGCTGAAAGAAACCTTAGAAATCTATGTCTACTCCCTGTTTCCGGAAAGGGAAATGGAGACCACATGGGTTAAGTGACTCACCCGAGATCATAAAATGAGAAGCAGCATGGCAGGAGCTGGTTTCTCCTGACTTCCAGTTCCGTGGCTTTGTTTTTGTTTTTACTCTTTTTTTTTTTTTTTTAACTTTTAAAATGTTTTATTTATTTTTGAGAGAGAGAGAGAGAGAGACAGAAAGACCGAGTACGAGTGGGGGAGGGGCAGAGAGAGAGGGAGACAGAATCCATGACGCAGGCTCCGGGCTCTGAGCTGTCAGCACAGACAGCTCAGGTGGGGCTCGAACCTGTGAACCACAAGATCATGACCTGAGCTGGTCAGCCACTTAACCGACTGACCCACCCAAGCGCCCCTGTTTTTACTCTTTCTTGAACTTCTCACTGCTTTATAAGGCCTGGGCTTGTGGTGGTGGGAGGAAGGCGGAGGGACGGCATTCCTGAAAGCACAGCCAGTGGTGGAAAGGCCCACGCATCATCGTGCCTGGCTGCCCACCACAGGATCCGGGTCAGGTAGGTCTACTTGAGGGTCGGACCTGGCTTCAAATCTCAGTTCTTCCATCTGCCAGCTCTACGGTTGGAGGCAAATCGCTTACCCTGAGTCTCTCTATCTACAAAAATGGGAATAGAACTCGGAACACGTTGGGCTGTGCTAATACCTACCTACTCACCAGTATTGAGGCAAGAATGAAATGAAATAACACGAGAAATCAGCCAAACATTTAACAGATGTTCGTCTCCCTTCTGCACTTCTCAGAAAAGGAGCTCTTGTGTCCCCCTCCCCCCCCCCAAGTAATTGATACTTAGAAACAAGGAAACCACACGTTTCATAATTACTTGCTATCAGTACCTCCCACGTGTGGAAGTAATACAATTTCATCAGTCTCTTGAGTATTCTTTGATGCAAAAGATACCTTCTATCATCAGAAAGCATTGAGATAGATTTCTCTGTATATCTGTTGAAGACAAGCAGTTCTATCTCTATTACCAACTTTTGGGATTCAGTGACCCATAGTCGCACGAGGCTAAGCGTATTCGTGTCAAAATACTACACAGTTTTAATAAAATATATTTTCTCTTTAAAAAAAACAGTTTTTATGACTATGCAAGCAAAGTTAACGAAGAGAGTTTGGACAGGATTCTTAAAGATCGGAGAAAGGTATGTTCTATTTCTTGCTTAGTCTGATTTGGAAATCCCTCTTTGTCTTATCATCTAAACTTAAAACCAGAAAGGAATGTAAAATGAGGCAATGTGGTTTGTCATTAATGTGTGAGAGTTCTGTTGACTTCAGTAGATTTTAAAGGTAAATCGCACGTGTGAGATAATGTTTCTAACATATCAATAGAAAAAGATTGAGATATTTATAGTATGATTCTATTATGTAAAACTCCAAGGGGGGGGGGAATTATACTTCAGAGAGTTAAAAATAGTTGAGTTGATTCTGGATGGTTCTAATTTTCCATTTTGTAATTTTTGAAATAATTTTGCAAATATCTTCTATACATGCATTAATTTTATAATCAGGAAAAATGTTTCTAAAAAATGTAAGTCATAATTAAACGTCTTTGGGTATATTATTCTTTCAAGTTCAGTTAACATTGAACATAGATGTTTTTCCAAAAGGTCATGTTTTTATTATTTCTGTCAACATATGCATATCGTGTTCTGATTATGTGGTAAGCAAGCCTGAATAGAATTACAATTGGGGGGCACTTGGGTGGCTCGGTCGGTTGAGCTTCTGACTCTTGATTTTGGCTCAGATCATGTTCCCAGGGTCGTGGGATCGAGCCCCATGTAAGACTCCACACTCAGCTGCTTAAGATTCTCTCTCTCTCTCTCTCTCTCTCTCTCTCTCTCCCTCTCCCTCTCTCTCCCTCTCTCTCCCTCCCCCTCCCTCCCCCTCCCTCTGTTGCTCTCCCCTGCTTGTGCACTCTCTTTCTAAAAAAAAAAAAAAAAGATGGGGCACATGGGTGGCTCGGTGGGTTAAGTGTCTGACTTCAGCTCAGGTCATGATCTCACGGTTCATGAGTTTGAGCCCCGAATCAGTATCTCTGCTGTCAGCACAGACCTCGCTTTGGATCCTCTGTCCCCCTCTCTTTCTGCCCCTCCCCCACTTGCTCTCTGTCTCTCTCCAAATAAATAAACTTGAAAAAAAAAATTGAAAATGAGCCAGTTTTATTGCTGCAGCGTTGTCTGATAATCTCATTTCTAATTTACTCTGTTGTACCATGTGTAGGTTTTACTTTTTTCCCTTGACATTTTTTATTCCAGGAAAATAGATTTTTTTTATTAAACTATCACTTGAGGGAAAAAAGTTAATAAAAGTTTCCAATTTGTCAAACAGAAAACAAAATGCCTTTGTCTAGAAGCATGTATCACGAAAAAGCTTTCAAAGGATCACTCCTGGTTACAAAGAGCCAGCACTGTGGGGACTTGGCCCCCGAGGTGTCTGACGAAGGCCATCGGGGGTAAGAGGGCAGGCAGAGTAGGTCAGCAGCCTTCCCATCTACTGCTGCCTCAGTAGCGCTGCCAGTTGGAAAGGCAGAAAGAAAAGCAGGGAAGATAAAAGGAAGAATGGGAAGGCTGGAAGAAAGGACGGACAGCTTCGCGGATGATGGCGAGCTCAGGAGGTGCTCAGTCTTGGTGGAGTCTGACCCCATCGTCCGTCCACCTGGGGAAGGGAGTTAGAGCAGCCGCAGGCATCACGGTCCTGCTCTCTTGTTTTCAGTGACCTGCCCAAGAGCACGTATGCCGGAATCTCTCGGCAGCCCATCCTTTCCTCTCCTGACTACCAACCTACCTCCTCATTCCATTTATTTTCGCATTTTAGACACCGAACTTTTATTTTTCTTAATTTTTTTTTTAATGTTTTTATTTATTTTTGAGACAGAGAAAGACAGAGCATGAGCAGGGGAGGGGCAGAGAGAGAGGGAGACAGAGAATCGGAAGCAGGCTCCAGGCTCCGAGCTGTCAGCACAGAGCCCGGCGCAGGGCTCGAACTCACGAACTGTGAGATCATGACCTGAGCTGAAGTCGGACGCTTATTTGACTGAGCCACCCGGGTGCCCCTCCTGCTTATTTTTTAAGTAATCTCTACACCCTGCGTGGGGCTCAAACTCATGACCCTGAGATCAAGAGTTGCACGCTCCACCGACGGAGCCAGCTGGGCGCCCCAGTGACAGACTTTTAAATATGCAGTTTCACCTCTATGAATCTGGCCCAAGTAAACATTTGCATCCAGGCACAAGGATACGAAAAGCTGGCATTATTGAACATTTAACTCTGTGTCAGGCCGTGTTGTAAGCGCTTTGCCTGTACTGGAACAGTCTCAGGAGGTACATTGCTATAGTTCTCATCCCCACTGTACAATTGAGGCAACTAAGGGTAACTTGCTGAAGGTTGCCAGCAAGTAATGCCGGAGCCAAGGCTTGAACTGAGCAGTCTGGCCTCTGAATCCACATACGAGGATGTTTGTTGCACCTTTACTTAATAGTGAGGGTTTTGAAAGCAATCCAACCAGTGGGAACTGGTTAAGTATATTGTGCCAGCACCTCTGTACTGTGGGATATGAAGCAGCCATTAGAAAGAATGAGGGAAGTTCTCATGTGATGACCTAGAAAGATCTTCAAGTTGTGTTACGTGAAAAAAGTAGTGTTCTAATTTGAGCCTATTTGATATAGAGACAAAAATCTGAGCAAGTAGTTGGATGTACAGAAAACAATCTGGAAGAAAGGCAACCAAACTTAAAAGTATTTACTTCGGGAAGGGAGAGTGGGGTGATGCTGCTGCTGGGGGGGGGGGGGACTTTGTAAGATATATGTGTACGTATATATATGCCTATTTTTAAGTTTATTTTGAGAAAGAGAGAGCATGTGGGTGCACATGTATGCTGGTGCATGAGCAGGGGGAGGGGCAGAGAGAGAGGGAGACACAGAATCCGAAGCAGGCTCCAGGCTCTGAGCTGTCAGCACAGAGCCTGACGTGGGGCCTGATCCCATGAACCGTGAGATCATGACCTGAGCCAAAGTCGGACGCTCAACCGACTGAGCCACCCAGGTGCCCCTAAAAAAAAATGTTTTTGTTTTTTTAGAGAGAGAGAATGTGCGAGTGGGGAGAGGGGCAGAGGGAGAGAGAGAATCTTAAGCAGGCTCCACACTCAGCATGGACCCTGACATAAGGCTCAATCCCACGACCCTGGGATCATGACCTGAGCCAAAATCCAGAGTCAGAGGCTCAACCAGCTGAGCCACCCAGGCACCTCATACTATAAACTCTTTAAGAATTCTTGTAAAAAATGGGGCCCCTGGGTGGCTCAGTCATTTGAGCATCCGACTTGGGCTCAGGTCATGATCTCATAGTTTGTGGGTTCAAGCCCCACATCCAGCTCTGTGCTGACAGCTCAGAGCCTGGAGCCTGCTTCAGATCTGTCACTGTCTTTCTCTGCCCCTCCCCTGCTCACTCACTGTCTCTCTCTCTCTCTCTCCTCCTCTCTCTCTCAAATATAAATAAACATTAAAAAATAAAAAAGAATTCCTTTCAAAAATCCAAATTTCTAGTGCGAGAGCAACGATGACATATAATATTTGATGACTGAAAACTTTATAGTTGATTCTAGTTTGAGCCTCACCCCCCCGGAAAGGTACAAAATTGCATTGCCACCTCGAAACAGTTATTGTACTACCTACAAAGGTACATCTAAAACATTAGGCTTGGGGGCGCCTGGGTGGCTCAGTCAGCGAAGTATCTGACTTCGGCTCAGGTCATAATCTCGCGGTTCACAGTTCGTGAGTTCGAGCCCCGCGTCGGGCTCTGTGCCGACAGCTCAGTGCCTGGAGCCTGCTTCAGATTCTGTGTCTCCGTCTCTCTCTGCCCCTCCCTCTCTCGTGCTCTGTCTTTCTCTGTCTCTCAAAAATAAATAAATGTTTTAAAAAAATTTTAAACGAACCATTAGGCTTAAAAATACATGTGTACTTTAAACAGTGTCTAACATAGAAAATATTTTTCTATCTAATAATAACTCTTTAAGAAAGTGCTGATAGAATCTCTTCAAAAATTGCCTCTTTGGTAGACAGGCTTCAGGTCTAATATTTAATTGAAAAATTCTAAGAATTGAACAAAAGTTTAGTAAGTTGAACTCACATAAAATAAACATACAGTAATTTTAAAAGTTCTCAGGTTCCTAGTTTTCCATTAAAAAATACAAGCCAATGGGGCGCCTGGGTGGCTCAGTCGGTTGGGTGTCTAACTTCGGCTCAGGTCATGATCTCACGGTCTGTGAGTTCGAGCCCCATGTTGGGCTCTGGGCTGACAGCTCAGAGCCTGGAGCCTGCTTCGGATTCTGTGTCTCCCTCTCTCTCTGACCCTTCCCCGTTCATGCTCTGTCTCTCTCTGTCTCAAAAATAAATAAACGTTAAAAAAAGATTAAAAAAAAATACAAGCCAATAAAGATTTTTGTCACAACAGAAACTAATACGTGAAATATATTAGGAATATGTTTACAAAAGAGTATGCGGCTCTCAAGTATAGGAAGTCCACAACATTGCTGAAACGTGTTTTGGTGGTAGGCTTGAGATAGAGGCTGAGGTTTGTGCTCTGAGAATCCCCCAGCAGGTGCAGTGTGGACATCCGTGGCAGCGTGCGGAATCACTGTCCTGGCAGAATCCATCTCGTGTTTACAAAGTTCCCACGAGCCTCAGGGTTTTGGCTAAGGCCAAAACAGCAAGCGAGAGGAGGGTTTCTCCCTTCTGGACTATCTGCCCTGCAGTAGATAACGATAAACATAACTGCCACCCTAGTATCATCGTAAGGCCAAAAGGCGCATGGCGTGAAAGTGACAAGTGTGCCCAGGACTGGGGATGATAGATAGCTTTGGCTCCAAAAAATGTAAGTGAATGTCTAGTTGAGAGCAGAGCGGGAAGTCTTTGTGAAAAGTTGTCTATAAAACTTCAGAAATAATGTTGTAGGGAAAGATGTCCACACTTTTTCCTCACGGCCCAAACATAATTGTCAAAAAATGGGCTTTTTAGTATCAGTGAAGCAGTTTCTCAGTAGTCTTGCAGCTAGCTTGTTAAGCTCTAAAAGGTAGAATCCTAAATGTCACTAGTGTGGATTAATTGGGCATCTCATCTTTCATTGACCAGAATGACGGGTCATCTTTTTAGCAAATATCAAATGAATAAGTATATTACTATCAGTTGAAATCCAAAATAAATGTGTAAAGCTCCCCGCTTCTCAGAAAATACAAATGGAGGGGCGCCTGGGTGGCTCGGTCAGTTGAGCATCCGACTTTGGCTCAGGTCACGATCTCGAGTTCATGAGTTTGAGCCCCGCGTCAGGCTCTGTGCTGACAGCTCAGAACCTGGGGCTTGCTTCAGATTCTGTGTCTCCCTCTCTCTGACCCTCCCCCGTTCGTGCTCTTTCTCTCTCGAAAATAAATAAAAATTTAAAAAAAATTTGAAAACAAAACCCAAATGGAATAAAACAATTGGAATCATTAGTGAAAAGCATTAGTGCTCACCCAGTAGCCCCTTGCAAGATTCTGTTCATCAGTGAGTGTTTCTTGGGAGCCACCAATGTGCTGGCACCGCTCAGGCCTTTGCAGGGGTGCGGGGGGAGTAGAGACCCCCAGAGGCGCTAACTCTAGTATTACTCGTCATACTCCTGAAGCTCGCGGTGCAATATGGCGTGTTCTCAGGCACCAGTAGCTCCAGAAAGGTGATGATTTTTCTTACCCAGTTTTTTTTTTTAAATTTTTTTTTTTCAACGTTTATTTATTTTTGGGACAGAGAGAGACAGAGCATGAACGGGGGAGGGGCAGAGAGAGAGGGAGACACAGAGTCGGAAACAGGCTCCAGGCTCTGAGCCATCAGCCCAGAGCCCGACGCGGGGCTCGAACTCACAGACCGCGAGATCGTGACCTGGCTGAAGTCGGACGCTTAACTGACTGCGCCACCCAGGCGCCCCACCCAGTTTTTTTTTAAGTGCTTTTTACTTTGTAATGACCACTGTCATGTGACCAGTTTGGAACTGTACAGTTACCGTTATACAGTGGAGAAGACAGGCAGACAGTCTCCCCATCTTAGGTGTCACTCCTTAGCTCCGCGACTTTGGACAAAACCTATTTTATAAGATTTAACGTTGTCAGAAAATGTTTGGGTTTTATTTTTGTTTAAAGAACATCAGAATTGGGGCGCCTGGGTGACTCAGTTAAGCGTCCGACTCTTGATTTTAACTTGGGTCATGATCTCGCAGTTTGTGAGATTGAGCCCCACGTTGGGCTCTGTGCTGACATTGTGGAGCCTGCTTGGGATTCTGTCTCTGTCTCTGCCTCTGCCCCTCTCCCACTTGTGTGCACTCTCTCTTTCTCTCAAAATAAATAAATAAACATTTTTTAAAAAAAAGAGTATCAGGGGACACCTGGGTGGTTCAGTTGGTTAAGCGTCCGACTTTGGCTCAGGCCATGACCTCACAGTTCGTGGGTTCGAGCCCTGTGTCGGTCTCTGTGCTGATAGCTCAGAGCCTGGGGCCTGCTTTGGTTTCTGTGTGTCTCTCTCTGTCCCTCCTCCACTCAAGCTCTCTGTCTCTCTCTCAAAATAAATAATCATTAAAATATATATATATATTTCTTAAAAAAAAAAAGCAGAATGAGTTGCTTTTATTGGAAGTTAGGCTTTATATAGTCAGTAATAAGTCCACGAGGGCAGGAACTATTTCTTTGTTCCCTGTAGTTCCTTGCATGTGATATAAACCCAGTGGAGAAAACATTACTCACCTGCCAGAGTTGTGATAATTAGTGAAAATATTTGTAATACAGCTATCTGGGGGCTGGGCACAGGGGTTCAGCAAAGGTTGGTTCATTTCCTTCCTACATGAAAGTTCCAAAACATAATCGAAATTTACTATTAATTTTAAAATGACACTAACAAGGGCGTCTGGGTGGCTCTGCTGGTTGAACCTCTGACTTCAGCTCAGGTCGTGATCTCATGGTTTGTGGGTTCAAACCCCGCATTGGGCTTACTACCGTCAGCGGGAAGCCTGCTTTGGATCCTCTGTCTGCCTCTCTCTCTGCCCCTCCCACACTCGTGCTCTCTCTGCCTCAAAAATAAACAAACATTAGAAAAAAAGTGATGCGACAATAAATTTCATATTAAAAATAAATAAATAAGTAATAAACATTAAAAATAAGAAAATGTTAAAAAAAAAGAAAAAAAGTGATGCTAACAATTTTTAATTACCTTTACTTCTTAAATCAGGATTTTCACTTAAATTGTATGTTTCAAAGAAAGAGGCTATATGAAGGTTATTCTTCTGATAGAGTTAAGTATTTCCACAACAGAGATGTTCAAACGTTAGTGTGTATAAGAAAAAACTCAAGGAATTGTTTTAAATTTATATTCCTGGTTCTACCCTTGGATGTTCTGATTCTGCAGGTTTGGTAGGGCCCAGGAGCAGTTGATTAAGCTCACGGGTGTCTAGGAGATCATATTACAAGAAATATTCTTCCAGAGAGCATAACAGTCGAATTTGCTTAGACAGTTGAGTTATCCCATAGTTAGAGCTGACGAAGCTAAACTCGTTAAATCATTGTATTGAGGTATAATTGACATACAGTGAGCTGCACATATTTAGAGTACACACTTCAATAAGTTTTGAAATATTCATACACCCATGAAACCTTCAGCATAACATCATGAACATATCCCTGCAAAATCTCCTTCTGTCCTTTTTTTAAAAGTTTATATATATGTATATTTATAATCTTTAACTCAAGTATAATTAATATATAGTATTGTATTTGTTTCAGGTTTACAAATGATTCAACAATTCTGTACGTTACTCAGTGCTCCTCATGATAAACATACTCTTAATCCTTCGTCTGTTTCACTCATTTCCCCACCTCCCTCCCTCTGGCAACCACCAGTTTGTTCTCTGTAGTTAAGAGTCTGTTTTTCGTTTTTGTTGATCGCTTTTTGCTTTGTTCATTTGTTTCCTAAATTCCACGGATGAGGAAAACATACAATATTTGTCTTTCTCTGACTGACCTATTTCACGCAGCATTAAACCCTCTAGATGCATCCATGTTGGTGCAAATGGTAAGATTTCATTCTTTCTTATACCTAATACTCCATCGTGTATATTACCATATCTTCTTTATCCATTCTTCTATGGATGGACACTTGAGCTGCTTCCATATCTTGGTTATTGTAATTAATGCTGCAATAAACACAGGGGTGTGTACATCTTTTCAAATTAGTGTTTTTGTTTTCTTTGAGTAAATGCCCAGTAGCAGAATTACTGGATCATACGGTAATTTTATTTTTAATTCTTTGAGGAACCTCCGTACTGTTTCCCACCACGGCTGTACCAGTTTGCATTCCCACCAGCAGTGCACGAGAGTTCCTTTCTATGCACATCCTCACCAACATTTGTTGTTTCTTGTGGGTTTTTTGTTTTTTGTTTTTTTAGCTGTTCTGACAGGTGTGAGTCGATATCTCCTTGTGGTTTTGATTTGCATTTCCCTGATGATTAGTGATGTTGAGCATCTTTTCATGTGTCTGTTAGCCATCTGTATGCCTTCTTTACAAAAAAAGGTCTGTTCATGTCCTCTGCCCATTTTTAAATTGGATTATTTGGTTTTCTGGTGTTGAGTTGTAGGAGTTCTTTATATATTTTGGATATTAACCCCATATTGGATACATCATTTGCAAATGTCTTCTCCCATTCAGTAGGTTGTCTTTTAGTTTTGTTGATTATTTCCCTTGCTGCACAGAAGCTTTTTATTTTGATGTAGTCCCAATAGTTTATTGTTGCTTTCGTTTCCCTTGCCAGAGGAGGCATATCTAGAAAAATGTTTCTCACGTCAAAAGATTGCCGCCTGTGTTTTCTTCTAGGAATCTTGTTTGTTTATTCATTCACCTATTGATGAACAATTGGGTTATTTCTGGTTTTGAGCTATTGCACGTAAAGCTGCTATGAACGCGTTTACAGGTGTTTGTATCGATATGTTCAGAATTAAATTCATAAGATTTCATGCAAGTTTTAATACCTTTCTTCCTTCTGTTTTCATTGCAGAAAGTTATTGGATGGTACAGATTCCGGCGAAACACACAGCAGCAGATGTCATACAGAGAGCAGGTGATCCATAAGCAGCTCACCCGCATCCTTGGGGTGCCCGACCTCGTCTTCCTTCTCTTCAGCTTCATCTCTACCGCCAACAATTCCACTCATGCTTTAGAATATGTTCTCTTTAGGCCAAATCGAAGGTAAAGAAAGAATTCCCACCAGACTCGTAAACAGTAAAGATGTTGTGCAAATGATTGAGATTTATGACTTTGACAATGTGCATATTATTGCATCTTTAAAGAAAAGCTTTTGGGGCGCCTGGGGGGCTCAGTCGGTTAAGCCTCCGACTTTGGCTCAGGTCATGATCTCACAGTTCATGTGTTCGAGCCCCACGTCGGGCTCTGCATTGACAGCTCAGAGCCTGGAGCCTGCTTCAGACTCTGTGTCTCCCTCTCTCTCTGCCCCTCCTATGCTCATGCTCTGCCTCTGTCTCTTACTCAAAAATAAACAAATAAACATTAAAAAAAAAAAGAGCTTTTATAATTCTCTTTCAGCTAGCTTTCTTTGTAATGAGAGAAGGTATTTTCCTGTCAGTTGTATAAATTAAAATTGTTTTTGAGTCAAGAAGCATTAGCAAGATATGTTAATTATGCATAAATTCTTATAGGAATAAATAGCTGGAAATCATCATTTGCTTCTCCATAATCCATTATGTAGAAATACAGTTTTACTGCTCTGGAAGCCTGTAATTTTAAAACCGATTTCAAAGAGAAAATTGTAAAATTGATCCACCTACTGGTTAATGAGGGTTTTGCATTGTGAACTTATGAAAGCAAAAAAAAAAAAAAAAAAAAAAAAAAATCATGATTATGATCTCTATCTGTAAATAACAGAAAGGTTTCTTTCTGGAAATTCACTTGTAAACTATATTACATGAACATTAGTGAAAATAATTGTTATTAATAAAAAAAATTTTTTTTTTAGTGTTTTTATTTATATTTGAGAGAGAGACCGAGCTTGAGCGGGGGAGGGGCAGAGAGACGGAGACAGAATCTGAAGCAGGCTCCAGGCTCTGAGCTGTCAGGACAGAGCCGGACGTGGGGCTCAAACCCACAAGCAGTGGGATCATGACCTGAGCCGAAGTCGGATACTTAACCAACTGAGTCACCCAGGCGCCCCTAAATGTTTATTTATTTTTGAGAGAGAGAGAGCACGTGCAGGGAAGGGCAGAAAGAGGGAGACAGAGGATCCGAAGCCGACTCCTTGCTGACAGCAGGGAGCCCAGTGTAGGGCTCGAACTCACGATCGTGAGCTCATGACTTGAGCCAAAATCGGACGCTTGACCGACTGAGCTACTTACCCAGGTGCCCTTTGTGAAAACAATTATTAATTGTTAAATAGCCGTTTGCAAGATTTCATTAAGTAATCAGTGGGTATTTCCTGAGCTCTTAACAACAACCTCAGCGCTCTGCCAGTTGCTGTGGGGATGCAAAGGAGGTATGAGACGGGACCTCTGCTCTCAAGGAGTTTACAGTCGAGTTTCTACCAGTTCATATGTCCTTGGGTTGTAAAAATAGGTGCTCCGTGAGACCTTCTGGTAGTTCATCGGTGCCGAGACTCCCAACTCCTACTGCCAGGACCCATGGTTCAAGCAGAGCAGCGCCTTTGACATGGTCTTTCTCCATGCTTCCGCAGGTATAATCAAAGGATATCCCTTGCTATCCCCAATCTAGGCAATACTAGCCAGCAAGAGTACAAAGTTTCTTCAGTGCCAAATACTTCTCAGAGTTACGCCAAAGTTATCAAAGAGCATGGGTAAGTTGAAAGTAAAATGGAAGTGTTTTCCTTTCTTCCGTGAACAGTGTTTAACAGATTCATGGCGACAGGCGAGATCAAGCTTGATGTGATTGAAGTGGAAAAATGCAGCTAGGTCATCCTCTAGCCCACCACCGCCACGTGTCAGAATTTCATGCTTAGCGAAAAGATAGTTTACCTTCACCAGTACTTTTGTTTTTAAACATTTGCCCCAGTTGTTTGTTGTTGTTTTTTTTGCAATCGATAATAAAAGTTTTGAAAGAGTATGCATATTTCTGAGGTTCCAGAGCTAAATGTGGTCACTGAAAAATGGGTAGCGTTTTATTACTTTTCAAGTTGTCTTGGTAACATGGGTGCTTTTTTTGTTCTCTTCTGTGATTCTAGTGGCATGGGCATTGCTGCTGAGACAGTCACTTGGCACTGTAGCATTTACGTAATGAATTGAGGCGGAAGTGATAGGAAAATGCCTTTGTGGTCGTGATAATTTTGTGACGTCTTTTTCCTGTCTTCTAGTACTGACTTTTTTGACAAGGATGGAGTCATGAAAGACATCAGGGCGATTTATCAGGTGTATAATGCACTTCAGGAGAAAGTGCAGGTAACTCTCTATTTACTAGTTTTTTATCTTATTCATAACGCCCAAGTGCTTTTAATTCTACTTTAATTTTTAATCATCTCCCAACTGACAAATGAATCATGGTCCAAAAGTCAGAATGTGCTTTCCCCAAATAGTATCAGATGTGTGGGGTAGTTACTCACGTCAGCCTACAAAAGGCCGTCTCATTATGCGCCTGAAAAGCAGAGAGTCTGAAGTACAGTATTAGTATTACTAGTTTAAATACTTCTGACCCCGTTTATAACAGTGTTTTCTTTGGGGAAATACATTCCACGTTTAAAGGATTGCTGAGAACACAGCTGTCTCCATCAGGACACTCGGAGTTGGGACCGCATCAAAGGGCGCCCGTGACCGGTACAGCCCTGCTCCTTCTCTCCGGTTCACTCGCTTTGCCCCCAGCTGCCTCCATCGAGTGGGAGGATCTCCCTGGAGCCTGTTCATTCCTAGTCATTCATGCAACAAGTATTTATGGAAACATCTCCTACAAGCCAGTGATTGAGCTAGGTGCTAACAGTACTTTCCCACGATCTTTTCATCATCCCCAGTGTGTTCCTAGGAGTAATTTGCTCTGAACCCTAAGGACCAAAGAGGCTCTGAGAACAAGAGGGGAAGTGGTGTGGCTGAAGAAGCTCTCCCAGACCTGGAGAAAGCCTAGCTTTGAGGAAGAAGCCCCAAGGAATAGCGAGGGGAGTGCAGGCAGCTACCGAGAAAGAGGGAAGCACACTGATCGGCTGGGGGCCAAAGCAGAAAGCACACACGACGCAGTGTCCAGCGTTAGCGTTCCAGAGTAGGGTCCCGGCCCACCTAGCAGCACAGGGAGCTTTATACAGGCTCGCTGGTGACCGGCCTACTTTCTGGCAGTTTCTGGTATTTCTGCTATGGAAGGAACGTGCATGAAACACAGCTTTTTGTCCTAAATTCATGACCGTGCTCTTTGCAGGCTGTCAGCACTGTCTAGCCGACCTCAGAGTGGCTGTTCTCATTTCACTGCCGACTGCATAAGGCCTGCTGTGCGGCCGCCAGTAACGCATCGGGTGCCTTGATGGGAGTCGCCGGGTGGCATAGGTGTAGACTCCCTGGCTGTCTTTATTAAGTCTCGACTTGAAACTTTTCCTCCCCGCTCTCCCCAATGATAAATCTTTTCTGTGAAGTAAGTTTATTTGTGACATCTGATTTTTGATTGTTGGTTATAAATTAAAGTTGAAAGCCTCTCATTCCTGTCCCATCTGCTGTTCATCCTTTGGATGCTAGACTGGTATGCGAGGGAAAGAATCAAATCTTTCCCATCTTACCCTTATTTTTCAAGAGTCCAGAGGCTCAATAGCATCATCATCTTCACAGAATTAAGGAAGCAAGTCAGTGGATAACAGGACCTGTCCCTTGGGCCCTCCTGATCCTGCTCTGCCTCCCACATCTGCTTTGTGACTCGAGGCAGCGTCTGAGCTCTTCCTAGGGCTCCAGGCAGTGCTGTCTCCGTGGAACGCCTCGTGCTTGAATTTGAAACGGACTGTTCCTGTTGTCATTTCTTCCCTCAGGCAGTGTGTGCAGATGTGGAAAAGAGCGAGCGAGTTGTTGCGTCTTGTCGGGCAGAAGTGAACAAATTGAGAAGACAAATCACTCAGAGGAAACATGAAAAGGAGCAAGAAAGAAGTGAGTTTCCCATTACTTTCACCATTTGGTATCAGGGAGACGTCTCGTTTCAAACGTCGAACCACACGATAAATCACAGGAACCCTTCTATACACTCGTCCAGCCCCGCGTGAGGCTGATGGCGAGAGAGCGTTTGCTTGTCTCTAAGCTTTCCAGAAGAGAAGGACTGTTTCCCATGGTGTCCTTCCCAAGTCTCTGAAACCAAAAGAGGAGAGTAAAAGGAGAAAGGCTGAAGCAAGTGAGAGTAAATCGCAGGAAGGGGTTGCCGCAGACTCGTGTGCCTTGACCGCTACGGTCTGTTCATAGCAGATGTGAAGTTCCTGACTGAGTTAATAACCCCGCACGCCTCCCGGGTGGGGATCATGTCCCGTGTTCATCATACCGCATAAAGGAGCGACCCAATATTCTTTTTTTTTTTTTTTTAATTTTACTTTTTAAATTTACGTCCAAATTAGCGTATAGTGCAACAATGATTTCGGGAGTAGATTCCTTACTGCCCCTTACCCCTGTAGCCCATCCCCCCTCCCACAACCCCTCCAGCAATCCTCAGTTTGTTCTCCATATTTAGGAGTCTCTTCTGTTTTGTCCCCCTCCCTGTTTTTATATTATTTTTGTTTCCCTTCCCTTATGTTCATCTGTTTTGTCTCTTAAAGTCCTCATAGGAGTGAAGTCCTGTGATTTTTGTCTTTCTCTGAGCGACTGATTTCACTTAGCATAATACCCTCCACGTTGTTCCATCCACGTAGTTGCCAATGGCAAGATTTCATTCTTTTTGATTGCCGAGTGATACTCCATTGTAGATATATACCGCATCCTCTTTATCCATTCGTCCCTCGATGGACATCTGGGCCATTTCCATCCTTTGGCTATTGTCAATAGTACCACTCTAAACATGGGGGTGCATGTGCCCCTTCGAAACAGCACACCTGTATCCCTTGGATAAATGCCTAGTAGTGCAATTGCTGGGTCGTAGGGTAGTTCTGTTTTCAGTTTTTTGAGGAACCTCCATACTGTTTTCCAGAGTGGCCACACCAGCTTGCCTTCCCAGATCCAATATTCTTTTAACTTCACATTTGATTCATAGGATCACAGCAAAGGCTGTAATGTCTGTTTTTTGGTAGCTGTGGATGAATGGATACAATTAGGCTAAGGGAACCAGCTGGTTGAATGAGAATTAGGCCCAAGAATCTGTTGATTCCAGCATGGGAAGAGACATGTTTGCTATAGCATCACCACATTTAACATGTGTACATTAAATGTATAATCTTTTCTGATTTAAGAAGAATACTTGCAAACCGGGACATCTGGGTGGCTCAGTCGGTTAAGCGTCCGACTCTTGATTTCGGTTTAAGAGATCGAATCCCACATCAGGCTCTGCACTGACAGAGCAGAGCCTGCTTGGGATATTCTCTCTCTCTCTCTCTCTCTCTCTCTCTCTGTCCCTCCCCCGCTTGGATGCACATTCTCCCAAAATAAGCAAATAAACTTAAAAAAAAAAAAGTAACTTAAAAAAAATATTTGTAAACCAATTAAAAGGTAATTTATATTTCCAGGTAAGTGATACCTGATTCACATTTAGTGTTAACATTTTTTGAGAGATAATCAGAAATGCAGACAAGGATTTCTACACAAGAATAATAATCACAACTTTGTAACTCTAAAATCTTAGAAACAACCTATTGGAGTAGTCAAATAAATAGCAGTAGAATAATTGAATAAATTATGGCATATCTATATGGTGGAATATTGTACAGCCATTAAGGTGAGTTTTTAATGACCTGGGATAATACCCACTATATTACCAGCATATTACCAGATAATACCCAATAATGACCTGAGATAGTACCCAGAAAGCACTAGGATGTAAAATGACATAAACACACAATGTCAGCTATGTTTAAAATACACACACACACACACACACGCACACACACACGCCAGGCTGGATAATGAGACTGGAATTCAGAAAGGGAGGGAAGGTTGACATCTAAAATCTTTATCTTTTTTTTTTTTAACTTTTAATATTTATTTATTTATTTATTTATTTATTTATTTAACATTTATTCAGTTTTGAGACACAGAGCATGAGCAGGGGAGGGGCAGAGAGAGAGGGAGACACAGAATCTGAAGCAGGCTCCAGGCTCTGAGCTGTCAGCACAGAGCACGACTGGGGTTTGAACTCACAAACCGTGAGATCACGACCTGAGCCGAAGTTGGACACTCAACCAACTGAGCCATTCAGATGCCCCTAAAATGTTTATGTTTTAACTCCAACAAATCCTGTACTCTTTGCACCAAAAGTCTAATAGTATTATCTAGGTGATAGAATTATGGGTGATTTTATTTTCTCTGTTCTTTTCTAAATTTTGTATGAGTGTTTTTCAAGGCTGTGGACTCCTGGTTGTGGTATTATTCCAGAGCATACACAAAAATGCACTATATTGGGGTGCTCGGCTGGCTCAATCGATGGAGAGTGCAGCTCTTGATGTCAGGGTGGTGAGTTTGAGCCCAACGTTGGGTATGGAGCTTACCTTAAAGAAAAAAAAAAGAAAAAAAAAATGTGCTGTATTTATGGCCTAGAACCTGGAAAATTGGCCACCTAATATAGGGCTTTTAAACTTGGAAGGAGAAAATGGTATACGAGTGTATTGTGATGAGTAGTTGTAAAGAGAAATGCTTTTTGATGTCTATCAAAGAAGAAAGTCACATTCAAATGACTGCCACGGGTGGTAAGGACTGTTTATTCCCGTCCCCACAGTCTGTAAGCACAGTAAGCAACAGGGGAGGGAAACAGCACAGGATTTGGAATTAGAAGATCTGCCTTTGAGTATCAGGGCCTCACTTCTAGTTGCTCCCTTAGTGAAGTCACTTAGCCTTTCTGAACTCTGGTCCCTTGTGTAATCATTTGGCGAACAGTGATATTAATAATGACGACTTCAGAAGGTTTTTGTTAAAACCTTCTGAATAATAATAATAATAATAATAATAATAATAAAAGCTTCTGAAAACCTTATTATTTTGTTAAATGATTATTTATTTTTGAGAGAGAGAGAGCACACGAGCCGGGGAGGGACAGAGAGAGGGCGACAGGATCCGAAGTGGGCTCTACACTGGTAGCAGAGAGTTCGAGCTCACAAACTACAAGATCATGCCCTGAGCTATAAAGCCGGACGCTCAAGCATCTGAGCCACCCAGGCGCCCCCCGCAGAAGTTTTTTTTGAGGCTTAAATAAATTATAGGAACATGTTTTGTAAATTACGAAGTACCGTGCACATGTAAGATAATTAAGAGTAGTAATCAGTTTCACTGCTTTTTGCCATTCTCTGGAACATTCAGGCTGACTGCTTAGTGCGTTGAGATGCAAAGCTGCCAAAATAGAGAAAGTGTTACAGTTTTCTTTGTTTTGGTCCAGGACTGCAGCAGGCGATGATCAGCAGGCAGGTGCCATCCGAAAGTTCGGGACCGGCCTTCAGCCCCCGGATGCCCTACCCTGGGCTTGCAGCCGAAGGTAGAAGTATGCTTGGAGACGCAGAGGCCTCCGATCCTCCTCCCCCTTATTCTGATTTTCACCCAAACAATCAAGAAAGTACTTTGAGCCATTCTCGCATGGAAACTAGTGTCTTCATGCCTCGGCCGCAGGCCGTGGGTTCTTCCAGTTACGCTTCCAGCAGTGCCGGACTGCAGTGTCCCGGGAGCGACACAGACCTTCCTCCTTCCCAAAGAGCAGCTGGAGACAGTGTCGAGGAGTCCGATGACAGCGATTATGAAAATTTGATTGACCCCACAGAACCCTCTAACAGCGAATACTCCCATTCGAGGGATTCTCGAGCCCTGACACATCCCGACGGGGGCTCCAGGAACACTCAGACCTCCCAGATTTAGCTAAACAAGAAACTCTCCACTTAGCATGGTTTTTCTTCATTGCTTGTTGAGAGAGGTGTTTGAGGACTTAATCTGGGGGAGGGGGGAGAACTGCTTTCTCAGAGCCCCGGACACCCAACAGGAGGGTCCCCGGGCACAGAACTAACTGGTAGGAGCCTCACGTCCGCCGGTTCCCACCTGCAGTCGCAGTGCGCAGGTTTCGCGACCGAATCATTAAGATAATCAAATTGTCCTAATTCTGGTGCGATTCATGGATGTACTGGTAAATTTAGGCAGAGTGAAACTTATCAACATAGTTTCTGTTCTTTCAAATCAATTGGAAAAATTAGAGACTAAGCACAATTAGTCTATAAATGTTCTCTAAATCAAAAACTTACCTCTTGCACTATCATGCCTTGAAATTTACTTTTTCAAAGGGAAACGAGTTTAGCAGCAGCCTTCAAAGAACCTTCTTTCTATGATGAGCCAAATTCATCTTTGCCAGAAAGAAATTTTGATAATTCCAAGAAGCCTGATTGGAACAAATCGGATGGACCTTCTCTTGTCTGCATGACTTTGTGAGATCAAAAGAGAGGGCTTTGTTTCAACTCTTTTCTACTAGCCTGATATCTGTTGTCACTTAAAATGGTTGCCTTTAAAAAAAAAAAAATGTAGAGATACTAATTACCAGTAAGTAATCATCCAAATAAGTATGTCATAAAATAAATTACTTATTTTTCTTTCGGGGTATGACAGTGACTGCTTTGTTGCACTAGCCACATTTATGGTCTCTGTTCTGGAGTCTTCCAACCGAAGGACACACAGCAGCAGGTAACAGAAAGGAGTTCTGCTCCAGACCTGCGCTTCATGCGGAACAGACTCCAGACGCAGTGGAGTTAGCCGAGTTCGTACGTAAGGGATAGACCGCATTTAGCAATTCTGACCAATCCTAGTGTTAGTTTTATTTGTGGAGGAAAGATGTTTGATAAACCATTTGGGAATCTTGGTGACTAGAGATTCGTTTTAAACCTGAATAACCATACTTACTATTTTTTAAATTGCTACTTGGAGGATAGTTGCGGAATGCGTAGAGACTTTCTGTTGGGATGCACTTCTATTTTTATTTAATTACGGCTTGTTTTCTAGTTTTGCCCAGAATGTGTGAAACTACTAAAGACATTCATGAGCGCGCTAGGTTCCTGGTTTGGAAATGACAAGACCCAGCGTTTGTGATGAGGTCAGCCCGCGAAGTTAACGCTTTGGGATGTGACTGCCTTTCCCGTGAACTAGTTAAAACCTGTGAGGATAAGAAAGGTTTTAAAAGAGGCTTAAAATCCGGGTTCTGGAAGAGTAGTTTTATTTTGTTGGAGAGAGGTCGACTCCCTGAGCTTCGGTTCCAATACTAAATGACACCGTGTAGACCGACAAATGAAATGCTAAAAGTGCCGTTCTTCCGAGATCCACTCTGGGGTCTGTACTTTCCTGCTGTCACTGTTTTGTTGGCCTTACACCACTGCCATTCGATTTGAGATGTTGCAGACCTCTTCATCTGCACATGTGTTCTGGTTATCGGCTCCTTTCTAGCAGCTTCAGCACCAGTGTGAATTTCATTTTTTTAAGTGCCATAGCCATCTCCTCTGTTCAGATTCTGACATTCAGGAAAATATCTTTATTTTTATGCCATACTGAAACCTACAATGTGTATCTGACAAAGCAGTTAAATGTGACAATAAAAACTTATTTAATCATGGTACCACCGTTGTGACGTCTGTCTCAGCACCCACCAAGGTCTTGCCTCAGTTCACTCAGGCCATTCTTAGGAGACTTAATACAGTGTTCTATCTTTTAAATGTTCGTTTGTTTGTTTGTTTTTTTGAGATAGAGCGCACGTGCAAGCGGGGGAAGGGCAGAAAGAGAGGGACAGAGAGAACCCTAAGCAGCCTCCATACTGTCAGTGCAGAGCCCCACACGGGGCTCAAGCTCACGAACCATAAGATCATGGCCCGAGTCGAAATCAAGAGTCGGACGCTTAACCAACTGAGCCCTCCAGGGGCCTTTTAATACGGTTTCCTAAAGGTCACGAAAACTTACCAGCGTTCAGAATTTGGGTAAGGCTTGTTTCGGGAAAATCCGAGAACGCTATTTACTAATATGTTCCTGTTGATTTCAAGGAGCATGTGTTGAGTACCAAGAGAACGGAGTATCCATTGAGTGCAACACTGAATCTTAGAAAGGCCCCCAAAAGCACCTTTCCCATAAGCACTGGTCTTGTTTGAAGAGATTTCTGCCTAAATCAAGCTAACCATGTTTAGATGTTTAGACGTTATAGAACCTGGTGCTCCTAGAGTCATAGGGATTACAGAACTGCCTTCTGATGAGGATCTGCTGGCTAGCGAGCACTTTCTGGATTCTGTGTGAGCGAGCACTTTCTGGATTCTGTGTGAGCCGTTCCCGGTGAGCAATGTATCTCTTCCAAAATCCAAGGCGAGAGGCTGTTTCAGTGAGATTTAAAAAAAAATTTTTTTTTAACGTTTATTTATTTTTGGGACAGAGAGAGACAGAGCATGAACGGGGGAGGGGCAGAGAGAGAGGGAGACACAGAATCGGAAGCAGGCTCCAGGCTCCGAGCCATCAGCCCAGAGCCTGACGCGGGGCTCGAACTCACGGACCGCGAGCTCGTGACCTGAGCTGAAGTCGGCCGCTTAACCGACTGAGCCACCCAGGCGCCCCTCAGTGAGATTTTAAAATGGGGGCTCTAGCCCTTCAAGATTCTACTCTGTGTCTCCTCCAACTATTTAGAAAAAAGAAGACAGGATTCTTTTTAACTTACTTAGAAGTCTGGCTATGCTTAGTTACATGTTGCAATTGGCTTTTCTGGGGAAGGACCAAAACATAAAAACAGAAATTTCATCCCCAAAATTCAGACTCTAAGGATTTATGTTTTAAAATTCCAAAGTGGAGCAGTGACAATAACTGCTTTAATAAAAAGATTTTTTTTAAGTTTATTTATAATCTCTACACCCAGCGTGGGGCTTGAACTCTTGACCCTGAGATCCAGAGTTGCACATTCCACTGACTGAGCCAGCCAGGTGCTCCCAAAAAAGATTTAAATGTACCATCTTGTGAATCCATATCTTTTTTTTTTTTTTTTTTTTGGAGTGAGAGAGGGCGTGAGTGAGCGAGGGGCAGAGAGAGAAGGAGAATCCCATGCAGGCTCCACACTGTTAGCATGGAGCCCAAAGTGGGGCTCGAGCTCACCCGATGCAGGGCTCGAACTCACGAACCGTGAGATCGTGACCTGAGCCGAAGTCATATACGTAACCAACTAAGCCACCCAGGCGCCCCCATATCTTTTTTTTTTTTTTTTTTTTTAGTGTTTATTTTTGAGAGAGCATGGGCAGGGGAGAGGGGCAGAGAGACAGAATCCCAAGCAGCCTCCATGCTGTCAGCACAGAGCCCCATGCGGGACTCAATGACAAGATCCGTGAGATCGTGACCTGGGCTGAAATCAAGAGTCCAACACTTAACCGACTGAGCCACCCAGGCATCCTGTGAATCCATATCTTATGCAGCTAAAAAAAGGAGTCAGGGGAATGCAAAATAAAAATACAATAGAAAAAACAGTTATTACCTTGTTCTGGGTCAGTACAGGTTTCATTTCAGTTGCTGGAAGATCATTCTACAAGGCTCTGCTTCCTTCTGTCTCACAGCAAACCTTAATTCTGTCAGACAGGAAGACTGAAAGGAAACTGGTTCTGCAAAGGTGGTGCTAATAAATAGTGGGAAATGTTTACTTTTCGACCTCATGGCAAGCAGATTCAGGGAAAGTTCTGGCATTTCACTTACATTGTCTTCCCTTTTACAGTGATTTTCATGATGTCCTAAATAAAGCAGGAGAGTCAGGACATCGGGTACATCCAAACTGAGCTGCTCTGGGGTTTCTCTGACCCCTGGAGATTGGGGAGGGGTGGGTTCTCTCTAGCAGTGAGGCCTTAGAACCTCAACAGGGAGAGGTCCTCTTGAATGCCAGGTGCCACGCATGATCCAGAATGTAGTACTGAGAAGTGGCTTTCTATGTGCACAAAGATTTAGCAAAAAGGTCATTCACTGTAGCTTTTTTCTAACAGTAAAAAACTGGAAATCAACGCTAATGATAGCAGAATGGTTCAATTTGGTACACCCATAGAAGAAGCAGTCTGTAGCCATTAAAAATACTGAGATAAAGTAAAAAAGATGTCTTGATGTGGAAAGATAGGTTCTAGGTACATGAAGAAAGCAGGTTTCCAAGTAGTATGTAAGTTATGGTCTGATTAAAAAAAAATTTTTTTTTAAAGCTTATTTTTGAGAGAGAAAGAGAGTGCAAGCAGGGGACGAGCAGAGAGAAAGGGAGACAGAATCCGAAGCAGGCTCCAGGCTCCGAGCTGTCAGCACAGAGCCCAATGTGGGGCTCGAACTCACAAACCGTGAGATCATGACCTGAGCTGAAGTTAGCCACTTAACCGACTGAGCCACCCAGGTGCCCCAGTTATGGTCTGATTTTTAAGGGGAAAAATATATAATACTGCTGTTGATAGAAAACAATCTGGAAGGGTCTTCGCCACAGTATTAACAGTGTTGTCCCTAGGTCATGGCAATACAGGTGATTTTTTTTTTCCATCCTTATTTGTATTTTTTTTAATGTCTATTTTTGAGAGAGAGAGAGAGGTGGGGTGAGGGAGGGGCAGAGAGAGAGGGAGACTAGAGGATCCAAAGCAGGTTCTGGGACAGCAGAGAGCCCGATGCGGGGTTTGAACCCACGAACTACAAGATCATAACCTGAGTCAAAGTCGGATGCTCAATCGACTGAGCCACCCAGGTGTCACCGTCCTTATCTGTGTTGTCTAATATCTCTGCAGTAAGTATTTGTATAATAAAAGACCTCGGAAATGGTGGGTCATTGGTTACATGAATTATTTCACGCACACCACCCTAGAAATGATTCTGTAAACATTCTTGATTCCCTGGGTCTCTTCACCACCTCACTGCAATTTTTTAGACTTGTGGCCGACGTAGATCAGCCTTCTGAATGCTGCTAACTTCTCTGCATTCAACTTTTACCTATTCCCAGATGAAATCACGTACAGTAAAACCTTGGTTTACGAGCTAATTCGTTTCAGAAACATGCTTGTAATCCAAAGCATTCGTATATCAAAGCAAATTTCAAGAACCATTGGCTCAGTTGTGGTCCTGTGACATTCGGCATCAGGTACCACTTGTATGGCAAGGCATCACTCGTCTGTCAAGTTAAAGTTTATTAGAAATGTTTGCTCAGGGGCACCTGGGTGGCTCAGTCAGTTAGCATTGGACTCTTAGTTTTGGCTCAGGTCATGATCTCACGGTTCATGGGTTCAAGCCCCACATTGGGCTCCACGCTGTGGAGCCTACTTGGGATCTCTCTCCCTCTCTCTCTCTCTCTGCCCTTCCTCTCTCTCTCTCTCTCTCTCTCCAAAATAATAATATATTAACTTAAAAAAAAGTTTGCTCGTCTTGCAAAACACTCACAGAACAAGTTACTCACAATCCGAGGTTTTACTGTACTTACATTTTGTTTGACATTGGCCCTGATTTTTTTTCTAATAAATTTGGGGCCAGTTCTACTTTTGTTCATTTAGAATCCATTTCCTAAATTTCCAAAAAGCACATAAGAAATGCCTTCTGAGGCTGAAAGTGATGAAAAACTGAAGCAGTTATTTTGATATTTTTCTAAGGTAAATGTGCTTGCGTTTACGAATGGACTTCGGAGGGTTAAACTGTAAGAATGATCTCCTTGATCTTGTAGAGAACTAGATTCTTGTGTCCTGCTTGCTATTCGTCTGGAGCATGGTACCTTTCCTGCTGGGAACCTTGCATTGTGTTAAGTATTAGCGGTCACGTAGACCCTTGATGATTCATCGCACATGCAAACAGGTCTGGGAGGTGTTTGATTCCAAAGCAAATATATGCTTGCTTGGGACGTTTGCTGTGACCAATCAGCTGTGGGCACTGCTTGATAGAGCTTGGGGCCACTAGTCATTAGTCTTTTTTAATTTTTTAAAAATGTTTTTATTTATTTTTGAGAGACAGCGTACGAGCGGAGGAGAGACAGAGGAAGAGGGAGACACAGAATCCGAAACAGGCTCCACGCTCTGAGCCGTCAGCACAGACCCCGACGTGGGACACGAACCTGTGAACCGAGAGATCGTGACCTGAGCCAAAGTCAGATGCTTAACCGACTGAGCCACCCAGGTGCCCCCGGTCATTAGTCTTGATTGATTAGAAACAGACGTGGTTTACTGCACTGAAATGTGGACCCTCCAAAAGAACTTCCAGACGGTTTCAGGGTGTGGTGCACGGGAGGAATTTGGAGGCCGTAACTAAGCTCTCTCTAGAAACAGTAAGTCCGAGGTAGATGCCTGGCCCACAGGTGAGGTGGGAAGTTAAGAGAGATTTTATGCCACTTGAATCCTTCAAGAGGTCGTCATCTTCTCAATGTGTCACAATCTCACTCATTGTTTAAGGTCCAGATCAAATGTCGCCTCCTTCAGGAAAACTTTCTGACGCCCCCGGGAGGCTGGTGCTGAGTACTCGTTCAGACGTCTGTTGGGCGCCGGGCATGCGTGTTGTTGGAGCATCGGCACGTTCTCTGGAGTTACAGCAAGTACGTCTAACTGCCCTGTAGGACACGAAGCCCTCAAGAGCAGGAAATTCTGAGGCATCTCTGACTTGAATCCTTGGCACGAAACCAAGCTTGGCCGAGAGAGGGTGTCCACAAGTATCTGTCGCCTGACCGTTGAAGGAAGATTGGGGACCCAAATAAAACTGCCCCGTAGATATACTTGCTCCTAAAGAATTAAGCAGTAAGTAAAGGGTCATCTGAGGAGGTTACTAGTGTAAATGTTGACTTCTTTAAACTGCATGCATGCTGAAAATACTCTTTTTTTTTTTTTTTTTTTTTTTTTTTTAATGTTTACTTATTTATTTTGAGAGAGAGGATTCCAGGCAGGCTCCACACCATCAGCCCAGAGCCCAGCACGGGGCTCAATCTCATGAACCTCGGCCGAGATCGTGAGCTGAGTTGAAATCAAGAATCGGATGCTTTAACCGACTGAGCCACCCAAGCACCCCTGAAAACACTCTTGATAAAGTTTCCTACCTAAGCCTGTTGGGGCCCATCATGCAGTGCACAAGGCAGGCATAGATTGACCTAGTGTCAAGGCTAGGCAGAGGATGAAGAGATTTCCATCCAGGGGCCCAACTGCCGCCTGTATCAGCTATGTGGTCTCCAGAAGTCTCCTAGCACTCGGGACCTCTATTATCTTATCTGGAAAATGGGCTTGAGGATAGTTGAGGGAATTGCTGAAAACATAAACATGCCTTGGCAAACCGTAAGGCACCAGAGAAGCAATTACCTTAGAGCTGGCCCGGTTTTCCTAGGTAAGGTGCCCTAGGAAGCCAGGGCCCATCTCTGAAGAGAGTTGCAACCGTCCCTGGAGAAACCTGGAAGGGCCAGGAAAGCAATCTTGCGAGTCTCATTTCTTTCATGGGTTGGGTTTTCCTCCAGGGTCAGAATGGGTTTATGCCTGAGTGGATCAGTCATTTAGGAGTACGACTCTTGATTTTGGCTCAGGTCATGATCTCTCAGTTCATGGGTTCGAGTCAGGCTCTGCACTGCTTGGGATTCTGTGTCCCCCACCCCACCCCTTTTTTTCCCTCCCCTCCACCACCTGCGTACTTTCTCTCTTTCTCAAAAATAAATACATACAACTTTTTTTTTTTTTTAAAGGAAAGAATGGGTTTCTGTCACTGCGCTCAAACACAAGTCCTGGGTTGGCTCCCAGATCAGCCTCCTTAGTAGAACCAGAAATGTGCTCAAGGGATCTGTACCATTCCTCCGAGAACAAAACGTGCCCTTTAGGAAGGGCTATCGTTTTCAACTTCACCCTTTGGCCATTTTGGAAACTAACTGTGACCTTTTGTTAAGCAAACAAGCGCGAGTGGATCTTACAAAGTTAAGGCTGACAAAAGGTATTTTGCCCTTTGGAACAGTGCTGACAAGTTCCGCCGTGCTTTACAGAGCCGGCCATGCTGGCACTCGCTCAGGACGCTGCCCGAGCAAAGAAAAGTCCTGATGACCAGGGCGCAATCGGGAAGCTGGGGGAATCTGGGTTTGACTCTTGCGCTTCACCATCACGAAATCACTCGCTCTTTTTCTCTCTAATATGAACATTTTCAAAGGTAGGTATGTAGACAGGGTAGTACAAAGAACCGTGACTCTTCTGTTTCAAGGATTGTCAACCAGGGGACACCCTTGCTTAATCTTCCTCTTTTCCTTTAAAAAATTATTGCTCTTGTCCATCGACGGATGGATGGATAAAGAAGACGTGGTATGTACATGTAGACAAAGGAGTATTACTCGGCGATCAAAAAGAGCGAAATCTTGCCATTTGCAACAACGTGGATGAAACTGGAGGGGATTATGCTAAGCAAAATTAGAGAAAGACAAATATATGATTTCACTCATATGTGGAATTTAAGAGACAAAACGGATGAACATAAGGGAAGGGAAGCAAAAAGAATATAAAAACAGGGAGGGGGACAAAACAGAAGAGACTCTTAAATTTAGAGAACAAACTGAGGGTCGCTGGAGGGGTTGTGGGTGGGGGGATGGGCTACATGGGGGAAGGGGCATTAGGGAGGACACTTGCTGGGATGAGCACTGGGTGTTGTATATAGGGGATAAATCACTGGAATCTACACCTGAAATCATTGCACTTTAGGCTGACTAACTTGGATGTAAATAAAAATATATATATATATTGCTCTGTTCTTTCTTTCTTTCTGTCTTTCTGTTTTTTTCTCCCAGCCCCCACTTTTGTTCTGTTCCTTCAAAGCATGTCCACAACATCTTATCCATCTACAAACTCCTAAACACGTCCGTGTGTCTGTCTAAGAAATAAGGACATTTCCTTACACAACCACACCATCATCACCCCAATGAAATGAATAATTCCTTACTGTTATCTAGTGCTTTGTGCATGCTCCGGGGGCCTCGGTGGTCTCAAAATTCTCTGTTTCCAGTGGAGAGATCTCACTCAGCAAGCGATCGGTGTTACTCACGGGAACTCCATGACATCCCGGGCCTCCTGACATGATGGGACTATCACCTGTGACGTGATGTACTTCACCTGTGGAGTATTCTGACTTCCCAACCTGAATCAGCCATGTCTTTGGGTCTAACATCCCGTTAACAAGAAACACACAGGGACAAAGTCAACAGTGTCTCAAGGAAACCATCCAAGCCAGAACATGGGACACTGTGACATGAATGGCCTAAGTTTTTCAAAAAGTCAGTGTCATGGGGGGAAGAAAAGGTGGAAAGACTAAAAGAGATTCTAAAAACACAACAATCTGGACTTTGAAAAAACTACACACTCAGGGAAATTTGAATGAAGACTGGGTTAGATGATATTAGGAAATTGTGAGTTTTCTCGGCTGCCATAATGATGCTATGATTATGTGAGAAAAATCTCCTGATTTTTAGGAAATACAGGCTGAATGTTTAGGGGTGAAAAGTCATGATGTCTGCAGCGCACATCCAAATGATTTGAAAACCACATATACCGAGAAAGAAAATATGGCAAAGGTCAGCAACCTTTGCTGAATCTAGGTGATAGGTATATATATGAGTGCTTGTTGTACAATTCCTTCTACTGTTTCGTATGTTTGAAAATGTCCATAATTGGGGCGCCTGGGTGGCGCAGTCGGTTAAGTGTCCGACTTCAGCCAGGTCACGATCTCGCGGTCTGTGAGTTCAAGCCCCGCATCGGGCTCTGGGCTGATGGCTCGGAGCCTGGAGCCTGTTTCCGATTCTGTGTCTCCCTCTCTCTCTGCCCCTCCCCCGTTCATGCTTTGTCTCTCTCTGTCCCAAAAATAAATAAAAACGTTGAAAAAAAATTAAAAAAAAAAAAGAAAATGTCCATAATAAAGAAACGGGGACAAATAAAAATAAAATGTGGCTGATGACAATTCCTACTCTGCTATTCCACAGGCAGTATGATATTAAAAATATTCAATGGCTGATATGGAGTTTAAATTAATACAGAAATAATAAAAGTAATGTATTTTCTTTCATTCTTGAAAGAACCTAAGATAGATAAAGATATTTCATAGAGAGAGAGAGAAAATGAAGGGGTGTATATTGTAATAGATCACATTATTCTAATAATTTCCGGGTCATTGTTTGAAGTTTAGAAGTTGTTAGTGTGTTGGGGCGCCTGGGTGGCTCAGTCGGTGAAGCGGCCAACTTCGGCTCAGGTCATGATCTCGCGGTCTGTGAGTTCGAGCCCCGTGTCGGGCTCTGTGCTGACAGCTCAGAGCCCGGAGCCTGTTTCAGATTCTGTGTCTCCCTCTCTCTGACCCTCCCCCATTCGCTCTCTGTCTTTCTCTGTCTCAAAAATAAATAAACATTTTTTAAAAATTTTTTTTAAAAAAAAGAAGTTGTTAGTGTGAGTTTTTGTCCTGTGCATCTGTCATTGGCTAAATGGCACCCCTGTCTGGGCCACGATCTGACTTAGGGATGCCATCAAATCTTTCCAATGACTTTGTCGTTAAAGCAATAGCATCGAGTGACACATAGTTTCAAGAAGTAGAGAACCACTTATATCCTCAACAATCTTTGGACACTGGACTCTCTTCTCTGAACACTGGACTCTCTTGGTTTCTACTAAACCCATGAATGCATCTGCATTTGTAATTTTTCAAGCCTTTATCATAGTTTTTTATACAGCCAACTTACAAATACGTTGTTAGGGTGCCAGATGAGTTGGCTAAATTTTATTAATTTTTGTTTACTTAAAATCCACAAAGCTTTGCAAACACCGATCGGCCAAGTTTCAGGATGAAATCAATTAAAACACATCAGAGTTTACTATGCTTATTTATGTTTATGGTAAAGTATGGTTTCGTGTAATTTATTGGACAATTTAATAGCTTCTTTGTCCCCCTAGGAACTGCCACTCTACTGTTGTTGGGTTTTTTTTTATGTTTATTTATTTATTTTTGAGAGAGAAGGAGAGAGCACGAGCAGGGGAGGAGCAGGTTGAATCTCAAGCAGACTCCTTGCTGTCAGCGCAGAGCCCGATGCGGGTCTCGAACTCACGGACCGCAAGATCGTGACCTGAGCCGAAGTCAGACGCTCAACCAGTGGAGCCACCCAGGTGTCCCCGCTTTCTGCTTATTTAGATGAATGCCATGCTAGCTTACGTCTCTTCCGGTCAAAACCCCAGCAGGTTCCCTTCCAGACAGGAGAGAAGGAACATCCTCCACTCACCAGGGGAGACTGGGAACACCTTCTTCTGCCTGAGGGTTTCATCCTTGTCCTTGTTCCAGCTGAGGCCTGTGTATTTCCTGAAACCTCTCAGCACAGGTGCTCAGCGAGGGTTCCATCTCAGGACACATGGCCCACCATCCCCATGCCAGCCCCTCAGGCTCAGCGGTGGCCAACCCACCCTGTTTTTCCTGTTTCAGCAACCGCGCTGGGAGGTTTCCAGCACTCAAGCGTGTGTGCATTTCGTGTGTGTGTTCACCGCATGGGTTTTTCTGGCATGAACGGCCCATATGCCAAGCCAAGGCTCCCATCATCACCCTCTGCTTGAAAGTTCTCAAAGCGCCTTCAGGTGGCGAAGCCTCATGGGACCAGCAGCCTTCCGAAAACACAGGTGAGTTTCCTGGAGAGAAGGCATTTACGAGGGTCACCAACTCATCCTGGTTTGCCAGGGACCTCCTGGTTTTAGTGCTGAAATTCCCACATCCTGGAAACTCTTTGACGTGGCCGATCACCCTACCCCTAGTCTCAACTCTACTCAAGGATTCGAAGGGCGTTTGTGGGATCCTACAGGATCACCACCCCTACAAATTGCACTGGTTTCCGCAGCCTGTTTTGACAGCCTGTTCTTCCCTGGGAGAAACTGGCAAAGCCTGGTAGCATCCTGGACCAATCAGGGTAGTGAAAGTCTTCTCTCTCTCTCTTTTTTTAAGTTTATTTTGAGAGAGAGAGAGAGAGAGAAAGAGCATGGGCATTGAGCAGGGGAGGGCAGAGATATAGAGGAAGCGAGAGATTCCCAAGTAGGCTCTGCTTTGTCAGCACGGAGCCTGACGAGGGGCTCGACCTCATGAACCATGAGATCATGACCTAAGTGATAAGGGTTATAGGCTTAATGGACTAAGCCACCCAGATGCCCCAAAATTCTTCTCTTTTGAATGTATTCACTTGTAGGCTGTATAAGCAAGAAGAAATGAGCATGCCCGGATGAACAGTGACCTTGGGTTAAAGAAAAGCCACAGGTAAGAAATTCACTAGGGGGCAGGAGGAAGGAGAAGAAATAGACAAGTCCTGGCCTACATGGGGTGCCTTAATTGGAGTCCTCTGGTCAGGTCTGCGGGCATGCTGTTCTGTGTGAATGACCTTTGCACTGTCAATACTTTTTGAGCGAGGCACTGTCTCTCCCCACCCCACCCTGCCCGTCCAGGCCATCAACTCTGGTCCGGCAGCAAGGCCATCGGCCCTGTCCATCCAGCCCTGGCTTCTCTCCTGAACCCCTCCCCAAGCCCACCCTCCCTTCCAGCTGTCCCAGGGAATCAATAAGGCTTTCGGCACAAACTCACTCCCTGTCCAGTAGTGATAGAGCCCTACACTGTGGAGCTGGGAAGTCTGGGGTCTCCTGCCACCTCTTCCAGACCTGGGGAGTAGGTTAAAACAGCACTGTAAAGCGGCCTTCGGAATCAGAATCAGCTCGGACTTGAAATCCTTAACTGTGTGCTGTGGGGCAAGATTCTCAACCTCTCTGATCCCCCTCTGTGGGCAGAGATGGGCGTTATTACCTTCCTCCTGAGGTTACTGTAAGGATTGACTGAGACAGAACGTGTGAAGTCCCGAAAACAAAGCCTAGAAGAAACAAGCGCTGATACTTTGGGCTGCTGTTGTCTCAGACCAGGTCTTCATCCCGGACACACAGTTGTACAGGTCATAGATCAGCAAGCACGGAATCTGGAAGCTTTTCCACGCACGGGGCCTTGTGAGAGAGCCTGAGGGCCACTGTGGGATATAAAGAACCACCAGAACCCCAGTCACCACCCACCCACCTCATTTTATGTCTTGACTACAATGGGCTTTGGGTAATAGAGACGGTCTTGAAACCACAGATTGGTCTAGACCAGCCCTGATGAAAATGTTCTACGTCTGCGTTGTCCACGACAGAAGCCGCCAGCCATGTGCAGCTATGGAGCACTTAAAATACGGGCTAGCACAATGGAAGAACCAAGGTTTTATTTTTATTCATTTTTTTAAATTTTTCTTTTTAATTTATTCTTAAATGTCTGTTTCTTATTTTCGAGAAAGAGAGAGAGAGAGTGGGCAAGCGGGGGAGGGGCAGAGAGAGAGGGAGACAGAGGATCTGAAGCGGGCTCCGTGCTGACAGCAGTGACTCCCACACGGGGCTCCAACTCACAAACCGTTGAGATCGTGACCTGAGCTGAAGTCGGATGCTTAACCCGACTGAGCCACCCAGGCGCCCCTATTTTCATTCATTTTTAACTAATCGGAACCTAGATTTGAATGGCCACACACCATGTGACCCGTGGCGACCACACTGCACAGCACAGGACGCTAACCTCTTACGGCACAAAGAGCGCAGCATGGTGATGTGCCCCAGGTCACCAAGCCAGTGAAAGATCCAGAGCCCAGGCCGCCTACCTTTTTCAGCTGCGTCTGCTCCAGACCATCACAGACTCAGAATGTTAGCCCAGCAGAGACCATCTCGGCCGCATTTGTCCCAGATTGAGGTAAACAAAGAACGGGCTGCAGAGTTCTCTGTGGAGCCCCCACGGGGTTTGGCACCCTGCTCAGGAAGCTTGGCTGTCCTCAGCTCAGCCTGCGATGCCCTTTTCGGTGTCCTGGCCCGCAGAGGCAGGCAGGCCAGAGCCGGGCAGGGGTCAGGGGACCTCGCCTGAACAGCTGCAGTCCCGGCGACCCCTTCCTGACCAGCACGCTCCTTTCCCCTGACCCAGCTCGGACAAGAAGAGCTGGATCGAGGTGGAGGTCAGCCACATCTCTGCAAGCTCACGCACACAGTCCACCTGCTCATTCCCCAGGCCTGCCCGCTCAGAGGTACCCAGGTGCAGGATCAAATTAATCCCCATTCTCTATCCGGAGGCTGGCACGAAAATGGTCACCCACCCGGGGAGAGCGGGCACGGAGTTGGGAGCGAGGCTGAGTGACATCCAAGCCCTCAGGAGAAGGGGGATGGCGGTAGAGAGCGCTGGTGCCTTCCTCCAGCCATCTGTCCCAACCAAACCCTGCCTGCATGCACTTTGCTGAGGCCGATGCTGGGAAATCGTGCTCCGGGCACCTGGAGACCTGGTGGGACCAATTGTCAGCCCCGTTTCCATAGCTGGAAGATGTGGCACCTTCCCTCCCTTCCTTCCTCTCTCTTTTTCTATTCCCCACCCCCTCCCACTTTCCCCGTCTCTTCTCTTTCGTCGGAGCAAATTTTTGTGAAAAGTGTAACATACACAGAGAAAAGGACACAAATGATAAATGCATGGCTTGTTGAACGTTTACAAAGCGCACATACCTGTGAAACGAGCACAAAGATCAAGAACTACACTGGCCATCATTTTACAACGTGTATAGTGAATCATTATGTACAGCTGAAACTAATGTTACATGTCAATTACACCTCAATCGGAAAAATAGAACACACCTGTGCCTTAGAACGCCCCTTTATGTCCCCCTGTCAATCATCCCTCCTGCTTCCCGACTTCTCTCCCTGTTGTGGACAATGTTCATGTCCTTCCCAAATGCATGCATTGACTCTCTGTCCCCCAGTGGGATGGCATTTGGAGGTGGAGCCTTTAGGAGGCGATAGGGTTAGATCGAGGTCCTGAGGGTGCGGCTCTCAGTTGGGATCAGGGCCTTTACAAGAGAAAAGAGTTTCCAAGCCAGGAAGAGGACCTTCCTTCACCGGAACCCACCTGCTCCAGCACCTTCAGACCTCCCGAACTGTGAGTGATTCCTTTCCGTTGGTAGCCCCCCGGTCTATGGTTACCGCAGCCCAAGCGAAGCCATTTACCATCCGTTAGTTTTGTCTGTTTATAAGCTTGCCTACTTCGTGCGCTCAACGTTATGTTTGTTGGATTCATCCGTGTGGCTGAATACGGCAAGTGGTCAACCCTGGGTGGACTTGGAGACTTTTCGGGGACGGGGGCACAAATAATGCAGGGTGGAACGTTCTCGTCCTGTGTTTTGGTAAACCTACGTCCTCGTTTCTTTTGGGTAGAGATCTCAGCGTCGATTGCTGGCCATGGGCACTTAACTGGTTAGCTTTAGCAGACACGGCCAGCGGGGTTTGCCGTGTGGTCACCCCAATTTTTGCCCCCAACAGCCAAGTATGAGGGTTCCAGGAGCTCCAGTCTCGCTCACACTTGGTATTGTCAGCTTAAAACACGTTCGCCGTTGCTGTCGGTGTGAGTGGCCACCAGTGTAATCTGCAGTGTGCTTGATGGGATCTAAGGAGGTGGAACACTTTCCTGTGTGTTTTCTGGCCGTTCGATAACTTCTTTTGCGATAGCTCCTCTTTGGGCTCATTTTTCTGTTACGTGGTCTGCCTTTTTCTTACCGATTTGTAAGAGTTCTTGATTGATTTGTAAGAGACCTGTTTTTCAATTCCAGATATGTTTTTCAAATATGTGTATGTGCACATACTGTACGTGTGGGTGTTACCTATATACATACATGCACACATATGTAACTAAATATCTCTTTCTCCCACTCAGTGACTTACCTTTTTACTCTCTCCAAGGTGTTTTTGCTGAACAGAAATTTTAAATTTTAACGTAACCCAATTTACCAACTGTTTTCCTTTATAGTTAAGAGTTTTTGCGTCTTATTTAAGAAATCTCGGTGTTGGGGGCACCTGGGTGGCTCAGTCGGTTAAGCGTCCGACTTCAGCTCAGGTCATGATCTCATGGTTCATGGGTTTGAGCCCCACTTCGGGCTCTGTGCTGACAGCTCACAGCCTGCTTCAGCTTCAGATTCTGTGTCTCCCTCTCTATCTTGCTATCTCCTCCCCCGCTTGCTCACACTCGCGCACGTTCTCTCTCTCAAAAATGAATAATATTTTTTAAAAAATTAAAAAAAAAGAAATCTCGGGGTGCATGACTGGCTCAGTCAGAGCACGTGACTCTTAATCTTGGGTTCGAGCCCCACGTTGGGTATAGAGATTACTTAAAGATGAAATCTTAAAAAAAAAAAAAAGGAAGAAATCCTTACCTATTCCAAGGTCATGAAAATTTCCTGCTGAGTGTTTTTCTTTATTGTTTCGCTTTTCACATTTTGATTTTTGCATATTGTATAACATCAGGGTCAAAACTTTTATATGGTACGTGATCTGAGGGTTAAAACTTATTCCCCCCCCCCCCCCCCGCGAATACCCAGGGGGCTCAGCACCAGTTAGTAAAGATAATCCCTATAGCACCCTGCTGTCACATCTGTCGAATCAAATGCAGGTTTATTTCTAAACTCTCTGTTGTCCTAGTGGCCTGTTCATCACAGTGTTGGTTTATGATAACTGTTGATGTCTGGTAGGAGAAATCCTGGAGTTTTATTCGTCTTTGCTTTTCTCAGCTCTTTGCATTTCCACATAAGCTTTAGGATCAACCCGTCAGCTGCTACGAGCCCCAAATAGGCTTGCTGTGATTTCAATGGCAATAGATCAATTGGGGGTAATTGGCCTGTTTAGAATAGTGAGGCCTCTAATCCACAAAACACTATATCTACCCATTTTTTTAGGTCTTTATGAAGTTCTTGCAATACTGACTGTGTTCTGCGTAGGCATCTTGCCTCTCTGTCGTTAGTTTTATTCCAATAATAAAAGTTTCATTCAAATAAGCATGTGTGTGTGTGTGTGTGTGTGTGTGTGCGCGCGCGCGCGCATGTGGGTACGAGGCACACATATAACACTATAAATAGTAATATTGAAAAATTCCATTTCCTACCTGTTTGTTACTAATATGTTGAAATACAATTGATACTTGTTCATATTGACCTTGTATTCAGCAAACTCTAAATTATTCAAAGAGTTTATCGACCGATTTCTTGATTTTCCTATATGTGCAATCATGTTTTCAAGAATGACAGTCTTACAGGGGCGCCTGGGTGTCTCGGCCGGGTAAGCGTCTGACTTCAGCTCAGGTCATGATCTCACGGTCCGTGAGTTCGAGCCCCGCGTCGGGCTCTGTGCTGACAGCTCCGAGCCTGGAGCCTGCTTCAGATTCTGTGTCTCCCTCTCTCTCTGCTCCTCCCTTGCTCACACTCTGTCTCACCCTCTCTTCTCAAAAACAAATAAACATTAAAAACTTTAAAAAAAAAGAATGACAGTTTTATTTCTTCCCTCCTTTATACCTTTTACTTCCCTTTTTACCTTTTTGCTCTTGCTCGGGCATCCCTATAATGTTTTTTTGTTAAAAAAAATTTTTTTTAACATTTATTCATTTTTATGACAGAGATATAGCATGAGCAGGGGAGGGGCAGAGAGAGAGAGAAAGACACAGAATCTGGAGAGGCTCCAGGCTCTGAACTGTCAGCACAGAGCCTGGCACAGGGCTCAAACCCACAAACCCTGAGATCATGACCTGAAGGGAAATCAAGAGTCAGATGCTTAACTGACTCAGCCACCCAGGTGCCCTCTATGATCTTCTATTCCTAGTTTTCCAAAAGTTTTATTACTATGAATGATGATTGGATTTTATCAAAAGCATGTGGTTCTTCCCTTGATTTGGTTAAATAGACTACATTGATTTTTAAATGTTAAAACAATCTTTAATTTGTAAATTTTTACGGGACACGGGACATTATCCTTTCCATATGCTAATATTTTGCTAAGGGATTTTGCGTTATTGTTCATGAAAGACATTCACTTGTAATTTTCTTTTCTCGTAATGTCTTTATCAAGTTTTGAAGTCAAGGTTATGTTGGCTTTATAAGATCAGTTACAAAATCTGCTCCACTGTTTTGATTCTCTGGAAGAGTTTGTGTAACATTGGAGTAATGTCTTCCCAAATTGTTCAGAAAGAGTTCTCTGGTGAAGCATTATGTACCCGGGATGTTTGTGTGTATGTTGTGTTGAAAGTTTTTATGTATTTAATTTACTTAAAGTGTGTTTATTTTGAGAGAGCGTGTGCAAGTGGGGGAGAAGCAGGGAGAAGTAGAGAGAGAATCCCAAGCAGTCTCCACACCACCAGCACAGAGCCCGACGCGGGGCTCGAGCTCACGAACTGCAAGATCATGACCTGAGCCAAAGTCTGATGCTTATCCGACTGAGCCACCCAGGCGCCCTGTGTTGAAAGTTTTTAATTCACAATTCAACTTAGTAGATACAGGACTGTTCACATTTTCTCTTTCTTGTGTCAGTTTTGGTAAATTACTTTTTCAAGCAATTTGTCCATTTCATCTCACTTTTATTTTATTTTATGTATTTATTTTTTAACACTTATTCATTTTTGAGAGAGAGACAGAGAGAGTCAGAGAGAGAGAGAGACAGAGCATGAGCAGGGGAGGGGCAAAAAGAGGGAGACACAGAATCTGAAGCAGGTTCCAGGCTCTGAGCTGGTAGCACAGAGCCCGACACGGGGCTCGAACTCACGAACTGTGAGAACTGTGAGATCAGGCTCACGAACCTGAGCCACCCAGGTGCCCGTCATCTAAATTTTAAATTACTGACATAAAGTTTGGGATATCATCATTACACTATGGCTTTTTGTATAATTTCGTACTAACAGAGTTGTATGTTTAGTACAGATAACTCCTGCCTACTCTTTACCCAGAGTTCACCGGCGTTTACGCTTTGTCCCATTTGCTGCTTTGTATGTTTTTTTCTGAATCGTTGAGAGGACGTTGGAGACATCATGCTAATTTGTCCTTAAATACTTCAGTGGGTATTTATTTCCTTAGGACAAGGCTCTTTTTACCTTTTTAATATCTGTCGCACGAGTAGTTATATCTTCCTTGTCGACATTGGTAGCAGGTGCTATTTGTATTTTTTGATCATTCTTCGCGTAAGTCTGCTTCGAAAAACAACTTTTTGACTGGGGATTCTGAAAAATGTATCATTCATTTATTTCATTTTTTGCTTTCATCGGTTATCTGCTTTCTTCCACCTGCTTATATTTCACATATTCCTGACCTTTTTTTGATGGCTGTGAAGGACACAGAGTGGTATTTGTTTTCTAAGACACACATTTAAGACTACTGGTTTCCCTTTATTTTATTTTATTTTTTTTTTAATTTTTTTTTTCAACGTTTATTTATTTTTTGGGACAGAGAGAGACAGAGCATGAACAGGGGAGGGGCAGAGAGAGAGGGAGACAAGATCGGAAACAGTCTCCAGGCTCTGAGCCATCAGCCCAGAGCCCGACGCGGGGCTCGAACTCCCGGACCGTGAGATCGTGACCTGGCTGAAGTCGGACGCTTAACCGACTGCGCCCCCCAGGCGCCCCTAGTTTCCCTTTAAATACAGCTGTCTCTGAGTTCCACAAATTTTGCTATTCACTGTATCTGGCATTCTTCATTCCTTTTGTGGAGACCCAGCTTTCCATCTGGTATCATTTTCTTTCTGCCTGAAAAACTGCCTTTAACATCCCTCCTAGATCTGCTAGCAATAAATTCTCTTGGCTTTTTTTCCCCTCTGTCCGAAAAAAGTCTTTATGTTGCTTTCATTTTTTTTAATGTTTATTTATTTTTGAGAGAGAGAGAGAGAGAGGGAGAGAGAGTGTGAGCGAGGGAGGGCCAGAGAGAGAGGGAGACACAGGATCTGCCGCAGGCTCCAAGCTCTGAGCTGTTGGCGCACAGCATGACGTGGGACTCGAACTCACGGACCACAAGATCATGACCAGAGCCGAAGCTGGATGCTTACTGAGCCACCCAGGCACCCCAGTGTTGCTTTCATTTTTAAATGATCTTTCCACTATGTATACAAATCTATGTTGATGGCTTTTTTCTTTTCTTCCTTGAGAGCAATTTTTCTATTATCTTCTGACCTAAATAGTTTCTGGTAGCAATCTACAGTTGTTGTCTTTGTTCTTCTTTTCCTAATGTGCCTTTTTTTTTTTCCTTTTAAACTCTATAGCTGTTTTTAAGATCTTTTTTTATCACTGGTTTTCATCAAGTTGATTATAATGTGCTTTTGGTGTCACTGTCTTTGTGTTTATCTTGCTGAGGAGTTGAAATTTCTGGGTTTATGGTTTTTCATCAAATTTGAGAAATGTTCAGTTATGTCTTCAGATAGTTGTTCCGGCCTCTCCCTTCCCCTCCTGGAACTCCAGTGACACAAACCTCCAATTTCTGGCTACTGTCCCATAGGTCACTTGATTCGGTTTTTCTTGCACAGTCTTTTTTTTTTTTTCTTTGTGTCTTTCATTTTAGATAGTTTCTGAGCTGTGGCTAGTTCCTGACCTTTTCTCATGCAGTATTCTATTTGCTCTCTATTTTATCCAGTTAAAATTTTATCTCAGATACTGTAATTTTCATCTCTAGAAGTACCATCTTGGGTCTTTTCAAAATATCTTCAGTTTCTCTCCCATTGGGTTCCTCTTGCCTTTAAATCTTCGAGCATATTGAGCACATTTATGATAGCTGTTTAAATATCCTTGCCTGGTTTCATCATCCCTCTCACTGTCAGGGACCGAATATTTGTGTCCTCCTAAAAATGTGTATGTTGAAACCCTAGCCCTTAATGTGATGGCATTAGCAGGTGGGGTCTTTGGGAGACAATTAAGACAAGATGGGGTCATACATGTGGAGCCCTCGTGGATGAGATTAATGCCCTTATTTTTTTTTTTTTAATTTTCGAAGTTTATTTATCCTGAGAGAGACAGAGACAATGCGAATGGAGGAGGGGCAGAGAGAGAGGGAGACAGAGAATCCCAAGCAGGTTCTGCACTGCCAGCACACAGCCCCATGTGGGGCTCGAACTCATGAACCGTGAGATCACGTCCGGAGCCAAAACCAAAAGAGTAGGACGCTTAAACGACTGAGCCACCCAGGCGCCCTGAGTGGACTCTCATAAGAATCACAGGAGAGGAATACCTGGGTGGCTCAGTCGGTTCAGTGTCTGACTCCATTTCGGCTCAGGACGTGATCTCATGGTTCATGAGTTCAACCCCTAGTCAGGCTCTACGCTGATAGCAAGGAGCCTGCTTGGGATTCTCTCTCTCTGTCTCTCTCTCTCTCTTTGCCCCTACCCCCCACCCTCAAAATAAATACACATTAAAGAGTCACGGGAGAGCTTGCTTCCCCTCTCTGCTCTCTACCAAGTGAAGACACGGCAAGAAGATGTCAATCGGCCAGGAAGAGGGTCCTCCCTAGAACTCAGCCATGCTGGCACCCTGATCTCAGACTTCCAGCCTCCAGAACCGTGAGAGATCCGTGTTGTGTATAAGCCACGCAGTGTTCTGTTACAACAGCCCGAGCTCACTACTAAGACAGTCGCTTTTGGGTCTGCCTCCAACAATTTCTCTCCCGTTTGTCGGTCACGCGTTCATACTTTCCCACATGTCTCGTAATTTTTTATTAGATACTAGGCATTGTAAACTTTAGGTTTTTGACTGCCAGATTTTGTGGTATTTCCTTAAAGAGTGTTATTCTTTGATCTGGTAGGCAGGGAAGTTACTGGTGGGTTACTTTTGATCTTTTGAGAGTTGTTCTTAAGCTTGTTAAGGGCGTCGTGTTTAGCATTTAAACAGAGAGAAATTAAGAAGCTTGAGGAACATTTTTAAAAATCTGAGTGCATACTCTTCAAAGCTGCCCGCAAAAGTAGGAAAAAATATGAAAGTCTGTTCTTTTGGTGAAAGACTAAGGAAATTTTATGCTCCACTGTGAGGAAACTTCATAGTTGCTGGTAGGATGAACCTGTTTGAGTGTTTATTTTTATTGCTCTCAAATAGCAGCTCTGAAACTTTTTGGTCCTAAGACGCCTTAGACTCTTAAAATTAATGAGGACCCTAAAGAGCTTTGTTATGTGGATGATATTTATTAATAAGATCCCAGGGTGCCCGGGTGGCTTAGTCAGTTCAGCATCCGGCTTCCGCTCAGGTCATGATCTCGTGGTTTGTGGGTTCGAGCCTCACGTCAGGCTCTGCGCAGACAGCTCGGAGCCTGGACCCTGCTTCGGACTCTGTGTCTTCCTCGCTCTCTGCCCCTCCCCCACTCATACTCTGTCTCTGTGTCTCAAAAACAAACATTAAAAAATTTTAAGATCCCTGTAAAAATAAAAACTGAGGAAATCTGAAAATATTCACCAATTCATGGGGTGTGTGGCTGGCTCAGCTGGTGGGGCATGCAACTCTCGATCTCAGGGCTGTGAGTGCAAGCCCCACGTTAGGTATAGAGCTTATTTGAAGAAATAAAAAATAAAAATAAATTCACCAATTCATCTTAAAATTACACTAAACCCATGAATATGGACACAGCATATCTTTTACAAAAAAATAGCTTGTCTAAAACAAAAAGCTCAGTGAGAGTAACACTATTGTACATTTTTGTAAATCTTCCTTAATGTATAGCTTTATAGAAGACAGAAGAATCCTCTTGCCGGGTTCTATATTCAGTCTGTTGCAGTATCACACATCACGTTGTCTCTAGAAAATCCCCACGGTTCCCCATAGAAGGAACTGGAGTGCAAGAGGCAAATATCATGAAAATAATTGGGACAAAAAAATAGTTTGGACATGCGGGGCCCCGGAAGAGTCTCCAAACTGCACTTGAGAATCACTGTGCTAGGAAGGCGATGTCCTTTGTAACAGCCCCCAGATTATCATGAAAACTCATTTCTGGAAGGAAGCTCCCATGGAAGGCCCGGCGGAGTAGCTGGCGGTACAGCCGAGACCTGGAAGGAGAGGTTTCCTGGAGCAGCTCGGGGGCCCGCCTAGGAGTGCTTCGCTGACGACTCCTGACAGCACCTGATTCTTTGTGCTGAGATCACATTCTTCCCCCAAACGTACATCCTTCAGGAGTTTCTTCAGTGAGGCTTTGGTGGTAGTTTGTATGCCTGATGCCTTTTTTTTTTTTTTTTCGTTTTCATCTTTGAAAAATACTTTCGGTGGGTTTACAATCCTGGGTGTACAGTTTCCCCTCCCCTCCTCCCCACCCTTCAGGAAGGTATTAGCCTGCCGCCTTCTGTCTCCACCAGTCTGCTGTCAGTCTGATTATTTTGGGAGCGCGATCTGCCCATTGTCTCTGGCTGCTTCCATGATTTTCTCCTTGCCTCTGGTGCGTCTCTGCTGTCTGAGCTTGAGACGGCTTTCAACCTCAAACGTCTGCCATCTCTACATGTCCTTTTTTGGACTTATTTCATTATTTTTTTTTAACGTTGACTTTTGAGAGAGCAAGAGACAGAGCACGAGCGGGGAAGGGGCAGAGATACAGAATCGGAAGCAGGCTCCAGGCTCTGAGCTGTCGGCACAGAGCCCGACGTGGGGCTTGAACCCACAAACCATGAGACCATGACCTGAGCCGAAGTCAGACGCTTAACTGACTGAGCCACCCAGGCACCCCTGGACCTATTTCGTTATTGTCCGGAATAGTTAATATCTTTCAAAGTCTCTTACTCTTCATTAATAACAAAACAAAACAAAACAGTGCATTCTTAGATGGGAGAGCATTACGGACATCAGTCCTAAGAATGCCCCATTCTACCTCAAACCTCTAAAAATAGAGGTTCTAGGGGCGCCTGGGTGGCTCAGTCGGTTAAGCGTCCGACTTCGGCTCAGGTCACGATCTCACGGTCCATGAGTTCGAGCCCCGCGTGGGACTCTGGGCTGATGGCTCAGAGCCTGGAGCCTGCTTCCAATTCTGTGTCTCCCTCTCTCTCTCTGCCCCTCCCCCGTTCATGCTCTGTCTCTCTCTGTCTCAAAAATAAATAAAAGTTAAAAAAAATTAAAAAAAAATAATAAAATAAAAAAATAAAAATAGAGGTTCTGGGGGGACCTGGGTGGTTCAGTCGGTTAAGCGTCTGACTTCAGCTCAGATCATGAACTCACAGTTCCTGAGTTCAAGCCCCATGCCAGTTTCTCTGCTATCAGCACGGAGCCCGCTTCGGATCCTCTGTCCCCGTCTCTCTCTCTGCCCCCCCCCTGCTTGCACTCTCTCTACCTCTCTCTCAAAATAAATAAAAACATAAAACAAATTTATTAAAAATAAAGATTCTTTTCAAAGTTTGAAAAAAAAAACCCTGTTATTTATTTTTGAGAAAGAGAGAGTGTGAGCAAGGGAGGGGCAGAGAGAGAGAGAGAATCTCAAGCAGGCTCTGTGCTGTCAGCAGACCCTGACGGGGCTTGAACTCACAAACCGTGAGACCATGACATGAGCCCAAATCAAGAATTGGATGCTTACTCGACTGAGCCACCCAGGCGTCCTGAAATAAAGGTTCTTTTAATGGAGCCTTTAGTCTATTCGCATTTATATAATGATATATTAGGTTTTAAATCTTCCATTTAATATTTATTTTCCATTTATCCTACCAATTTTGTTTTTCTCTCCCTTTTTTCTTTCTTTTGATTAATTATTAATATTATTTTAAGTCATGGCTGTCTCAGGAGCTCTCAGATGCCCTCAAATAGAGAGAGAGAGAGAGAGAGAGAGAGAGAGAGAGAGAGAGAATGCATGAGTTGCTCAGTTTTTCTAGTTTTCACTGGGAAACTTGACCTTCTAGAAGCTGTAGCATCCTAGCTGGAAGCAGAATTCCCTTGTAGTCTCAAGCTGAGCTTTGTTGCAGTGGGTCACAGCTGAAAGAACTGTCTGTAAAGAGCTGTACCCAGCTTCCCATGCACTGACAGACGCAAGTCTGGACAGTGGGCTCCCGTAACTGGCAGCCTCAGGCCCACCTGGGGAGCCAGGGGGCAGGGTGGTTTGGCAGAAAGATCTGGGCCAACTAGACCCCTTCCACGAGGGAGTGAATTCTGGCTTAGCAACTTTACTCTTGATGAGAATGTGAGCTCATTACCGAGCTTATTTCTTTATCTATAAGGTTGGGACCTTACCCGCTGCCTCATTTGAGGCAGTTAGAATTGCTATGGGAGTTAAAATTTGTTATTTTTTTATTTAGAAAAAAATTTTTGGAGGGGGGGCCTCTGGGTGCCTCAGTTGGTTAAGCATCCAACTACAGCTCAGGTCATGATCTCGCGGTTCATGAGTTCGAGCCCCGCATCAATCAGGCTCTATGCTGATAGCTCGGAAACAGGAATCTGCCTGGGATTCTGTGTTTCCCTCTCTCTCTGCCCCCTCCCCCCATGCTTGTACTCTGTTTCTCTCTCAAAAATAAATAAACACACATATATATTTTTATTTATTTTTGAGCACAAGCAAGGGAGCAGGGAGGAGCAGAGAGAGGAAGAGAGAGAGAATCCCAAGCAGGCTCTGTGCCGTCAGCACAGAGCCCGACACGGAGCTCTAACTCACAAACCGTGAGATCATGACCTGAGCTGAAACCAAGAATCGGAGGCTTAACCGGCTGAGCTTAACCGACCGGGCACCCTTTATGGGAGTCAGAATTTGGCTAATGCAGGTGAAGGAGGCAGTACTCAGCAGATACGGAGCCAGCCGTCAACAAATGGCTGGTTACGAAGTGGCTGTTAAAATCTTTGGACCCGTCCTTAGCACTTTGCTGACCATCGAAGATCTGAAGGGGTGGGAGCCCGTGGCTGGCTGACCCAGCTGTCAGAGAGAGGCTGGACCCATCCTACAGCAGGCTGCCCTTCCCAGCCCACGGGTGGGTGTACTATTGAACCAGGACGCTGTTAGGCAAAGCCCGTGGGCGTGTGCAGAACTGCCCCACCAAGCTCACAGCCCAGGTTAGCCTTGACCCCTGACCCCAAAGACTCTCGGACAAATCTGCGGGTTCCGGACTAGGGCAGTAGAGCAGGCCCTGCCGGCTGAGCTTTGAAACCCTGCCTTTGTATGGCAGCCTGGACCTCGGCCAGGACGGGGCAGTTAACCCAGCTGTCCCAAGTTCATACCTGAACACCAGTGGCCTTGGATCTGTGAGGCTAGACTATCAATTCCACGCAAGGACATCTCTCTCGTCAGTGCTTGTCTGCCCTGATTGTACTCTAGAACCGCCCCCCCCCCCCCCAGGGGAGCATTCGTAAGATACCAGCACCCAGACCCCACCACTGGGCTCCCATTTAACTGGCCCAGAGCACGGCTAGGGCCCCTGGAATGGTGAAAGAGGGTGATGGGCCCTCTCAACGCTGCCTGCCCGTTACAATCTGAGTCCGCACGGTCACTTGAGGGCACAGCCTGTTGAGGCGGGAGGGGCCCCAGGGCACCTCTGTCTATAGCCCTTTCCACGTGAGGGGAGACCGAGGCCTGGGAGGAGCTCTTGGGCCAGTAATGACAGGGTGGCAGGCAGGCTCTGTTTCCTGCCACTCTGCGGCTGTGGCCCGACACGTTCCCTTTTTAGAGCCCAGCATGGCAGTGAGCCAGCATCTCCACCCAAAACCAGGTCAGGCCGGCGGGCGGAGTCCAGGCCCGGGTGGCCATAGCTGCTGTCCCTCACAGTGCACCCACTGCCTGTCGGGCTCTGGGCACGTTACGTGTATCCTACAGGTGACATCATCTACACTCCGTGGTGATGCCAGTGAGTGTCTTGGCCAAGGCCACGTGGGAGGAATCATCTGGACTCAGAGGCCCATGCGTCTCTTTACCCTCCCAGGGGAGGCCCGTGAGCTAGAAGTTAGCCCAAAGGGCTCCTCCCTGGGGCTGCCCACCTCCCCCCACCGCCCCCCTGCCGCCCCGAGGGTGGGGAGGGAGAAGCAGAGACCTGTTCCTCCAAGCTTCAGTCTCTGGCAACCCAAACGCCATCTGGTGCAGAGAATATTTCAAAGAAATCCTGCCCAGCAACAGCCAAGCTTCGCCAGACTCACCTCTGGACATTTACATATTCATTAACACATGTCTGCCATTAAAAGAGAATGATGGTCATCTGATGCCCATATGTTCCCTTTCAAAACGACAGACTGATATTTGTCCTCCTGAAAAGCATGAATTCGGGGCGCCTGGGTGGCGCAGTCGGTTAAGCGTCCGACTTCAGCCAGGTCACGATCTCACGGTCCGTGAGTTCAAGCCCCGCGTCGGGCTCTGGGCTGATGGCTCAGAGCCTGGAGCCTGTTTCCAATCTTGTCTCCCTCTCTCTCTGCCCCTCCCCTGTTCATGCTCTGTCTCTCTCTGTCCCAAAAATAAATAAACGTTGAAAAAAAAAAAAAAAAAAAATTAAAAAAAAAAAAAAAAAAAAAAAAAAAAAAAAAAGCATGAATTCTAGAACGGAGCTGAGCACACATCCTCCTGCGTTGCAGGGAAATAATCCTCCAAATTAAAAAGGTCTCAACAAAGCCCACCAACCAGTGGATTCTCTGCCCATGCGGCACGTTGAGCTCCTGTTTGGATCCACTCACATCTAAAACCATGAGGTTTGCTTCCTTTTAAAGGAAAGTAAGTATGTTGGCAGAAAATGCACCCTTCTATCTTTGGGGTTTTAAAAAAAGTACTTCAAAGGACATGAGGAATCTGCCTTGATTTTTCTCAAGTGGCCCACTGGCTGCGGGGGGCCCCCTGGGGGTAGCGGAAAGACCAAGGGGCCCCGAGGACCAGAAAGTGGGGGCCAGCCCGGCTCGGCCACCCACTCCCCGCAGGCCCTTGGACAGGCCCCTCTCGGCCCCCCCGCCTCTGTTCCCTGACCTGTCCAGGGAGCGATTTCCACCAGCTCGGTCATCCGTGAGCCTGGCCACCTGTCGGGATCACCTGGGGATCTTGGTCTGTGGGGTTTGGAAGCTCTTTAGTCTCTCCTGAGGTGCAGCCAACCAGAGTCAGGGACTCGGCCTGGCTCGGACCTCCTGCGTCTCGAGAAAACGTAGCCAAGCCCCTGGCTGTATGGCACGTCCGACCTGAGACGTCTGCCTGCTTCGATCGCTGGTGTATTGTAATTACAGCAGGTCTGGCTAGTCCCGGGGTGGTGTGCTTGGGGATAATAACCGTAGCTAACATCCGTCAAGTCCGCAGGGAGGTCAGGCACGTGCGTCCCGCGGTTCTTCTAACCCTCAGAATGACTAGAACCCACTGCCATTGGCTCTAGCGTGCCGTGAAGGACAGCAAAAGATAAAGCAACCAGCATGAATTTAGGCCGTAGGACTCATACGGGCCGGAGCCAGGACCAGAACTCGGCAGCTTGGCCACGGCCCTAGCCGCTCTGTTGTTCAGTCGTGGGGCCGCTTCGAGATGCAAGGTGAACCCAGCTAGAAAATGGCCTCTCCCTTCACCGAGTCCGGGCACCCCCTGACCCGGATGGTTCACGGCCTTCCGGAAAGGTGGCAGGGGTGGGGGTGCTGCACAGTCTTGGGTGTTGGGGCTAGAGGTGACAAATTCCCTGAACACCCGGTTCCTTCTGGAATGGGCCGGCCACCCCTGTGCTATCCTTCCCCTCTGTGACTCTGGAAGGGATTGCTCTGGAAGACGCCCACTGCGTGGATGGGAAATCCGAGAGGTAGGAGTCTGGCTACGCTGTGCACGTGGATGCGTGCGGATGCGTGGCTGGCATCTACTCACTGAGATCCATCCCTGCCCTTGGCCCTGCCCATGGGCTTAGCAGGGCACCTGTCTCATGCTGGCCACATAGGGGACCTTGTCTGATAGGCCAACACCTCTTCAGCTTTTCTACCAGTTCCAGAAAGTTCAAGGAGTCTTTGATGTGCATGTTATTCCTTTTTTTCTTTTTCTCTCTCTCTCTCTTTCTTTCTTTCTTTCTTTCTTTCTTTCTTCCTTTCCGTCTTTCTTTCTTTCTTTCCTTCTTTCTTTCAAGTTTATTTATTTTGAGAGACAGAGAGACAGAGTGCGAGCAGGGGAGGGGCAGAGAGAGAGAGGGAGACACAGAATCCGAAGCAGGCTCCAGGCTCTGAGCAGTCAGCACAGAGCCCCACGTGGGGCTCGAACCCACGAACCGTGAGATCATGACCTGAGCCGAAGTCGGACGCTTAACCGACCGAGCCACCCAAGCGCCCCTATTCCTTTTTCTTATTTGATCTTTCCAAACTCTAATCAATGCAGTCTGGGTAGAGGAGTGGCCCCAAATTCAAACGTGGGTGGATACATGTGCCTTTAAGGAAGAGAAGGAGAACTATTTAGCTCAGGAAACAGACTTCAGATTGCTGCTTCTGGGGGTGGTGGAGAGTCAGCCTGAACAACAAAGAAGACAAAGGACAGACAACATCACATGCCAGTGATTTGCCCTTTTGAACAAGAGGAGGCCGCATTCCAAAAAAGATTGTTACTCATGTGCTGGAGGCTTGAACAATTTTAGGCACACCCAGCCCCAGCTGGATTTTTCTTCCCATCCAATTTGTCATGAACTTGCAAAATACAAGTGTACGTTGGGACTGACCGAGGTGCTGCTCCCCGGGCTTGCTGCAAGGGCCTTGGCCGCGTGGGAAGGCAGGACATTGAGAAAGAAAAAACCTTTGACCTACATAGGTGATCTCTTTCTTTCTTGCCAACTTATTTCCGAAATGTCGCGCTAAATTGGGAGCCGATCTCAAGGTCCCACAAAAGATGGCATTTCACTGAAATATGCAAGACTGGGCTTGAGGAAGTCAAGGGGTGCTGAGGCAGACAGGAAACGGGTCTTGTTCAGGTGGGTTTAAAAACAAAAGCCTCGATGGCGTATTTCGGAGCGGTTACCCTTCGGCATGTGGTGTGTGATTGCACAGAGTGACAATAGAGCATCTATTTCAGCAGAATGTCCTTCAGCCAGCAGAGGTTA